>NC_056737.1:1231140397-1231180397 GCF_019279795.1 Protopterus annectens
GTGCTCAACCATTCAGCTGCATCTCCTTATCTATCCTTGTTTATACCATTTGACTTGTCATTCCAATATAGAATGCTTGAGATACTGATTGAATACACACATATGCTACACCTTGGGATAAACAATTAAAATGATGGTATGCACCAAAATGTCTATCAGTATGGGAAAAACTAGGATATGGTCCCTCAGAAATAAATCTACAAACAGTGCAATTGCCACATTTATATGTCCCTTTTGTTTTATCACTAGTGATCAGAATGACAGTAGTGTTATCATGTTGTAATAAAGTTTTAAACATGTTATCATGTGGTAATGTTATCATGTTGTAATAAAGTTTTAAATCTAACACTCGTTTTATACACAAAAGCAGGCTCAGTACCTATAACATTATGCAATTCTTTAAAGCAATTAATAAACATTTTTATGTTATTTCCTTTATTTGAATTTATCTCAGTTCATCTTGTATCACTTTAGCCAGCAGCAGTAATTTTTGAATGCCCATCAGTATGAAATTGAGAAAACACTTTTTTTAATTAAGTCTGTTGCCTGAAATTATAAACTCATTCCATGGATAACAAGCCTTCCATTTTCACAATTAAAACTATATTAGTATATTTGAATGTTAAGTCAGAAAATGTCTATTTCCCCAAAAGAATCAAGGATCTAAAGTATTTTGCTTCTTAACCCAAATGTAACATTAAATTACCCCACACAAAATATAAATCTGTTATTTCTTTTTTCTTATCTGAACAGCAACCCTTTTTTCCCTTTTAATAAAGTTTATGGTACCTTTTGGTTTTCCAGATGCATCAGCATATGATTTTTCCAGATTGCATCACACCTGTAACTTTCTGTCCATCCAACTCACAATTAATCTTTTTACTGCCCATCTCACTGTCCATTCTGAAAATCTTTTCCACCATATCCTTCCACAAAATCTCAGACTTTTCTCCAGGATCACATTTGTGCAGCAAACCAATCGGATTTTTCATCAGGGAATGCTCCAGAAGGAATTTCAGTTACAACTACTTCAAAATCATAATGTTTAAAATCAACTAAACTCTGATTATCTGTACTATCCACTCACTTTTCAATAGTTTTCTGTCTGAACAACACTGCTGTCACCAACAAAAGAGCTCTCTTCTCCTTCCATTACCGTACAGCTTCTCCAAGCTGCCTCTGCACTAGGAACAGAAACAGGAAGTAGAGCAACAAACATTCTTCTCACAACAAAAAGAGTAAGGGAAAGCTCCACAATGCACTAGCCAATTTTTCCTAGTAGTATAAATACAACTTTGGGTGTCCACCGTAAAGTGACTAATAGCCTAGTGGGATTAATTCAGCAAACAAAGGATACATAAATAAAATACATATATGGGAATATAATGGCTGCCTGTATTTCTACATGTTTCCTATCTGGCACAAAGTGTTAATAGTCATTTAAGTATCATTTTGCTTGTCCTTGCAACATCTAGATATCAAAGTCAGCTTAGATAAGATCAAATCATCGCTTTTCAGCCTCTGAAATACCTCAAGAAAGCTTAATTAGAGGTAAGTAGTATGCAGGGTCCTGCATTACAAGACCTGATGCTATTTGTTTTGTTGCTGGGTAGAAGCAGTGCTAACATACACTTAAATGAATATGCGCTTATAAGGTGTAGGTGTTGCTTACCAGTGGGCAAATCTGCTTAGCATTTACATTTAAGCAATGCTTACACCTGCTATGCATAGCCCAGCCCTGGTCACCAGTGATCACATTCCAGTCTGATCAAATATCAGGGTAATAACATCTTTAATAACTGTATTTAAGTCAATTTACATAACATGCTTCTATGTGCCATATTTACAGTAGCAAGAGGTGTGAGTAAACTGTATGGGACACCTGAGTATACATGTGCAGTATCACAATCCTTTCTCTGTACATGTGTTTCATACTTGGGTAGTATCCCAGATCATATGCAGGCACACTTGCATGTGGTATCATTATGTTACTACTTTTAACAGATTGCAGATTGTAGTACCGGAACCATACACCCCTGCATGCAAAGCTGGACTCTAAGTACTGGCTATCGTGTTTTTGGTGTTGGAGCTGTATGTGTTTATGTATCTCCTAGTGGATATTGATCTGCTAGATTGATAGTTACTGTAGACTACCATGTTTTTATGGACATGCCATTGAGGACTGCTGTAATGTAGTAATGGCATACCTATCAGTCTCAGACATCTATCTGTCAAAACATTAATCCTAATGCATAACCTGTTGCCTATCTACTGTCTGTTTGTCCTCTGTACAGATGTGCAGATTTCAGGCATTCATCTTGGCTGCTTACAGGCAATCTGTATTTGACTGACACTGACATATCTGATTAACTGGGTTATGCATGCCACAGCTAGGAAACCCAAGTCTGTATGCACCACATGCCATTGATACCTCATGCAGACTACCACAGTCAACAGAACATGTTTGGGTACAGGTCCCAACCCAGACACTGGCCATGTTGTGCAATATGTGCTGCATACATGTCAAGTGGAGCACCTCACTGGCCCTCTTCAACAGAAAACCAGATGAGTGGATGTTGAATATAACTGTCTCCATGGGGATCACTCAAGTGGCATTAGTTGATAGATGGCCTGCTAACAAATACCAGGTGCCATGATACCAGTATACACACATGCCCTACTCTTCTCATCTCTCCTTGGACAATAGCCTGGTACACTCCTAGGAACACCTGCACCTATGCACCTCAGTACTGACAAATGTGCTTGTGTGCATTACTGGATATAACAGTGTTTGGGTGTTCTACAAATGGGTAGATAGGTGTCAAATATGAATGTGTGTGTGTGTGTGTGTGTGTGTGTGTGTGTGTGTGTGTGTGTGCATGTGTGTGTGTGTGTGTGTGTGTGTGTGTGTGTATGTGTGTGCAATTGTGTGTGAGTGTGCATATTTGTAGAAGACAGCATTCCAAGGCCACATACTCCATATACACTAAACCTTGCCATACATTATAAGGGATGGTGATGTTGCTGACATTAGGAGATCCATGACAAAACCCTCAGCCTATTATCCCTGTGGCATGAGCAATAAATGCATATCCCTGTAGTAGCAATAATTAGATAGACAAGGGTTTGTATTGCAGTCCTGGTCAATGTGTGATTTTGGGTATGTCAGAGCATTATCATGGATTTCAGTGAGTACAAGCAATGGGCACACCCACACAGCTACGTTTAAACTTTCCTGCTAATGTGAAAAAAAAATATTATGGACACTTTCTAAATAGTGCTCTTACAAACTTAGGCAGTTGTTAGAATAACAGGTTTTGCATTCATATGCATTTTCTGAAGGGTATGACGTCTAAAACATGTAGTTCTTTCATTATTTTCTAACTTCATTCTTTAATGATATGCCACTACTTTGGCAGTGGCCACTTATTTATTTCATGCACACTATACGGCAGGCATCTGCACATTCTCTGTGATGTGTACTGTTGTAGGGTTACATCCTTCTGAGAAAAGAGCAATCTCTTTCTTTTTACATTGCTGTGTATCTTGTGAGAGCACTGCTCTCAGATACAATTTACAACACAGCAGCGCACCTTCATGAATATGTATGGCACATTGCTGTGCTGTACGGGAATGGTCCATTCCATGCAGGAACAAGCTATTACTGCATGGAAGCTTGCTGAATCCCAAGGATTGAAAAACACAAAGGCATTCAAAGAAATGGTAAAAGCAACTAACATTCAAAAATGACCAGTGCTGGCTAATGCGATATCAGATGAACTGATATATATTCAAATACCAAAGGAAATAACTTAAAAATATATTTATTAGTCAATTTCATCCACTAAAACCAAGGGCTTCTTCAGAATCAACAAAAATGTAAACATATTATTATATAACATCCTAAATTAGAATCAGTTGAAAATTAAAACAATTAATTTCAATTAACACTTAATTTAATAATTTAATTCAAATTTAAAAATTAAAAAAGCAGTGTCATTTTAACCTTCTGTTCTTTAATAAAGATTTTATATTGACAATCATTTAGCACAAGAAATCTATTTGCTTCCAGCCTCAATTACCACTTTGTCTATTTCCTTTCTAACTTATTCTAAAAATCTCTATCCTTATAATCAGAATAAACTTGTTCCAAAAAAAAAGAATTTCTTTTTAAATTAGTACACTTCTATTATGTTTGTACAGCACATTTTTATCATATATAATATCTTACAAACATTCTTTTATCATAGAAGGTTACTAGGCTAATGACCTTAGGGCCCTTACAAGCCTAGCCAAGTTTTATCCTATTTCCACAACAATCATCTATTGCCCTGTCCAAGAAGGAGAGAGGCAAAACCCCTGGGGAAAAGGTTACACTGGAGATCAAATCCAGGACCTTCTGCATGTCAAGCAGATGTGATATCCACTATACAACAGAGCCTACAAAATGCTATGGATATGGTGGTAATTGAACCCAGGACCTCATAAATGCAAAGCATGTGCTCAAATACTGAGCTGCATCTCCTTATCTATCCTTGTTTATACTGTTTGACTTGTCATTCCTCTATAGAATGCTTGAGATTCTGATTAAATACACAGATATACTACACCTTGGGATAAACAATTAAAATGAAGGTATGCACCAAAATGTCTATCAGTATGGGAAAAACTAACATATGGTCCCTCAGAAATAAATCTACAAACAGTACAATTTCTACATTTATATGTCCCTTTTGTTTTATCACTAGTGATCAGAATGACAGCAGTGTTATCATTTTGTAATAAAGTTTAAAACGTTATCATGTAGTAATGTTATCATGTTGTAATAAAGTTTTAAATCTAACACTCGTTTTATACACAAAAGCAGTCTCAGTACCGATAACATTATGCAATTCTTTAAAGCAATTAATAAACATTTTTATGTTATTTCCTTTATTTGAATTTATCTCAGTTCATCTTGTATCACTTTAGCCAGCAGCAGTAATTTTTGAATGCCCATCAGTATGAAATTGAAAAAACACTTTTTTTAATTAAGTCTGTTGCCTGAAATTATAAACTCATTCCATGGATAACAAGCCTTCCATTATCACAATTAAAACTATATTAGTATATTTGAATGTTAAATCAGAAAATGTATCTTTCCCCAAAAGAATCAAGGATCTAAAGTATTTTGCTTCTAAACCCAAATGTAGCATTAAATTACCCCCACAAAATATGTCTGTTATTTCTTTTTTCTTATCTGAACAGCAAGCCTTTTTTTCCCTTTTAATAAAGTTTATGGTACCGTTTGGTTTTCCAGATGCAGCAGCATATGATTTTTCCAGATTGTATCACACCTGTAACTTTCTGTCCATCCAACTCACAATTGATCTTTTTACTGCCCATCTCACTGTCCATTCTAAAAATCTTTTCCACCATATCCTTCCACAAAATCTCAGACTTTTCTCCAGGATCACCTTTGTGCAGCAAACCAATCGATTTTTTCATCAGGGAATGCTCCAGAAGGAATTTCAGTTACAACTACTTCAAAATCATAATGTTTAAAATCAACTAAACTGATTATCTGTACTATCCACTCACTTTTCAATAATTTTCTGTCTGAACAACACTGCTGTCACCAACAAAAGAGCTCTCTTCTCCTTCCGTTCCCATACAGCTTCTCCTAGCTGCCTCTGCACTACGAACAGAAACAGGAAGTAGAGCAACAAACATTCTTCTCACAACAAAAAGAGTAAGGGAAAGCTCCCCAATGCACTAGCCAATTTTTCCTAGTAGTATAAATACAACTTTGGGTCTCCACCGTAAAGTGGCTAATAGCAGAGTGGGATTAATTCAGCAAACAAAGGATATATAAATAAAATACATATATGGGAATATAATGGCTGCCTGTATTTCTACGTTTCCCATCTGGCACAAAGTGTTAATAGTCGTTTAAGTATAGTTTTGCTTGTCCTTGCAACATCTAGATATCAAAGTCAACTTAGATAAGATCAAATCATCGCTTTTCTGCCTCCTGAAATACCTCAGCTTAATTAGAGGTAAGTATGCCATTACAAGGCCTGATAGTGAACTTCATTTAATTGTGTAACACTACAAATATGTGTGAGTCTTGAGCAATTGCCTTTCACATTTGCTTTCAGTATAATCATAAACATTTTGTACATGAATTTTATGATTATATTGAAAATGAAGTGGGTATATTGCACAAGGTTGTTTATGTGAAGTTTTTTAACTTTGTATGTTAACTGAGTTCAATGAAGTTTTTACTTGATTGGTTAGTGACAACCACAGGAAGTATAAAATGCAGGGGGGAAGTTAATGTTCTTTTAATCTGATGAAGTCTGTGTGTGACAAAAACGTTTCTGTGTTTGACTGTGCGTTAATTAAAGAAGTTTATTCCATTTATTCAAGTATTTCCATTTGTCCAAGGACTCTGCTTTCCAGTGGTGTATGTTTGGTGGTTACTAGTGAATTTTACACCATTTATTTCCTTCTTTTTTGCTGCCCAGTTGGTATAATGATTAAGATGTTTACCTCACAGACACAAAGTACAGGGTTTGATTCTCACATTTAGAAGAGGATTTAGCTAGGCTTAAAATGGCCCACAAGGGCAGCTAGCCTAGTACTAACCTATGAACCATGCTGTTACACACAAAATGAGCAGCAGGCACTCAAATCTTCTTGCATAAAATATTTCTCCTTGGTTATGCCACATCATTCCTTCATTTGTACTTTGCAAGTTTCTATGATTCAATATAAGGGATCCATTCAACAAGCATTTGCCATGATATTGCAAAATCTCGTTAGGGAACCTCTGTGCAAATGTTGTGATGTATTTACAATCTGGCACTGTTTGAAGAGCTATTAATGTAGGCCTTCATTGGTGACATCACAATGGTGTTCCTGAGAAATTTGACACTATTCAGTTTTTATACCTTACTGTGTTCCAAGCTTTTTTCCAATACTTTTTCCATACAAAAGTGAATTGTTTCATTCTCTGTTATATTTAGTAAGGCCTACTATAAATAGTTCATGGCCCACACCAAAAACTCACCACAAAACAGATCGTAAAGACACATTCCAGGGCTAACAACACTGACACTAAGGGTTTTGACAATGCTGCAGCCTGCTTCCTTGTTAGTACATCGCACTGCTTCACTGATTCACTTTTTGAATCTTTTCAACTTCAGCTTCTCAACTGAATTTGTACTGGAAGCTTAGAGAACAGATGTGGTTATCCCTCTCCAAACGAGATATCCCACCACTGAACCTAGAGACTACAGACCAATAAATGTAACCAGCTTCACACATAAGGTAATAAAATAAAACATTATGGAACCCGTGAACAAAGACACTAACATGAGTTCCTCAAAAAAGCAAGATCCTGTCATGCACACATGAGAAGATTTCTTTGAAAAATGCATAAAGGCAATAGATGAGGATAAATTGTTACACAGTGCTACCTTGATGTGGCCAAATCCTTCAGTATCATTCAGAGTTCTGTCATTATCACCAGATTAATCACACTAAATGCTAATCCTTAGCTTAATCTTTTAGATCTTAAAGTGGCTCATAGTCACAGCCCAGTTGATTAGCATCGGAAGATCACTATCTTGCAAAAAGCCTCTTTATTGTGGGGAGTTATAGGGTTTGGCACTACTGCTGTTCCTATTTCAGACTTTTTTCTTTTCTCAGGCCAAAGGTGACATCAGGTGTGTTTGACTACAGAGGACTGCAAACTTGAAGCTGTCATCATCACTCCACTAGACTACCAAGTACTCAAAGAGGGCTAACACTTTCAAACAGTGGTGCCAAGATCATGGAATAAAGCTTTGAAAAATGTGAACACTCATGCACATATTATATAATTACACAATCCTGAAAATAGACCTGCTTACTGGGGACTTGGGTAGTTCTGCAGACAACAATCTCTCTCACCTGACTGCAGTATATCTACTTTTAAGAAAATCATGTAATATAGCCAGCTGGTTATGAAAGGCATATTTTCAAGTTTCAAGGACAATTTCATTCTTCTCTACTCCGCTCCTGTTAGGCACATGATAGAATATGATTCTCCTTTTGGCATGTATATATCTACATTGAAAAATTCCAACATTTCCACGTAAGGAAATCAAGGGGCTGAGTTCCATGAGATAAGGAGAATGTCTTACATCTCCATCTTTTCCATCTTGTATAGATTCCTGCTGGGTAACTTCTGCCCTAATAACAAGTCCTCAAATGACCTAGTCCTGAATGGCATTCAGCACATTCAAAAAAGTGTAATAACATGACCTACACAAAAGACTGAAACCTCCACCACATCGTAAGCACAGCCTGCTGGCGTGATAGATCCTTCTATCAGAGAATTCCTCTTATTTGAACCAGACTTCTTCTTTCTATTAGACAAAGTAGCCCATTACACTTCATAAACAGAACCTAGACAAGTGGATGAGTAACTGTAAATTCAACCCAGTTGTCCCCTCAATCATTATGGAAAGGGCTAGCAAGTAGTAGGATTTGCAGTGGCCAGGCTACATAAGGTCTACCAGATCAACTGCCTAAGCAAAGAAGTAATTAGACTTAGGTTCATAGGTTCATAGATTAGTACTAAGCTAACTGCCCTTGCGAGCCATTTTAAGCCTAGCCAATTATCCCTTGTGAGACTCAAACCTTGCACCTTGTCTTTATAAGGCAAACACCTTAACCATTAGGCCACCCTCCCTAAGATATAATTTGATGACAGAGAGACTAGGAATGAGAGAAAGAGAGAAGTTAATCAAGATTAAGAGGATGGAAGAGAAAAATTTAGTTTTTTTGAAAAGGGTATATGAGTCATTAAGAATGCATTAATTAATTACAGAAAGCACCTGGGAGAAGGTTTGGAGAAAATAGCTGAGAAGCCAGCAAAGGTGGCACAGTTATTATTACTGAGAGTGTGCCTTACACATGAGGGTCTGACAAAATAGTTGTACAAGACAAGTGTTTATTTCATAATATTTATTTTTATTTAATGAATTTGCTACTGGGCTGGTGGACTGGCTCAGAATGGCTTGTTCAGCCATCAGCTGAAATCAATACTGAAACAGAAATCATGATATATGCAAGAGGTAAGTGGCAGGTAGATGTAGAAGCAGTTAAGATTACAAACTGACAGGTAACATATGAGTGAGATGACACTGCTGACTGCAGTATGCAAATATTTACATGATACTATGCAATGACACTCAGTTTCTGATCAAAGTAAAGTTTGAGGAAACAGGACAAGGGAAACTGCAGTAAAGATAAGAGAAAGAGGAATGGAGAGTGAGGGGGGTAATGCACTATAAAACAGAAACATCAGTGCTACCTAGACAAATAGAAGGATGGTAGAAATTGCATTTATGTATTTAATTAAATTTGTTAAACATGACGGAAGACTGATCCCAAATGCACCAACTTCTTTCTCAGTTCAGAAACAATATATATATATATATATATATATATATATATATATATATATATATATATATATATATATATATATATATATATATATATATATATATATATATATATATAGATATATATGGATTCCTATTACAAGAACTAAAGTTCACTACTTCAAACTTGTAATAAGAAGCCTCACTTCTGCAAAAGTTCACTTTAACGAAAGTGAACTTTTGCGTAAGTGCAGTTCACTGAAAACACTGCAGCACAGTGGAGGACATAAAAAACAAGCTATGTCCTCCACAATGGTGCGATAGTCACAGACCTTAGGGTTAGGACACGGGTTAGGGTAAGGGGATAGTTAGTAAAGCTATCCCCTTACCCTAACCCATGACCTAACCTTAAGGTTCGTGACTATCGCACCATAGTGGAGGACATTGCTATGTCCTTAACTTTGCTGCAATTGTCACAGACCTTAGGGTTAGGGCACGGGTCATGGTAAGGGGGATAGGGCTATCCCCTTACTATGACCCGTACCTTAACCCTAAGGCCATGAGTACTGCACCGAAGTTCAGTACAACACCTGTTCATTGTACTGAACTTCGCATAAGTGTACTTTCGATTAAGTGCACTTTTGCTACAGTGAGCATTCCATGCACTATTTCGAATTAGTGAAAATTCGATCTAGTGTATGGAACCCATGTATATATATATATATATATATATATATATATATATATATAAATATACATATATATATATATATATATATATATATATATATATATATATATATATATATATATATATATATATATATATATATATATATATATATATAGTTCTGAATATGACATGTAGAGTAAAAACAGCAACATATGCAAACAATAACAAAAGTAAAACTATATACAGTATTTTCATACATGCATACATAAATACACATATATAGTTACATACATGATGTAAATTAGCTTCCAGAAGGCAAGCATTAGCAAAATCTATGTTGTTATATTGGTGAGGGAGAGAAGGAAGCTAGAGAGAACGAACCAGTGTAGAAAGGATGAGGTGAGTGCCAATTAAGTTATATTACCTGAGAGTACGCATTTGCATTTAACTTGATTATAGGAATTATCATTAACATGGAAAGGGAGGGATTCCTAAAGATTGAGGCCAGCAACAGAGAAGGAGTGGTCTGTGGAATGAAGTCTTGTTGGGGGGGGTTGAAGAAATGGGCCAGAGTGTTAATGACTTCTAAGCTGAATTGATACAGCTCTCAAATTAGCTTAGAGGCTGGAGTAGAAGATCTCATCATGAGAAATTTGAATGATGGTGAGCTGAGTAAAAGTGTGCTGTTGAACAGAAGGCCATTTAGCTTTTTCTACAGGTCACTTCTGGAGTGGGGGGGTGGCAGAGACAAAGAGAAAAAGTGAGAGAGTGAAAGAGGGAGACAGAGATGAACAGGCAGATTATCTTAAGGTGGTTTGAATAGTAATGGCATTTCTTATGGAAGCTCCTATAAATAGAGGGAGACCATATTCTAAGGGAGCCAAAAAAGAAAAGTTAATAATTTTGTGTGTAATAGTAAGATGGAGATGAAAGCTGAAATATGTGTTTGGCCACATACTTGTATATCTGAAGGAGTTGTCAGTTTCCATTGTGATCATAGTTTTGCAGTGAGTTGGTACATTTATAAGGTTTGGGACTGGTTTGGGACTGATACCAACGAGCATTATTTTTTCTTTAGATGAGCTAAGTAGCAACATTTTATTGTTGATCCATGGATTAAGGGAATAAACGTCTGCCTGTACTTCTTGTTGTATTAAACAGAAATGGTGATTTGAGCAAAATATGATTATGACATCAGTATATAGTAAAAGGGCAAGGCAATGTATATCAAGAGACAGTTTATTAATATAGATACAGAAGAGGAACCAAAATGGAGCCTTAAGGGGCACCTTTTGGACAGAGATTTAAACATAAAGTAGAGGAGCTGAATTGTACTATACAGTCATGATTTAAGAGGTAGCTTTGGAAGCAGGGAACAGCATCTGGGGTAATGCAGATTTTATTGACATAAGCTATGAGGATGATACGACCAACAAGATGAAATGCTCTGGAAAAGTTATTAAAAATATCCCAAGTAAGTAAACATTTGTCCATTTCTAGGATAATATAATTAGTGAGAGTCCAGAAAGCGGTAGCAGTGCTACAATCATACTATGACCCATGCTGTTTGAGGACAGCAGGGAGCATTGGCTGATGTAATTTGTGAGCTGATTATAAGCTACTTCCTCAAGAATTATACTTAATGTTGGAAGTATAGAAATGGGGAAGGATTTGGAGGTTTTCCTGGCACTGGATTTTCTGGCCAAAGGTTTTACAATAGCTGTTTTCCAACTACTAGTCATAATGTTTTGTGTTATGCACAAACTATAAATGTGTTTTGTGAAGATAATATGGAGTCCCAACATTGATATATGAATCATTTTTCATGATTGTCTGTGCCAGCTGGATTTTTGAGTTTTATTTGTTCTAGAAGAGGCAGTATGTCTGTAATGTTGATTGTTTAGATGTAAACTATGAGGCTGAAAGGTGGGGCTATAAGGACAGCAGAGGGATGTTGTATGATTCTGATGGATAGTTTGAGGAGGCTGTTGAAGTGGAAAATGAATTTAGTAGAAGATAATTGAGAGTTTGCAGACTGAGTGTTGGATGGATTATTGTAGCCTGTTAGTTAACATTTTTCTAGAAGCATCTTCGGGGTGTTTATTAGTCAGGTTTGGTTTGGTGTCATTCAATTACTTATGCTTATAAATTTCTTTTTGACAAGATCATGAAGCTGGACAAAATGTCATTAGTGTTGGGAAGAGGCAAGTAATTTTTTGAGCTGCTTTGCACAGTAGTTGGAGTCAGTAGAACTTAGTATAGGTGGCCAATCAATGGAAGTGAAGATTGTTTTAAGTTTTTTTATGTTGGCTTGAGATTTAGGTTGGAATAAATAGGAAGGATTAGTACCATAGTCACTGAAAGAAAGCAAGTATATTGAAATGTGAGAAGCAACAAATGGTTTGTTTGTAATTACAAGGTCCAGAAGGGAGTAGTGTGAAATATTAAGGCTTGGATGAGGAAGCTGAGTTGCTAGTTGGGTGAAGTTAAAGTCATTAAAACGTTCCAACATGGCATTCTGTATGGGACTGACTACACTCAATCCAAAGGCTCCCAATAAGATGAGATATTTGATATTGTTGCAAGGAGACGTTATGTCCGTCAGCAAGGTTCTAAGTTTATCTAATGATAGTGATTGAGGGAGGTATGTGATTGCTAGATACCTGCAGGTATGAAAAGGAGAACGCATTTGTGAAAGTAGGTAGTTTGTTAGGAAGTTTTAGATGGCTTTTCCTTGATCAAGAAATCTGATTCTTAAGTGTGAAATAAAGATTAGGAGAGTGGCTCCATATTTTTCTGCATCTTGGTTTTGTATGAAAAGGTTAGGGTTACCCTGGAAAGAAGAAATGCATTGAAAGATTGTTAAAATTATTCCAAGATTCAGTGACAGCTACCAGGTCTTTATTACACTGTGTAGTGAGAACATTTTTGTCTGTTTTGTTTCTTAGACTTTATTAGCAAACAGGAGAGTGGAGGTGACCTGTTGTTAGTGATGATGTTACCATGTAGCAGAAACAGAAGTATATATAATAGGAATGAGTTTGCAAATATATTTGAACAATTTCAAATGCTGTTTGTTAGATGGCAAGTGGTTGTAAACATAAGCTATGAGTGGATTAGAATGCGTTGCTGTGAGGTTTGTATGAATGATGTCAGTTGGTAAAATGCAGAAGGGGAAATGTGAGATGGTGGATGTACAGTGATGTTAATGGTATGTGGTAGATATGTATCTTAGGTTCTGAAATACAATTGTGGAGTTATTGGCATTAGAATGTCTGTGAAGTGTGTTGCATTTTGGGTAGTGGACAAATGTTATTGCAGAAGAATTAAAGGTTAGTTGTAAAGGAGGAATAAAGTATAGGTGGAAAGGTAGGATAAAGTGGATGCATACTTATGGCTTCCATGTTCCTGGAAATTGGATACGGGAGTTGTACAGTAGCCTATAGAAAGAAATACATTAGGAATAGTTTGAATTGTGAGTGTTGTGGTTTGGTATGCGTATTTTTAAGTGGTAATTGCCATGTAAATGAAAATGGGTGGGGTATTAGAGAATACCACTAACAGTCCAAATGGTAGCTGGGGAATTGGGGGTAGGATGGGAATGAAGCAGCTAGTGACCTACATAGCAGCAGTCAATCAATGTGAGCTTGCAGACTGCACATTGTCTCAGCAGCACTGAGCATTGAGTCTAGCACCCTCTCAACTGTACAGATTTTCACAGAATGTCCAGAGTTTGACCTCACATTTTTTTGGTCCATTTTTTATAAAATTGTGATTTTCCACAACTTTCTAAGTTTTTAAGAGCAATATTTAAAAATTGTCCATATTTTTGGGCCTTTGTTCCACTTTTATTGATGGCTTTGTCCAGATTTCTTGCTCTAAGAGGTTGTGAGATATGCTGGTCTGTTTTCAGGTGTAATAGCTGAGGAGTTGACAGAGAAGTTGAAAGAGAAAGGGGAATAAATATAATAATATACAGGGTTCTGTACAGAGAGATTAAAGAAAAAGTGTAACAAACAAAAAGTGGATAAGGGAATAACAAGAACAATTGAATGTCTGCAGAAAGCAACTTTTTCTGGATATATATTCTTGATTCTCTATAGGAGAATATTCAAAGTTAGAGTTGGCTCACTTCTCTTCACCAATGACCATAAGTCATCAAGTGTCCCACAAGGCTCCACACTCACTCTATTACTCCACTACGCTTTTATTACTAAGCTTCCTTTATTTCTTTGACACCTACAAATGTGGTTGCATGCAAATGGCATGGCTCTGTATAAATCAAGTCTTAACCACCAACTAATTCAAGACCAGTTTCAGCAGGACCTGTTAGCACTCATTTAGTGGTTTACCACCAAAAGGTTCCTACAAAAACAAAAGGAATGCTATCTGACACACTTAAGGAATGGCAAAAAAGCCCCAAATCCTTGCTAATCAAAGACCAAATAATCACATAGTTGAAGCCATCACCACACTCAAGAACCATGCAATCTGTATCAGTCTCTACATTTTCAAAAACACATCAAAAAATTAGTCTAGAAATATATAACTTACTCCTCTGGACTCAAAAACGTTCTCAATTTATCTTACCTTGAGCTACAGTAGTCATTGTATGGGTACTAGCTTAGTATATAGCTTGGAATGTTTTTAAGTAAAAAAGTTTTGGATAAATAAATAAATGGATGAATACATAAATAAATAAATAAATAAATAAAACAGTAAAATTTCAACAAAACAAAATGGTAATGACTATTACATATGCTGCTGCTGCTGCTGATGATGATGATGAATTGTACTGCACAAATGCAAGCTATACTAAGATAAGTGGATATTAAGAAATTCACAAATGCATTAATTAAATTGACAAACAAAAATACACAGCTCATGATAAAATAAAAAAAAACAGATGTTGATATTTCAGCAAACAAATATAGATGTAGGCAAGTCCCAAAAGAGTTATAAAAATACTGAGTCTTAGTTTTACAAATACAAATACTTAAAAGCAGGTTCACACAGTTTCACATACAGTGTTTTGGAGGGCACTTTGGAAGTGTTCAGTATTCTTACTCATTTAGAGTTCTGCATTGTTAAGAATTAACATTTAAACTTACTTGGCCATAATGGACTTTGGACTATATATGCAACATGTGAAATGGATGTTGTAAATCTGATTTGAGTAATAAAAAGGATCAGTTTAATCTGTACAGCTAAGGTGAAAATGTGTTATGCATGAAAATTACATTGCAGACATCACTAAATCTTAGAAACTGAAAACAGTAATATTCTACCCTAAATTGACGAGACTCAGTCATATGAAGCTTTTATATCCAAAAGAGAAAGGGGGGGCTCAATTTACTGGATTTCCATTTATATTCTAACATAATTTGCTCAAGCAGACTTATGCAAATCTTGGAATTTAGTCCAAAAAGTGATGAATGGTCTCCAATCTGGATTAAATTCTGGTACGAGCATATTAAAACAACAAATATTAACCCAAAAGCCCTTCTTTTTATCAGCCTGGATAATCATAAGAAACTTAAACTCCATAGCTTTCTAAAAAATAAAATTAGAGTCTTCCAAATTCTGATAGAATCCTTAAATTTAAGTAAATCTCTTGCTTTGCTTCAGCCAATACATTTAAGCCTGAATATTAAACTAAATGATAATATGATAAATTTAAATAAATATGTCATTAAAGATTGTAGCATATAGGATATTTATAAATACAGAGAGAAATCTCTGGAAGAACTCAGGCTAATTCTAAATTTAAATAAAGGATATATTATAATATTAAGACAAATCAGAGAGTTTCTACCAGTAACCATTAAAAGCCTAGTAATTTATGAATCAGATCTTAATACTTGCATAATGATACTTAAAACGTTATCCTTCGGAAAAAAAATTATTTTTAATGTCTATAAAATAATTACATCTATTAAATACCAGTCTTTATTATATTCTAATTAGTGGAATGAAATATGTAATTCATCAGAATCAGAATTCACTGATGAACAAATCTCAAGCTATTGAGTCTACCATTAAATTGACCTCATTTATGCACTCTTAGCAGGTCTGCAGCCATACCTATGATTGTTACTACACTGCCTACTCAGATTTAAATGCATGTAAATAATTGTATACGATGTTACTGTTTTTTTCTGCCTCCCAACCAGTAATGTCTATTGCATCTGTTTGAACAAAAGTACATGTTAATATCATCGATGGACTACCATAAAACTGCAATTGAATTGCTTTAAAACTGTAAATAGTGCTATATTTTTTACATTTGTATTTTTGATATTTGTATTTCTGTAATGTTGACTTTTATGTGGAGTTTTTCTCCCCGGGCCTACACTGAAAATGGGCTCATCTAGGCCCAGTGGACTTTCCCGGTAAACAAAAGCAGTAAATAAATAAATAATAAATAAATATTTAAAAATCTTATCTATACACAACTAATGATAAATAACAATGTGTACTATACTCCAGTAGTATTAAATAGTTTTAACCCCAAAATATCGCTGTCCTGTACATGTTGCTCATTTCCTAAGGCTGATTTATTGCATATTCTATGGTATTGTAAATATACACACAATCTCTGGTCCATAGGTGTGTACTAGGCTAATGGCCCTGGAGCCTTTACAAGCCTAGCCCATAGGATTACCCTGGCATCGTGCCACCCAACCTTACTTCCCAGCGCCTCTGTCGAGTAGAGCCACAGGAGTGATCCCTGGGGTGAATTTTCTATTTTCCATCCTCTCATCAAGATTTCTTTTGAAGAGGGCCAATGAGGTGCTCTGTTTGACATGTATGAGAAGTCTGTTCCATAGTATGGGTAGTCTCTAGATTATGAACCTGTCCCTCAGGCACACTCTTGTGGTAATGAGGTTGAGGTGTCTGGAGTATGTGGTGCACAAAGATTAGGATTTTTTTAGATGTAGCATTTCTAACAGAGCTGGATCAGACATTTTTACAGGTTTTGTAAGTCAAGCAGAGATTGCCTGTAAGTAGGCAATATGAGACAGAGAATAGTTGGGGTTTTTTGAGTCTGTCCATATAGGACAAGTTTTTAAGGCCTTGGATCCTCTTTATGAGGTACTTTTGTGGCCTCTCCAGTTGCTGCAGGTGTTTAGTGAGGTATATGCCAAATGGGGCATTGTACGCAATGATTGGCCTAATGAGGAAAGAGTAGAGGGAGACAATGACATCTTTCTTCCTGGATGCAAAACCCTTAGTAATGAGATGTACCACGTAGAAGGACTTTTTAACCACAATGGCAATGTGATGGTCAAAAGAGAGGTTGCTGTCAACCTGTGTTTCCAGATCTCGTATAATGCCTTCTATGTTCAGTGGACTACCATCGATGTGGTAATTCATGAAAGCCTTTTTTTTTCTCAAAGGGTATGATGAAACATTTTTTGGCATTGAGCTTAAGGCCATGGTTCTGACACCAATCGTTGGTCTCAGTAAGGCATTTCTGTAGGATGTCAACATCACTTGGGGGAGTTAATAATAGCTCCCAATTTACAATCGTCTGTGAACTTTGTCAGCCAGAGTCCCTTCATGTTGGCCTGGACTTCAGAGAAGTAAATACCAAACAGGAAAGGACCCAGGACCGAACCCGGTGGGACTCCACTTGTGACTGGTCAGTAGTCTGACTTGGAGACAGCTACTTTCACACTGTGGGTTCTATCTGTGAGCCAGTTTGCAACCCACCTAGTGATATAGGGGTTGATGCCTAGCTTAGTGAGTTTTTCTATGATTCCTGTATGGGGAATGGTATCAAAGGCCTTGACCAGATCAAGGTAGGCTGTATGAACCACCTTGACTTCATCCACAGCTCTGGTGACTGACTCAAAAAAGTCGACAAAGTTGAGCAGGCATGATCTACCCTTCACAAAACCAAACTGTGTGGGATCCAGAGTTTGGAGATTCCTTATATCCTTGTTTATTGGGTCCATGATGATGTTTTCTATAGCTTTGCATATCAAACTCGTCAGGCTAAAGGGGCAATAGTTCCCAGGGTCTGTATTTGCTCCTCCTTTGTGGAGAGGGATGACTGCAGCAGTGCGCCATTTGGTAGGGACAAAGCCTGAGGTGAGGCTGTGATTGAACAGGGCACACAGGTGAGGTGTCAGTTCACTCTGTACTTCATGCATAACACAGCCAAGGATATTGTCGGATCCCATAGAAGCTGTATTCTTGGCCTTGGACAGTGCTGTTTTAACCTGTGCAGCAATAATATTGGGTGCCTGGCAATCTATTGGTATTGTGATTGGTCTTTTGTGGGGGGGGGTAAAGTTGGCACTGAATCTGTCGGCCAGTATATTGGCAATATCTGTTGGCTCGGTATACAAGCTACCATTGTACAGTAACTCAGAGCAAATCAGGGTATTGCCGTGGAGATTCTTTACATAACTATAGAAGGCCTTGTGGTTGTCTTTACTATCTGCTGCAATTCTGTTTTCATAGCAGCTTTAGTGGATTTGATGAGGGATCTCACATTTTTTTGAGGCTGATAAGGGAGTTTTTCCAGTCTTGGGACTTCAACTTATTCCACATCAGTTTCCTCCTTCTGTTGTAGAGTTTGTTTATGGCAGAGGACCACCCGATTGGCTTCCTTTTTTCTTGGAGGAGAGTGTCTTGGTTCTATTGGGTATGGCGAGATCCATGCATTTGTGTACATGTTCATCCAGTGCATTGGTGTATGAGTCGGCTGTCATGCAACTATTCTCCATTTGCATGGGTGCCATGAAGTTAGCCATCTCTGTTTTAAGGAGCCCAAGGTTAGCTTTGGAGAAGTTTTTCATGGTGGTTACCTTTACTGGAGGTGGGGGGGAGGGTATGTGGATTTCCAAGGTGATTAGTTTGTGGTCAGATCTAACCAGGGAGGAGTTGGCTATTGATGTAGAGCAATGGTCACCCATGTTAGTAATGACCAGGTCAAGGATGTTGCTACCTCTAGTGGGGGTAAGAACGAGCTGGTCCAGGGCATTGGAATTAATGAATTCAGGAAACATCGAGCAAGTGTATTGGTACATGAGTAGTTTTCCCAGTTAATGGAGGGGTAATTGATTTTGCCCAGTATGAGATTGTTAGGTTGGATCCTAATATTCTCCAGGGTGCTTAGGAACATGGAGTGTGAGTCTTGGCACATGATTGGGGACCTATAGCAGGCTATGACCTGAATTGCTGTCTTACCCAGTGTTAGCTGCACCTAAAGTATCTTTGATGCATTATGTTGGACTACTAGTCTGGAGGTGTGCGCATCCTTTATGAATATGGATGGAAACACCACTGCCTTTGGAGCTTCGGTCCAAGTGCTGGGGCCGGAAGGTGTGGAATGAGTTATAGCCTGGTAGTGCAGGGGTGCTTTCTGCTGCCCTGAACCAGGTCTCTGTTACAGCACAAATGTCAATGTTCTCCATTTTAAGGAGTGCTTCAAGTGAGTGCCTTTTTGAGATTTAGACTTCTAGCATTGAGCAGCATGACCCTCAGATTGCATTTGTTTGTAACTGTTACAGTGGTAATTTAGTCTTTGGAACACTGCCTAAAAAAGGCACTAAATGGGTGGCAAGAGACTTGGCCAGTATCCGGAAGCCCAGGGGTGACAGATGCAGGCCATCTCTGGCAAAACTTTGAGGTGTGTCAATCATGTCATCCCAGGCAGATGGATACTGGATCCCCTTAGAATGACACCAGAAACTTAGCCAATTTATTTATTTATTTATTTATTTATTTTATTTTACATTTGTTGACCGGGCTAGTCTAGCTGGATACATTTCCATTTTCAGTAGAGGCCCGGGGAGAAAAGCTTCAATAGCAAAATTAGATAATCACTAGAACTATAAGATAAACATAGAAATCATTGTTGTACCATAGTAAATGAAAGAAGTTCAATAAAAATATATATGAAACAATAATAAAAATAGAGGAAAAGTTGGTATTTACACTAGTATAGAAAATCATAATGGTCATGTGATGAATTAATTTACTGTAATAAAATTGACATAACTTTAGTATACAATTATGGAGTGGATTTTACAGAAATTAGCAGGAAAGGGTCTGCCAATATGTTCAGTTGTGATCACCAGTTCAGTTTTCCTGAAGATTTTAAAGAAAAAATATGAGAGAATTAGTAAGGTGAAGAAATAAGTTAATGTAAGCAAAGGTTAGTCAGGTTTACAGAATGGACATAACCAGTGAGTTTTAAGGTGTATTTTGAGTTTTTGTTTAAAGAGAGGTAGGGAAGAGAGTGATGTTAGTTCAACGGGAAGTAGGTTCCAGTCTTTTCCCACTGTGTTAGAAAAGAGGGAATTGCCAGCCTTGCTGTTAATTTTGGTTATGGTAGCTAGAAGCTTGTTAGAAGAGTGTAATGAATTTATTTTTTTATAGGGAATTATGAGATTTGATAGTATAGGAGTACTGTTAGTTTGGTAAAATATCTTGTGGGCCATGGTAAGTTGGGAGATTTTCAGAAGGTTTTGAAGTTCAAGCCAGCCTAGCTGCTTTAGATTTTGACAGTGGTGAGTTCGAAAGGGATTATCGGTGGCAAATCTGGCAATGCTGTTATAGGCATGCTCCAGTTTGACAAGGTTATTCTTTTTGAGGTTAGTGTATATGGGAGAAGCGTATAGAAGAGTAGAAATTAAATGTGAGTGTGCAATTTTGGTTTTGGCTGTTGGAGTTAAGAAAGTTTTGATTCGATATAAGGAGCCTATTTTCCTGTTGACAGTTTTAATAGTATTATTTATGTGCCTATCAAATGTAAGATTGTTATCAATAGTAATTCCTAATAGTTTGTATGTAGAGTCGGGGTGAATGCTAGTATGATTATTGGAAATAATAGGGAAATCTATTGGGGTGGACTTACTGGTGGGTGTAAAGACAAGGAGCTTGGTTGTTGAAATCAATGATTTTCTGCTTGTACTGTGGTATCATTCTGGGTGATGGTAGGATGCTGCTCAGGTCTAGGTTCATACCCGCTTGGGCTACATAATCCAAGGGCTCCTCCATGTCTCTTTTCATGTAGTCCAGGGTGGTACATCTCAGGTGATTCACACCCACATGTACAATTACAGAGTCATATTTGTACCTGTTGTTGAGGAACCTGAGTGCATGCATTATGTGGCAGATCCTGGCACCTGACAGGCAGCTGACTGTTACTTTCTCTTTATTAAACCTAGTGAGTGGAACATCAGTTTGCCTCATTATCGAGTCACCCATGACTAGTGTGTTGGACATGCTGTTTTGCCTTAGGGGCTTTGGTTGAGTGGCACACTGTTTAGGAGAGTTGTGTCTCATGATTAGTGTTGTGCTGTGGTGGTTGAGTACATTTCTGCCTTGGAGGTCTCTGCTGTTTGGGTAGATTTTTACTGAGAGCCTCCATGAAGGTGTGTGTGTAGTTTGTGTTTTTATGTGAAGGCAGTGCTGGTGTGTGTTCTGGAGGACTATGTGTTCCATGTGGTGTGGTGCAAGTGTTGACCTTCTCTTTACCAGCTATTCCAGTCTTGACTGGACAGTGCATGCATTCCAATTTGGATATATAATTGCATCTCTTGCAAGACTGAGTGTTGGGAGGTAAGAGGAGAGGGTTGTCGGCATACATGAGGCAATTGCTACATTGCTTCAGGATGCCCAAGCAGGGAACTAACCTTTAGACATGCCTGGGGGGGTGGACATTAATAATAAGTACTGGAGCTGTTTCCTTGTAGAACATTTAGTGCTGGTAGCACTTTTGTGTGCTACAATAATTGCTACAAGAAGTCTTGTAAAGTGCTTGACTAATAAGCTAGTAAAAGTGCAGGAGAGGAGAGAACTAGTAGATCTAAGGGAAAAATTGTAATGCAGACTTTGGCACTGCTCAGAATGGTGGGAAACAAGCACAGACATGGGCTTTTAAACCAGAAAGTGGAAAGAGGTGGAAAAACTGCCCAAACAGCTAATAAACTACAATTTCTGGGGCAGAACCACTCCTCTTGTGGTAGATAGGCTACCTAGTGCTTACTGTAGCATCTTAAAGTAAGGTTAGAAGAAATGTGTTATGAAAAATCAATGTTGTCTTTGGAATTTGCTATTCTTCATGTTACTGATCTAAAACTACCAAAGCAAAAATTGCATATCCTTATTACTCTTTTTACATTGGTTAAACTTTATGTAACACAGAATTGGCTAGACTGCTCTAAACGTTCTTCAAAAGGATTTAGAAATATGGTAATTAAATATGTATCCCCTCATAAACTTATAACAAGTATACTAATAAATCCTCTTTTTATCAGAAATATTGGAAACTTCTTCTTGATCACATATTAAAAAAAATAAAATAGGATGGTAAAGAGTTTTATCTTAAAATATGCATAATTCGATGTTTAAACTAACTTTCTTTTATAAATAAGGATCTTTTATGTCAATATTTCATAGCTCTCTTTTTTGTGACTTTGTAACATAATTTTGTTTCTACCAAGTTGTTTATGTAGCACTTAATGTATATATTGTACATAGTTTGTTCGAGTTTCTTGTCTTTTCGTTATATTTCTTTCTTTTAGATTCTTTGCACATTTCCATGATTGAATTGTTTTTTTTTTTTTTTTTTTTTTTTTTTTAATATTTTAATCTTCATGGATCAAACTTGTTTGTATACACTGTGGAAGAATAATAAAATCATTTTTGGAAAAAAGAGAACAGTAATATTAGCTTTGTATCTGGTACATTCATGATGCAGTAAGCTTTAAGAATCAGATACATACTTTCTGGCCAAAATTCAGAAATTCTGAAGCTGCAAGGCAAATGTTTTAAGATAATAAAAATGACGACATCTAAATCATAAATTATTAAATTCAAAGCAAAGCAGACCATTATAGCAACTTCATGGGGTGATTCCTTTAGATACCTGTCAGCATCCAAAGACAAAGTGGAGTGCCTGAAGCTCAACACTTCATTGTAATCTTTGCTATGAGAATTTCAATACTATTGTTACACTCATCGTATAGGATGCTTGCTGCAGAATTGCTCAATATACATTCCGGATTGGTATTTGCAATTTCAGATTGTTAAAGAACTGCTTATCTGTTCACTTTTATGAGACAAATGAAAAAACTATTTCAAGCTGCTTATACAGTTTTTCAAAGTACAGAAAAAGGAAATATATCTATCATCACAATTAGATTCATAAATCTAAGTACTTTTTTCATGAGGCCACTTTTATGCAAAAATAAATAAGCATTTGTATCTGTTGTTTGTTTTATACATAGGTTTAATTTTCTAATTCAGATATTTTTTTTTCATTTGTGATTTAACCAGCACCATATTTTCCTGCGTCTATATCATAACATTGACAGTTTAGGTTGTCAAATCCAAAATCATCAACACCTAAGCATCGAAAGCTAAAAACAGAGAACGGCCAATCATGGAATTCTTTCCTAGGGAAAGAATTCCCTTGGCCATCCGCAAACAAAATAAACAAACACACCCAAACATAGTGGGTAGGTTCACCCCCCACACCCCCCTAACTAAATATACCAATTCTGAGACCGCTCTACACTGGGGAAAGGGCAAATCCCTGAGAACAGACATGCAAATTATTTTCCGAGGAAAGAATTTGATGATGTGGTCATTTGCTATTTTAAGCGTTCAACGCTTAGGTGTCGATGAATACACATTTGACAACCTAAGCTCTCCACAAATCAATAGGGAACCATTTTCCCACTGTGAGAAAGTTGTGTTGTATTAAGCTGCATTAGATTCATAGTCTTCAGGACTCAGAATTTAAAAATATGAGTGCATTGTAGATGAAAGGCAGGAGCCCAAACAGAAAAGTACAGATATTGTGTCATACACACATTTAGAAACACAGATTGAGATGGCCATAAGGCAGGAAGCCAACCTGAGCTCTCTGCTGTTTATCACAGCATATAATCATCCTGTGTGATATTAGATGCATACATGCTCACTACACATTTACGATAGCTATTTCAAATTCAAATTCCTGAGCAACAGTTTTCGTTTTCTCTACTTTTGTGACAAATAAAGAAGCTAACTGCATCAGGTTGATTATCAATATTTTTCAAAGAACATAAAAAGGAAAGCTACCATCATACAGAAAAATATAATTACTTCTCTCTGTATACTATAAACATAGATTTCATTTCTAAATTCAGATATATTAATTCTCGATCTAATTGTTATCACCCTATAACAACAGCTTTTACATGATACCAGATACAATCATATTTTTATTTTATGGACTCGACAAGAGTATTATATTGTAGCATAACTCAGCAGGCCATACTGGTGAACCGTTTTTTTTTTTTTTTTTGTTCTAATGTAATCACGTAGTATGCAGGGAATTTATCATTTGAGGCACAGGTAAGGGCAAAGATTGCCTAAAATAGCATGTGTTCCAGATTGTTTCATTCAAGGACAGCCAAGGATAAAAATGAATTAGAAATTATGCAACAGCAATTTATATGGTAGATTGTATGAGTAGCAGGCGAGGCTATGAAAAGCCCAAGCAAACGGGCCAATGGCCTACCCTATCTTACTGACCATCTAGCTACCATATGGCTAAACACTGCCACTACCATCAACAGCAACAAGAACAACAAAAATAATTCAGAGTGTGATGGTCACATAAGCATAGACCAGAAAGTATAAAGTTTCTTCCATTTATCTTCTCATCTCATGCTATAAAATTTAGTTTATAGCAACAATTTGCCAGATAATTTTCCATACAATGTATCACTTTATCAGGACATTGTTATACTCTGATTTTCCCCACAGTTGCCAATATATAATACATTTATATGATATAAGTCAGTATTTATAGTCACTTGTACAAATGTGATAGGGGTATTCCTGATGCTTAAGAATGAGCGCAGCAGAGGCAAGATTCATAGAGGCCATTTACACTAATGCGAAAGGTCTTGAAAATAATCAGATGCAAAATTCTAAATGTTGTAAAAACACAGTATGCTTATGAGGTGGTTTTGCAATTCATAGTCCACCATCCCTGAGATACACATATTCCTTGTTAAATGCAATGTTTCGCCTTTGATATTGGAGTCACAATCTGCTGGTTGTCCATGTATGCACAAGCACTTCCCTGACACACAAAGGGATTATTTCCCCCAACAACCCTTTCATTTGTTTATATACAGTGTTCAGAAGCACAAAAATGACATAATAAATTATTTTGCCCAGCAGTGACTTCAGTAGTCTGACCATGTATGCTCAAGCATTTCCCTGACAAATTAATTATTTCCCCAGTGACCCCTTCAGTAACACTTCCTAGTATGCACAAGCAGCAAAATTAAACATTCACCCAAGTGATCCCTCCGGTAACATGCCCTAGTAGGATCTATATCATACACTTAACAGTGAATCCCTATTCATCAGACTTAATAAATTGAAAACTAAATACAGTGAACAATCACTTCCATAAATTTTTTTCCCAGGGAAACTAACAGGTTGGCTATAATTGTGAATTTGCCATTTTCCCCACTGTAGTGCGATCTCAGATTTGGCATATTTAGTTGGGGGGTCTGTAGATTGCAGGCCCCCACATTAGGGGATATGGGGGCACAGCCGCCTACTTGGGTGGGTTTTAAATTATGTAGTTCTTGTGATAGTTGCTAAGTTGGTCCACCAGTTAGTTTCCCTGTGAAAAAAATCTCAGAAGTGATCGTTAGCTGAATGTATCTTTGATTTATTAAATTTGATCACTAGAGATTCACTGTTTAGTGTTTTCAATATAATGATATAGACCTCCCCAGTATGCACAAGTGCCAAAATAAAACATTCACCCAAGCAACCCTTCAGTAACATACTCTAGTATGTAAAAGCACTAAAATGAAACATGTATGCAAGCAACCCTTCAGTAACATACTCTAGTATGCACAATAACTAAAATGAAACATGAGACTCCTTCAGTAACATGCCCTAGTGTGCACAGGCACTAAAATAAAACATTCACCCAAGCAACCCCTTCAGTAACATACTCTAGTATGCACAATAACTAAAATGAAACATTCACCCATGAGACCCCTTCAGTAACATGCCCTAGTGTGCACAAGCACTAAAATGAGACATTCACCCAAGCAACCCCTTCAGTAACATACTCTAGTATGCACAATAACTAAAATGAAACATTCACCCATGAGACCCCTTCAGTAACATGCCCTAGTGTGCACAATAACTAAAATGAAACATTCACCCAAGCAACCCCTTCAGTAACATACTCTAGTATGCACAATAACTAAAATGAAACATTCACCCATGAGACCCCTTCAGTAACATGCCCTAGTGTGCACAATAACTAAAATGAAACATTCACCCATGAGACCCCTTCAGTAACATGTCCTAGTGTGCACAATAACTAAAATGAAACATTCACCCATGAGACCCCTTCAGTAACATGCCCTAGTGTGCACAAGCACTAAAATGAAACATTCACCCAAGCAACCCCTTCAGTAACATACTCTAGTATGCACAATAACTAAAATGAAACATTCACCCATGAGACCCCTTCAGTAACGTGCCCTAGTGTGCACAATAACTAAAATGAAACATGAGACTCCTTCAGTAACATGCCCTAGTGTGCACAGGCACTAAAATAGAACATTCACCCAAGCAACCCCTTCAGTAACATACTCTAGTATGCACAATAACTAAAATGAAACATTCACCCATGAGACCCCTTCAGTAACATGCCCTAGTGTGCACAATAACTAAATGAACTAAAATGAAACATTCACCCATGAGACCCCTTCAGTAACATGCCCTAGTGTGCACAAGCACTACAATGAAACATTCACCCAAGCAACCCCTTCAGTAACATACTCTAGTATGCAAAATAACTAAAATGAAACATTCACCCATGAGACCCCTTCAGTAACGTGCCCTAGTGTGCACAATAACTAAAATGAAACATTCACCCATGAGACCCCTTCAGTAACATGCCCTAGTGTGCACAAGCACTAAAATGAAACATTCGCCCAAGCAAATCCTTCAGTAACATACTCTAGTATGCACAATAACTAAAATGAAACATTCACCCATGAGACCCCTTCAGTAACATGTCCTAGTGTGCACAAGCACTAAAATGAAACATTCACCCAAGCAATCCCTTCATTAATATATCTAGTTATGCACAAGCTCTAAAATGAAACATGTATGCAAGTAACCCCTTCAGTAAAAATGTCCAGGTATGCATAAACTCTAAGTTATCTCCCCTTGTATCTCACCTTTTCCCTGAGAACTGCTGCTTACTGGCATAAATTCAGGGCTGTATACACACTGTGTATATAAATAAGCTCATTATAGATTTGTGTTTATGACTCTAACTCTTATGCATATGTGTAAAGCCCTTAACAGCGTGGTAGCTGTCCCGCAGTAGCTTATGTGTCAATAATGTTATGCTTTGGCAACAGGGATCATTTTCAAAATAAAGTATTCAGTCTTTCCATAGTCATCCTGAAAGTCCTGGATTTTATAACATATAATGCCACTTTTTGCAGAATACTGCTATGAAAATACGAAGCCCCGCACTATGACTACTGCTCATATTATATGATAAATCCTTCTTACTTTAAGATGAGGGTTATAATCAATATTACATGCCAAAGAGTAAAAAGCAAAAGTATATAGTAAAAGTTCTAAGGGAAAAACTCTTAAAGTCATTCATTTGTAAAGCCAAGTACATTTTCTCTTACTAGGCAATAAAGAATGAAATACATCATTTTGTAGTTACACTTAAATGATGTTTAAACAAAATTTTCATTGAAACTGTACTCAAGGAAATTATTTCTTATAGGACCTTTACTCTGGCAAGCTTTACTATCCAGCTGCATCACCGAATTGCAGGAAAATCATGCCTTTATTCTTGGACGAATTGATTTTTTTTTTACCGTTACAGTACAGCGAGGTCACCAGCTTCTGACTGCATAATATAGTAAATATACTGAGCGGCCACAGTGGTGCAGCGTTTAACATTGCCACCTCACAGCAAGAGGTTCTCTGGTTCGATTCTTGGCTGGGGTGCCTTCTGTGTGGAGTCTGCATGTCCTCCCTGTGGTTACGTGGGTTTTCTCCGGGTGCTCCGGTTTCCTCCCAAAGGCAAGCAGTAGGTGGATTGGACACTCTAAATTGGCCCTAGGTGTGAGCATGTGTGTGCCTTCTGTGGAAGGTTGGGTGCCGGGCTGGCAACTCGACACCATAAAACTCCACTGCCAATCATGAGCAGACAGACGATCTGCTGTGACAACCCCTAACCGGGAAATGCCAGAAGAAGACTGAGAGGTAAATATGCATTATCTCAATAGTGTTATTATTTTTTTTTTTTTCAAATCCAGAGAGTTAGCAGAATTGTTTTAATCCTGAGTTTCCTGGCTATATTTAATTATTAATCATACAAACTAAATATAAACAATTCATGTAAGTCAGTTAATAAATAATATTAGGACTGGGAAAAGCATATGACAAACTGTATTACAAGACACACTGTGTGACTTTACTTTTAGAAGAAAATGGATATGTATAATCAGGATAGGTAAAGAAGAGCAGGAGGTTACCACTCATTCAGTATAAAACAGTCTGAGAACATGATGAAATAAGGAGAGAATCAGAGAGTGCCAGGAATAAATGCATTCCAACAAACATGTGCACTATCATGAGAATATATGAAGGAACATTATGTTCATTTATCTGATATTATTTTGTGTCATGTTGGAGGACAACACTGAAGTTAAAATCACTCTCAGTTGGGACAATGATACCGATTTTACAATTATTCTCTTCATTCAGTAAAAAGAAAGGGAATATGTATTTATTTATTTATTTATTTATTTATTTATTTCCAGTTTGATTACTGGGAAGTCCACTGGGCCGAGAGAGCCCATTTTCAGTGGAGGCCCGGGGAGAAAAGCTCCATGAAGCAGATTACAGTAAAGATAGCAGTCCAATAAAAATAAAAGTACAAGTACAAATGCATATCACATAATACAAAGAGTGAGCAATACCGCCCATAGTGGAAAAATATGCAGATACATTTTAACAAATTCACACAGTTAAAGTAAATCTTTTAAAAGAAGGATGAGTGTATGTCTACAGACTATGAGCCTGAATTTGACAGTGAAGAACTAAAGAAATAGACTAACTGAGGTATTTATGAAAATCATTTAAAAAGTCAGACTTGTATACAGTTCCAAAGCATACTGAATTCACTATTTTATAGGAATTATGGGGGGGGGGGTTAATAAGACAAGTAGCCATGCAATTCTTAGGATCGAGATAAGGCTTTTGATAGAATTATACATGATTAGCTGAGAATTAAACCAAGCAAAGGTCCAAACGTTGAACAGAAGGACACCAAAAGCCAGGAACCAGTAAATAATCCTTTATTTTACAGATTAAGCACTTTCGTCAGCTTGTATCAAAAAGACTTCATGAGATTCTGATGAAGTCTTTTTGATACAAGCTGACGAAAGCACTTAATTGGTAAAATAAAGGATTATTTATTGGTTCCTGGCATCTGGTGTCCTTCTGTTCAACGTTTGGACCTTTGCTTGGTTTGGTATCTGTGTTACTGATTCCTTATTAACTGAGAATTAAGTTGCACTATTATTAAATGGAAGTTATGGAAATATACAGGTAAGAGTCACTTAGCTAGGTATTTTGGAGTAAGTAGTGGGGCAGAGCAAGAACACTACATCTTGAGAACACTTCAGCCTGTGTCTGTGATTTCTTGAAATTGAGCAGTATGAAATATACTGATAAGGTAAGAAATGGTGGACAAAGTTTGTATCCCAAAGATGTGGAACATGAAAGTATGTTGATAAATATGAGGAGGAGGGAGAAGTAAGATTAATTTAGGAGTGATTGATGAGCTGTCAATAAGTTAACGTTTGAGAGAACTAAAAACCAAAAAGGTATTAAATTATGCCAGGCTCCAGAAATTATTTATATGCCTTTTTTTAAAAAAAAAGAAAGCTACAAGAAATGGTCTATTGCAATGAGAATAAGATGATGATAAATACAGGATTGTTAAGAGGTGTGCTAAGTGGCAAAATATCAAGATAATAAGAACAGTTTTAATGAAAACATTTACTGGTTCTCATTATGTTTTGCAGGTATATGAGAAAATGGGTTGTACCTCAGTAGGAGAAATATTTTTATACAGGAGATAGAAGTATATGGGCACTGAAAGCTGAAGGCAACTACTTTCTTCTTTACTTTATTTTGCAAGATGATACTATCAGAGAAATTGGAAAAATGATGGGTAATTGTTTAACATTTCTGGCCAAAATGGATGTGAGGGGCAAGTAATTGTGAGGTGAGTGGGAAATGAGGAGAAGAAGATGTGAAAGAAATGAAGGGTGACATGTTGTGTAAAGTAAAGCAGAAGCAGTGAAACAGGAAGGACAAAAGGAAGAATGTGAAGCAACGTAGCAGGTTATGATTTGAATATGTCCCTTAGGGCCGAGACATGTAATAAAGTAAATATTTTAAACATTTTTAAGGGCTATTAATAAGAAGACGGTCCCACAGTAAATGTGGCTTATTGCTTGGACGTATGAAATTAAACGAATATAAAGGGGAATCTGTTATGTCAATGGAGCGGTGAGAGGCTGTTCAGAATAGATTAAGGTGAGAGGGAACTGCTTCTCATTGATTAGTTATGTATGAAAGATTTTTGAACCTTAAATTTGGAATGGAATGTAAGATGAAAAGAAGTTGAAGAATAAACTTAGAACACATGTAATAAGTATTAGATTTTTTTATCTCTATATAGATAGAGATATAGATATATAATTATATATAAATATTTGATTATGCAACAAGCAAGTCTTGACCAACATAGACATCACCCCATTTACAAACTCTCTCACACATGCGCGTGCGCACACACACACACACACACACACACACACACACACACACACACACACACACACACACACACACACACACACATATCTACATCTGTCAGACTATTAGATAGATATATCTGTTTGCAGCTCTTAAGATCGAATGCTCAAAAAAGAAAGAGCATTTTTTTTTATTTTGCTGGTTGCTACACTTTGTCTAAGATTATGTACAGCACAGTCTGGAAATTTATATTTTCTCAACTGTTGTGTGATCTCAAAGATTCTGTACATAATTAGCAAGGGGTGTAAAGAGTGCAGGAAGACTTGTCCCCTGCATAAAATAGTGTTTTTGCTGGTCAGGTAACAAAACAGTTTCTGATTTGAATATGTGCCTTAAGGCAGAGAGATGTAAGGAATAGACTGGATATTTTAATGACTGTTAAAAAGTATATATATATATATATATATATATATATATGTATATAAATATTTAAGCATCTGTCATCTTATAGAAATGCTCTTCACAAAATCAAACATAATTTTCTACACTTACAGCAGATTTCAAATTCCAGATATAAAAATAACACTAATAGATATTCCTTTAATTATTACTACTATAAAGCTGCCGCAGTGGTATGGCGGTAGCATTGTTACCTCATAGCAAGAGATTCTCCCGTTCGATTCTCAGCTTGGCTTGGGAGTGCCTTCTGTGTGGAGTCTGCATGTCCTCCCCACGGTTGGGTAGCATTTGAAAGACATGCGTGCGTAAATGGGCGTGCCTTCGTTGAAGGTTGGGCATCAAGCTGGCACCTCGGCGTTTCGTAAAAATCTACTGCCAATCATTAGCGGACCGGAGTTCCGCTGTGGCGACCCCTTACCGGGAAAAAGCCGAAAGACAAACAACAACAACAACAACATTACTACTATAAATAAAGAATGCACATAAAAATCCAACATATCACTTTGCAGCTCAATAAAGCAGCTGTGTTCATGAGGGAGAGCTTCATTCCCACAACACTCAATGAGGACCTTCACTCCCTTACCCTTTTGCCTATACTACTATCACTAGAGAGACCACAGGGCAAACACGGTCAGATTGCATTGTACTCACAGATGTCATTACCAACGGTCATAGGAGATGACTGGATTCACTTTGTACCCAGGACAACTAACGAAAAAGTTAGCACAATGCCTTAGACATATACATATATAAGCAGACACACACAAAAACACACACACACACACACACACACACACACACACACACACACACACACACACACACACACACACACACACACACACACACATTCCACATATACAAAGCCAGGTTAAAGCATCCCATTTCACTGCTAACACAGGCACAGAGCCAGCATGGTAATTGCAATATGTAGTAATGACCAGGTATATACAGTCATCAGATTATTACATTCACTAATGAGATACTTTGGATTTGATAGCCTCTTAATGGACATGGTAGCAGAAGCTTTTTATTACTACTCTAAGTAATACATATTTATAATCACAGTTGACTCCTCTTTACATGCAATAACTGACGAAGTATAGCTACTTCATAGATTACACAGAAAAAATATTTTGATCTTTTGAGCCCTTAACATGTGTGATCACTTTCTACAGTACAAATAAAAACATTTAGATCTATTTCTGTTTCTACTTACATACAAAAATGTGCTTAGCCCGGGCTGAGTAATCACTTTACCTAAATGATAATCCCCGGGATTCATGAAGCTCGGTGCAAGGACGGCATTAGCCTTGCACCAACCGTGCAGCGTAGAGATGGCGCAGCAGCACCATATGCATATTAATGAAGGCACACTGCCACACCGTCCACGTGCACAGGAAACATGCTCGAGTGCAGCAGGCGTGTTTAAGTGCTGCACGGAGGCGTGAACATGTCGGCTTCAGTCGCGCAACCTAAAATGCTGACTAGTACAGCCTGTCTCTAATAGTAATCACTTCTGTCAGTGTCTGTGGATACTGAAATATATGGAAAGCATACAAGAGAGGTCCGCGAACACCAAAATAAAATCACAGGAGTAAACACAAAAGCACGTAGCTGAATTATGAGCCCCCGTCCCTCGAACAATGACATTTAAAACCCTGTGTCCGTATTTCATTGTAGTGTTGATTTTTATACCAAGTGGAAGCGAAACGCAGCATGTTTGTGCGCCACTGCCCTTTGCTAAGCCTAGCCCAATGGTTAGGGTTACCACCTGTCCCACTTTGCAAGGGACAGTCCCTCTTTGGGCAGTTGTGTCCTGAGAAAAAATATTAAAAATGGCAAATGTCCTGAGATTGTAGGACATAATTATGTCCTATATTGTATGTAATAGTTGCATAACACAGTAATTCTGTATCTAAACTACCTAAATGTTATAAGAAACAGAATAAGCAACTAAACTGCTACAAGAATAAGCTATTATGTAGGCAAAAAAGTTAAGTTCTATCCTTTGTACTGACCATGTGTGTGTGTGTGTGTGTGTGTGTGTGTGTGTGTGTGTGTGTCGGCCTGTAAAATCTGATGTTTGTCCCGAAAATGTCCCACTTTGGCCATTTGAAAAGGTGGCAACCCTACCAATGGTCAGAGCATTTGCTCAATATCTGCTCATTCGTGGTCCGAGTTGTCCTTGTCTGGACAGCCCAAAGATGAATGGTTATTACCCGGGTCAACCTACCATGTCATGAAAGATAAGTATCTGTGTGTACCTATATGCGTGAAGTACAGCATGTGGAAGATCAAATATGCTAGGGTTGTCCTCACAACCATATTGGTACCAGAGATATGTAGAGTACACAATGTGTACTACTGTCTGTGCCATAGGCCAGCAACCAGAGAAGGGATGGATGGTGTGTTTGTGGAATTTGGGGGGGTGACGGGTAATGTAATAATTTGCCAAGGGGAGACTTGGTTGGATGTACAATAGGTGAACTGGAGGTGTACGAGGGAGCAGTGGGTGAATCAAAAAGGAAACCAAAGAACAAACATTCACATCCCCAATACACCCTGACACGCCATACTGTATAACACAATCCCACAAACATATGAACATTAAAATGTGCGAAACACATGTACAGAAATGGTACCAGCTCACACCCACATAATTGTTTGGCCTGAACTGAGCCATCCAACCCTTACATACCTGGATACATAATTGAATATCCATCATTCCCTCCACAGCACCCCCCCCCTCCCCATTGCTGAACGTCCACCAAAACCACCCATACTCAGGCTGCTAGCTTGGGCCAGCCATATCTGCACATAGTGCCCCCTACCCACATCTAGTAGGCAGTCTCACCCTAGGCAGTCTCAGACTTGCAAACTAGGTATCTCATGCATGTATAACCCTCCCTCATTTTCATAAAGCCAAAAGAATGGGAGTCATTGGCGTCCGCAATTTTTGGACATCCCTCATGGGATAAGTGTCTGTTCTAAAGATTAGACTTGGTGGTACAACACGATGTCCAGCCCTGTAGAGATCCGGACACAAGTTGCATTAGCAGTAGTTGTCCACAACCCTGCTCAGCCTCCAGCCAGTCCTGCATAACCTATGACCCGGGATTAAACACCTGACCATGATGAACATCTCCACATGTGCATTATCGGGAATATATACCTTTCACATGTTCCCTAGAAGCTTCCCTATAGCCATCATCCAAATAGTACACGTCCACAAATCGTATACCCTGCCCAGGTTCCAAGTCGTAATGATGCACACAACCCCTGTATACAAACGGTACACATCCCTCCCGGATGCGGATGTTCATATACATGGCTATGTACAACCCCAGATATGTAGTCATACATCTATAAATGTGCATACTTATATACGCATAGCTAGAGCTACACATCGCACATACATGCATATACGTAGTTGTCAAGTATATGTCCTATTTATAAATATGTATACTTGCAAATGTATACATATGTCTCTCAGAAACATATGAACATTAACATGTACTATATATATGTACACCAACCAATTGTCAAATTTCTTGCCAGTAGTGTTGAATGCCTGTAGCAAAGTCATATATCCTAACTACCATCCATGCAGAATGTACCATGGATGGTGTAGTGGTCAAACCGGTGACTAACGTGTTTCCGTTCCTGGGTCCAAACCATGCAAGGGCTGCTAATTTTATATGATGCCCAGAATAATGGCCATCTGATATAGGGTGATTAAGTAACTTACCAGCTGATGTAAGCGGGTATGCGCGGCGGTAAGTGGCGGTCATTCAACACTATGGGAAATGTAAATAAGTATGTAGGTGTATTTCCATGTGTATGTACAGACATATATATATATATATATATATATATATATATATATATATATATATATATATATATATATATATATATATATATATATATATATATATATATATATATATATATATATATATATATATATATATATATATATATATACATGAAAAATGAACATGGTCACAATAAAGCAGTCATAACGAATGTGAAGGGAAACAGCAGCGCACCCCCCGTATTATTTAGTGCTGTCATATCAAGCTGTCCAGAGGTGAGTAAACCTCCTGCATCCCCACCCACAGGTAGGATGCTAACAGTGGAACTAACTTCGTCCACATGCTAAGTCTGACTTTCAAACAGGTACAGGGCAGTCCAAGTCTCCATTCGCATGAGCCGAAAACCGGAAGACTAATTGAACACCCTGACCATTATATGAATGTATGTCCCAGGACTATAATCTTGGGACGTCTGAATATACTTGGAGTATACGTGTCTAGAGCAGTAGAGAGTGGCGCATGTGTAGTGGTGTGGTTTATTTCTGACCGGAGAATGGATGACTGCTGTGTTAGAGATGTTTTGCTGCGTTTGTTCTGGTAACTATGAACCATGGGTATACATGCAAATGAAGCAGCACAGCAATAGTGTAGTGGTTAGAGCATCTAACTATCCAGCAAAAGTTGCCGGTTCGACTGCAGCACACACCATTTACAACATGTAATCCGTATACGAGCATATCCTGCTAATTTTATGCTGTATAATGATATAATATCATTGAAATGTGAACTGGGGTGACGTATAACAGTAAGAATGCAGAAGGTGTTTGCATGATGGAAAACAGCGATTAAACATGGCAAAATGGAAAACTGCTGGTGAAAAGTGTTGTACTCACCCTTTGTCCAACAGCCCTTGTTTGCCCAGCAACACAATCAACTGCCTCAGCCAGGCTCAACACCAGGACCCTACACACCACAAACAATGTGATTGACCACTAAGCCACAGCAGTTATAATTAATTCTGATGTTATCACAAACATAGCAGACAGCAAGCACAGTCATTCAACAGTATGATCAAAGTAATTTATCATGTAGATGTATATGCATGCATACATACAGATATTTTGTATATATATATATATATATATATATATATATATATATATATATATATATATATATATATATATATATATATATATATATATATATATATATATATATATATCTACAGAACAAACATGGGCACAAGAAAGCATTCATAACAAATGCGAAGGAAAACAACAGCGGAACACCTGTATTATATAGTGCTGACATATCAAGCTGGCCAGAAGTGGGCAAACCCCCTGCATCTCTAACCACAGGTAGGATGCTAACAGTGGGAGTAACTTTGTTCAAACAGGTACAGGGCAGTCCCGGTCCCCAGTCAGACATGCTTAAACCCAGATGACCATATGAACACCCTGACCATCATACGAACGTATGTGTCAGGTCTACTTAAGGAGGAAGTCTGAATATATACCTGAATCAACATGTCAGTCAGTCGGGTCCAGCAGTATTGGGTAGCTATGAACCATGGGTATACATATAAATGAAGCAGAACACCAATAGTGTAGAGGTTAGAGCATCTGCCTAATGAACAGGCATTCATGGTTCAAGTTCGACTATAGCACATATAATTTTCCTTGTGGAATGAATGTTGTTCTGCTGTAAAACCGACATAATAACATGTAAAAGTGAACTTGAGTATCGCACGGGACTTTTAACCAGATCCTTTCAATCAAAGTGGTACTGTCATAATGAATAAGTCACAAGTAAGCACAAATAAGCGGCAGTAAACATATGTAACACACTAAGCATATGCGAGTGCGCTTGCGCGGGTGTAAGCAACTCCCAGCATAGGAAATAGGAAATGTATATAAGTATGTACAGATGTAATATATATATATATATATATATACATATATATATATATATATATATATATATATATATATATATATATATATACATATATATATATATATCTATGAAGAATGAACGTCGTAACAATAAAGCATAGACAAGAGATGAAAAGGGAATCAACAGCAACTATGGTATTATATAGTGCTGTCAGCATATGTCATAACAAGCTGGACAGGTGTGAGCAAAGCACTGCTACTCACACCACAGGCAGGGTTTTACCAGTGGGAGTAACATTGTTGATCTGCTAAGTCTACTTTACAAACAATCAGATGGTAGTCCCCACTGGGACTAACAAAAATTGACAGCATATTTGGATTTCTATCCATTACACAAGCAAGGGCAGGTATGCTCAAGGACTAAATGGTGGAAGAGCATTATAATACATGTGTTGGGACAACATAGGTGTAGGGCCCCTTACGCTGGGGGGAGGGCAATGTGTGGTGGTGTGTCATCGCTGTGAAAACAACTGGATAATGGATGGATTGCATGTATGTCAAACTCGGGTGGGGTCGAGGAACCATGGGTATGTGATTATGGATCCAGGCGTCTCATGGTTGGATGGCCTGGTTCTAATTGGACTGCCTCTTGGAGGCCAGCAAGTTAGTTATATGTATGTAAGCATACACACATGCATACATCTATATGTAGAAGTACATGCCTTGTAACATATTCATTCCATTTGCAGACATAAACACATGAATGTGCCCTTACAAACCTTGACAGTAGATAGAATAATAGGTAGTGCATAAGAGGAAAGGGACGAAATTGCTAAAACACAGAAGTGTGTACAATGTCCGAAGTCATTGCTGTGCTGAATAAATCCAATGTGAGGACTGTCTCACACAGGGAATTATCCCTGTGATCTACCTGCAGCGGCAACACCAATTAATAAACCAGTCTATTTGTAAAGGAATCACACCAAACACGTACATAATTAGTTCTCATGTGTAACGTGTACGTTACCATATAGTCAGACTAATCAATTCATTGTAGTGTCATGTTAACGGGAGTAAGTATGTAAGTAAGTAAGAGTCTAATCTTGACATAAAGACAGGTGTGTCCCATGTGGGATAACACATATATTGCAAATAGTGTCCTATTGGTCACTCATGTCACCAATGTTTGTGGACTAAATGTTAGGGTTTCCTGAGGATACGTGTAGTGAGTCAACCGATGGGATGGGTCTACAGGGGTAGGGAGCGGCTAATGTGAACCGGTGTGGATACACCGCCCAGCTTAGTAAATATATATATAAGTATGTACAGATGTAATATATATATATATATATATATATATATATATACACACATATATATATATATATATATATATATATATATATATATATATATATATATATATATATATGTATATGTGTGTGTGTGTGTGTGTGTGTGTGTGAAGAATGAACGTCGTAACAATAAAGCATAGACAAGGGATGAGAAGGGAAACAACAGCAACTATGGTATTATATAGTGCTGTCAGCGTATGTGATAACAAGCTGGCCAGGAGTGAACAAAGCACTGCTACTCACAACACAGGCAGGGTTTTACCAGTGGGAGTAACATTGGTGAATTGCTAAGTCTACTTTTCACACAGACAGAGAGTAGTCCCTGCTGGGACTAACAAAATTCTAAGGTGTATATGGGCGTCCATCCATTACACAAGCAAATGCAGGTATGTTCAAAGACTAAATGGTGGGAGAGCCTGAGAATACATGAGGTGGGACAACATATGTGTAGGGCCCCTAATACTCTGGAAAGGGCAATGTTTGGAGGTGTGTCATGGCTGCGATAATAAGTGGATATTGGAAGTTACACATATAAGTTGAACACGGCTGGGTGGAGGAACTATGGGTATGAAATCATGGATCCAGGCGTGCCAGGGTTGGATGGCCCGGTTCTAACTGGACCGCCCTGTGGAGGTTGGCGAGTTTGTAATAGGTACATATGTATACACACATGCAGACATCAATATATAGAAGTACATTCTCTGTAACACATGCATTCCATTTGTAGACATACATAACAGGAATGTGCACATTCAAACATCGATAATAGATGGAATAATAGGCTGTGCAGAAGAGGATGGAATGAAACAGCTAAAATGCAGAGGTTTGTACAGTGTCCAAAGTCAGTGCTGTGCTGACAATAATCAAATGTGAGGGCTTCCTCACACATGGAATCATTCCTGTGATTTGCCCGCTATGGCAATGCCAAGTGCTAAACCGGTATATTTCTAAAAGAAATAAGCTGAACACGTACATAATTAGGCTCCCATGTGTAGCGTGTGCATTACCACATAGTCATACATACTAATTAATTGTAGTGTCATGTTAACGGGAGTAAGAATGTAATGAAGTATAGAGTCAAATCTTGCCATAAATACATGCATGTTCCATGTGGGGCAACCCAATAATTACGAATAGTATTCCTTTGGTCGCTCACATCACCAATGTTTGTGGACTAAACGTATGAGAGTTCTGAGGATATGTGGTGTGAGTAAACTGATGGGATGGCTTTATAGGAGTAGGGAGTGGCCAGTGTGTAGTGGTGTTGATACACCACGAATCCAACAGGAGAATGGATGACAGCAATGTTAGGGAGGCACTGGGGTGTGTGTTTGGGAAACCAGGAGCCATGGGTATATGGGTATATATGCATATGGAGCAGCACAGCAATAGTGCATTCGTTACAGCAACCCCCTAACAAACAGACATGCTCGTACCGAATCTCACTGTATCACATTCCATTCACCATCGGTAATCCGTACATGAACATATTCTGACATCTGTCTGTTGTATT
>NC_056737.1:1231182897-1231190397 GCF_019279795.1 Protopterus annectens
AATAATTTAAATGTGTCCCTGATGTTGTTATGCCATGTCCCTGATTCAGTCTTCATTTTTCCCCAGTCGTATGAGGGTTCTGATAGGGACAGAAAGCACGTATTCCACTGACTACCTTAGAAAGATGATAGAATAATAGGTATGCAGTAGCATGACTCGGCTGATGGATGTGGGTCCCAAAACCCAATTACTTGTCTGTATTGAAGAGTCTCATTTCCCATGTATCTGCCAGATGGGTACAGATTGTAAGAGGAATACATAAATAATATGAATAAAACACTGGACAAGCCGCTGATTCCGTACAGTCGAACGGCATGCCTTCGCCTAATGGGCAGCCATTCCCGATAATGTAGACATGTATTCTGATGTAATAGGCATCACAAGGTAATATTGTGGCCTTCGCTCCCACCCAGTGGCATGAGTGTCAGATGCAAGCACCAATATCAGTGCATTTGCAAGTGCAGGAGCAAGAGGCTGTAAGCCTGTTTGGCTACCAGTATGCGAGTATTACACTGGTAAAGCAATGTAGAGGCTAATTGAGTGTAGGAAGCTGTAACCAGAGGTTAGCATTGCATAACACTGTGCAAACCCATGCACACCCGCTCACAACTGCTTTAATGTGCCTTAATCCCTCCGTATCCAATGGCCTTATTCTGCCCTGCAACAAAATAAATGGCCTCTGCAAGGCTCGGAACCAAGACCCTGCACACACAGCTAATGTGATTTACCAATATGCCATGGCATATATACAGACATCGGACATTACCACAAACATATCATACAGCACAGTCATTCAACAGTATAGGAATATATTCCATCATGTATGTGTATGTATGAGTGTTTATGTCCAGCATATAGGTACGTACATATATAGAGAAATATCAGCAACATACCATGTGACAACAAAGCATTACAAACGAATGAAAAGGGAAACACCAGCGATACCTGTATTATGTAGTGGTGTTATCCTATGTAATATCAAGACTCTCTCAGACAGACATGTGTCAGTCATACACGCAAACAGTTGTACATTGGCTGTATACATCACTCTGTGCATGTAATGTACATTAACACAACAGTACTCGTCCAATCATTATGTGAGAACAGTACTCTTGCAAGGTGCTGTGTGCAACATCATCATCATGATAAAGGTAAATGGAGTAACCAGAGAGGGACCTGTAGTGTTGTGTGTACAATGGGGTTTTCCGCATCACGTGTACCTGGAACATTTAGGAGTGATGTGCATACCAGGATCGTGTGCCTGAGAGACAGGGGTGAGGATAACAGGAGTATGTTGTGATGCATATTACAAGGGTTACATGTGTCCAGTGGGTACATGTGTGAAATGGACAGCTATGTATGGGGCAAATGCTGTCCTAGGAACCGATTTGCCTCATGTTTTGGTAGGGTGAGAGTGGAATGTGGGGGAAGGAGAGTAGGTATGCCTGTGGAGGATAGGTAGGGTAGGATCACACACAAGACAGCATAGAGGGTCAGTATATGACACATGTGGGGGGATACACCTCGGACGGGGAGGGGTGTTCAGCATTCACAAGGCCATGGGAACAGTGGGATGGAGGTCCCCAGCCATGGGCAGCAACCACTGCACCAAAACAGCTGCAAAGGAGGCAGTGCTAGGGGCTGTCCAGGAGGGGTGACCTCACCCTGTAAATGTGACACTCCGCCCTTGAGCTTGCATATTTGGCCTCGGAATCCCTTATTGAGCCCCCAACGCACCACGTCCAGGAAAGCACGACAGCAGACATGTTCCTGTCTGGTCCTGCTCCCAGAGGGGACAGTCCCCATCCTCAGTGGTGGTACCACCAGAAGGTGGTGCAGAGCCAACAGAGGTTGAGGTCCAAGGCTGGGCCCCAGATGTGCTGGTGCCAGGTGCCATGGTCAGCTGAAGTGGGACAGGAGGTTCTGCTGGGACCTCCAAACCCATACAGCCTATGGTGTTGCAGTTTAAACACAGATATGGCTTAGTAATAGCAACAGCATTCAGGATTACTTACAACAGTATGCATAGATATGACCATCAACCCAACACAGCAGATGGTATACATTTGCAGAGGGAAAACAACACATGCATATATACTGCATGACATCTGTACAAAGTGTAGAAGATGTGTGACTGCAGCTATGAACAGTGGCCCATTATTGGCTTGCCACTGAGATCCCCAGACAGTGTCTGTCATGCCACTGTGTCATGTGACATATGTCCAATCAAGGATGCAATGGCAGTAACACATCCCTATCACCATGTACTGGCAGCAATCCTCACACTATGCTCCTGCTGTGCACAGATGTGTGTTCAGTGTGTAACACAGGAAGCAAATGGTTCCACACACTGACCAGTCCACAGATGGCCCTACAGATGGGGGTCCCTCAAGAACAGAGCACTGTCATGTCTGTTATAAAACATGCAGAATAGCCATTACCACACACATGTTAAACAAGCAGTAGTCTCAATTAAGCATAGCTACACTTACATGCTGTCATCATGTCTGGCACACCACCCTCCTGTCTTTAGGATATTTCCCACTGTGTATGATGTTTGAGGAACATCCAGATATTATCTGTGATGCCGTTTCCAAACACCACATCCAGGTACCACTCACAGCGACTGTCATGGCCGAACACCAACATGATGTTCCTAGATATTGTACTGTGTTTATCATGCAAAAGGCTATGGGAACATCATCAAAGCTGTTCCACATGCAATCAGCTAAAGGAGGACTGCAATAGGTGCAGAGGCCATCAGCTGATCATGTCCATCACTTACAATACACATGCTGCTGCTGAGCAGGTATACACCTCCACATCCACCAGAGAGTGTGTGGGAGGGACAGACAACGTACATCAGAGAAGGGCTTGGAGACTAAAACCTAAGCATCATCTGTCACACACCTACCAGTACAGGGGTCAAACCCCTGGCTGACTAGTCATTACTATTACAAGTGCATGCAGTTACTACATGTGCCACAAAGCCAACATGTTGCTGTGCTGTAAGAACATATATGTGTGTTGGTGAGAGACATGTGCAACAGAGATATAGTAGACATACATTAGGTGTAGCACACATGGCTGTCCACCTGAACGCAACCACACTCTCTAATGGACTCACATTGGCACTCTTTGCTAGGGCCACAAATACACACCCTAACTACTTAGTTTGCCGCACTGCAGTAACGGACAGGTACTACATGCACCACAGGGGATATCTGGAGGTTCTATGGGCTAGGGCATGTGAACGTGTTTGACATCTTTTGGTATGCCAATGGGGGTTATACTGGGAGTGACTGTGGTTGGGAGTATCATAACCCACACGCAGACACAAGGTGACAGTACTGACATGCATGTATGCATTGCTTCATGGGTGTGTAGTGGTTGGCTGTGCAAGATGGCTGTAAAAGGCTGGGTGAGGGGTAATCCTTGGCATCATACCACCAAAAAATGGTGTGTGGTGTGGTACAGGGGTGTAGTGTTTGCAATGTCCCACACAGATGGGTACTGCATGAACTGCCCTGATATCCTGGTTACCATTTTGTATGGCCATAGCTTTGTAATGCATGCCATGTCTGTGTTTGATAGTCCTTGACATGGACATTGCCTGGGATGTTCATGTCCCACAATACTGTACAGTGACATGTACAGGTGTACCTGGTATGGCAGGCACATGTTGTGTACACAGACTGTTATCCTCCAATATGGCAATACTGGCCTGTTGTGGCGAAACCTGCTTATAGTCAGCAGGTTGACCCTGCACCTGCATTGATAGCATGATACAGGCATTCTCTGGTGTCAGTGGTAGTGGTCCATACAGGGCACATGTGTACGGCACTGTGTGGCATCTGTGGATCACATTTGATGGCACCACATATGTTGCAGGCATCCAGTGGGGAACATAGTGAAGGCACATTGTCCACAATTATGTGCCTATTGTACTGCTGTACAGGGTGCCATGTCCTCTGCAGCCCACTGCAATCCCACCATGCCTACTATCTGTCATCAATGTGCATGGAACTAGCAACATAGCAGGATATCCTAGGCAAGTGTGTTTGTGTATGACACATGGGTTCAGGACATATACTGGGTACTAATAGGGTTGCATACTTTGCTCACCAGGTCTTTTGCCAGATGTAGGGATATGGCTTGCCAACACAGTCCCGTAGCAGACTTACATCTGTACGCCTCGTGAGGTGGGCATTGTGTCATAAGACAAACACCGTATATGAAAACTACAAGATCTGCTCCCCAACATGTCCAGTGGTTAGACACTCACAGCCACCCCCACACAGGCTCTGACAGTCAAACACACACACCTGCTATGTCCTGGTTTCGAACCCCTACCTACCTAGTGTATCACACTGCAGCAATATGCATTTACGGCATGCGCTACAGAGAATACCAGGTTACAGCACTCCTAGAGGTGCATTTCTAGGTGTGTGACATCAGCAGGATTGCCAAAGGTGAGTATATGACTTGTACATTGTGTGAGTACTCTAAAAGCATTGGTCTGTCCTCAGGCAGATGGACACACACACACACACACACACACACACACACACACACACACACACACACACACACACACACAAACACAGTTGGTAAGTCTGAGATTACAACACTGGCATAACTACTCTATCACACTACAGCAATACGCAGTTACAGAATGCACAGCAGAGACTACTGGTCTACTATGTTCCCGGAGGTGTATTTCTAGGTGAGCGACATCAGCAGCATTGCCAAAGGTGAGTATATGATTTGTACAGACTGTGGGTAGCCTATAAACCATTTCTCTCTTCACAGTCTGAGACAGACAGATGTGCGCACATTCACACACACAATTGGCAAGTCTGGAGTTAGGTAAACTAGTATAACACTACAGCAGTACGCAGTTATGGGACGCGCCATGGAGATTACTGAGCTACAGATCTCCCAAAGGTGTATTTCATAATGGATGCCCTCAGCAGGCTTGTCATAATACTGCTATGGGGAGGGCAGTGTGTGCATGGGCCATAACCCAGTCATGTAGGGGTTGACATGCCACATGCAGGAGCACACAGGGCCATATGTCACAGGTACATGTATACAGCTACTAGATGATTACTTCTCTGTACAGTCATTTTGCACAACTGGCACCTGCACCACATAGTCTGACATGCTGACAGATACAGGTGGCTAGTATCTTCAGTGAATGACATCTGCACCTCATGTGTTTAGGGCCCCTTGGCTGTTTGCTGGATGGGACAGGCACCGATGGCTCCTTGTCACGGTCATCCTCTTCCACACATCTATGCCCATCTACCTTAGACGTATTATAGTGTGCTGTCCTTACATATATGACTGTATTCCTATCCACTGTGTGTGCAAGGCAGGCGTGGTGCATACAGACATGTGCCTGCACTAAGAACTGCGACCACCAGATATGTCCGGACCACTGGTGTTTGCAGACATGGCCTGCATGTGTTGAAGTGTGGCAGCATGCCCAGTATGACCATTCAGTATGTTGTCAACTGACATTGCCTTCATACCTTCTAGTGTGTGAGCATGCCCAGTATGGCCATCTGTATCACATGTGTTACATGTCCAGGTAGTCTGTACTGCGGTGCTGACCTTTGTGTTGTACACTGACAGGTAGCATGCTGTGCCTTCAGGGTTTCCATCGGTCATGTGGCATTGACTGTTACTACATTTCTGCATAGCGGGGGGGCACCTGACTGTATCTACATTCCTACACAGGAGCGGGGGGACACACCTGACTGTTGCTATAAGTGTACGTTGGATGTGGGGCACACCTGACACTTGTACACATTTGCTAGTACTGTACTGGTATGTCAGGCACTCCATTTCAGTGTCTAGTCTTACCCACTGTGCTGGCTAGAGGCATACCAGTGTACTATGGATCTTAGCTTTAATTACCAACATATTAGTTTCTGACTTCCTAGCCTTCACAACCTACATCCAACTGCCTGACCTGCTGTAGTCTGTCTGCGTGGGGCTATGGGAGGGGTTACCCATAGGGCACATTCAGAGGCCATAGTACAGCATTTGTTTGTGTCAGTCTACACCTGTCCAGCTGGTTGAGACTTGTGTGGGTCTTATATACACACATGACAGGGCCCATTACCTGCAGTGGGTTTTGTCACCCTGTGTAGTACTGGCTACTATGGTGACTCCAGTATGTGTTACAGATGTCATGGTGCCACTATGGGTGTCTACTGTCTGCTGCCTTAACATTCGGCCACCCAATTCCCTTGCATGCTCACATCGATACCATAGTTACAGGTACCAACACATTCTACTACATTTGGCAATTGATAGGTTGATTCATTTACCTTGAGGTTGTGCCAGACTTGAGGATGGTGCTGGAGGGCTGCCTATATCAGATGCACATAGTGTACTCCCTGTATATGGTTGAGCACAGGTAGTGTCATGTTTGGCATCCCTTTTACTGTCTGTGAGAGTTAGAGAGGGTGACATTCCCTGGGTCCCTACTGTGTCAGTGCATATGCTATGCATTGCCTCTTTGCCAAGGCCAGGTCATATTGGGCATGCCTCCTTCCGCCTACTGGGTCAGGCTCAGGTTGTTCCTCCTCTGAGTCACTCTGTGCCTGTACAGGCCTTGGCATTGGTGGGGGGCTGTGCGGCCCTGCCTCATGCTGTTCCTGCTGCAGCTGTTTCCGCAGGATCATATTGTGTAGCATAGCACATACCATAGCAATTTGGGTGCATGTAGCTGGTGAATACTGCAAGGCTCCACCGGATGTGTGCAGACACTGGAACTGTGAACTGAGCATCCCAAACACACGCTCTATTATATGTCTGGACTGTGCGTGTGCCTCATTATGGCATTGTTGTTCAGGTGTGTGTGCATTTCTGATGGGTGTCATCAGCCATGGCTCCAGTAGGTACCCAGAATCCCCCACTAGGTGACCATAGGGTATGTCCATATTGGCAAAGCTGTGGTACAGCTGTGTCAGATGCCATATTTCTGAATCATCATAGCTTCCAGGGCAGCCAGAACACACGTTCAGTATAATGCCCTGGGCATCACATACAACCTGGCAGTTGATGGAGGTGATGCCCCTGTGGTTAATGTAGGCCCTACCCCACTCAGCGGGTGGTGCTTTGATGCATAAGTGTGTGCAGGTTATAGCATCCACTACCCCAGGGTAGTCTGCTATTTGGTGGAAGAGATGCATATTGCTGGTCAACACCTCACGTGTGTTGAGGAAATATACGTGCTCACTGGCATGCGCTGACATGGTATCCAGGAACTGGTGGAATACTCTGGATGCTGATGCCTGTGAGATCCCCATGATATCCCCAGTTGTGCTTTGGGAGGTACCTGTGGCTAGTATACCTAGGCCTACACATACCTTTGGTATCCACTGGGATGGGTTCCCCTCAGCCTGTTTGATGTGTCAGGTGCAGCCGGCACAGCTCAACAATCTGCTGTAAGAGGTCTCTGTCCACCCTATAGCGCTCCACTAT
>NC_056737.1:1231195397-1231255397 GCF_019279795.1 Protopterus annectens
CCGGCTATCATGTGGATAGGTCCACAGTTGGGAATTATGCAGACAGACTACATGCCTTAATAAACTAACATGTACACAGCAACCCTGTAAGTCCAGCAAGATAAAAACCACACAATACTACTTACGCTCTCTGTACTTCTGCAATCCTACCCAAATGTAGAATATACTTGTGCGCGCAGGGTCTACCAAGGATGTAGGTAAGCATACTCACTGTACTGAAATGTGTCCAGTTTTTCTGAGCAGCTCGTGCTAATGTCAACACTAAAAAAGCACAACATGTTTAGAACTGTGTAAATTAATATTCACAGTATAGCAGTTCACAAACAATTATTGTGCCAAAGGAATACATCTCTATAACTAGCTTTGTATGGCAGTTAATTGTAACAGTTGAAAAGAAAGTAAATATTTCCATGTATCTTGGGGTAGCATTTTGAGGGGTGAGTACATTTCTACACTGACAAGTGGGTACTGGAAGCAGCAACATTAGGTCTGAGTACAAAATGTAAATCTCTGGCTACAACCCTGGCTTCTGATATAAGAACTATACCAACCTTCTGTCTTAAACAATGATGTCCACACGAAACAAGGATGATCTCCATCTTGGAAAGCTGAAAGAGCCATGCCTATATGAGTCAGCAATGTATAGTACTGGGTTGTTATGACAGTGATTCCTTCAATTACTATACAGCAGGCTGCATGCAATTAGCAAATGATGGGCACTAATTGGTGCAGAGGCTATCACATGCTCATGTGCAATTTCTACAAAAGCAGGCTGCAATCTATGCCAACAAAATCAATCACTCTATTGCAGAGACTGACAGAGAGAGAGAGACAGAGAGAGAGACAGAGAGAAAAGGGAAAAGAAATATTACCTAATTATACAAAGGAAAGATATGTGACATATGTATTTACTGGCATGTAGTAGATGTTATTGAAGAATAGTCTACATAATGTGAAACATTCATATGTGGCAGCAGTACTTCTTTCTGCACAGATGTTCTGCTTAACTACTGCTGTGGACAATACTGTGTGTACCTGTGGGCAGTGGGACATACCTATGAAATGTGTAGCTCAGTATTAAATGTCAAAGATCTGATCCATGTTATCTGTGTTCTGTACAGTAGTGTGGCCAATGGCTGTTGGGGGGATTAGCACTGACATTATATAAACATGGGTTTGACAGAACAACACATGCATTATAGTCATATTAAAGTGTAGCTTAGCATTAGCAAGTGCTGTAGCAGTCTAGTATGCTTATCTAGCATCTGTTGCCATATATACCCCCCTGATGTTAGTCTGTGGTCATATGTGACACCTGTTTGTGTTGCAGCAAGGCCCAACAGTTCAGCTGTGAGGTCCAGGGACTTACAACAGTGTGGGCCATGTGTATGTAAGCCACACACATACAAAGAACTATATGCTGTTGTTGTGTCTTTTGGCTTTTCCCGGTTAGGGGTCGCCACAGCAAAACTCCGGTCCGCTAATGATTGGCAGTAGATTTGTACATACCAAGTTGCCAGCTCTGACGCACAACCTTCAATGAAGGTATGCCCATTCACGCATGTCTCCACACCTCTAGCTGAGAATCGAACAGGACAACATCTTAGTGTGAGGCGACAACGCTACCGCAGCACCACCACCGCAATACTATATGTGTCATATATATTCACATCTGTATATGTGCATAGAGCAGGGGACATATTGCAACTGTTTGCGAAGGAGGGATATATATGTTGGTGAAGGTTAGTATGCACATATTTGTATGTAGGTTTTAGTGTGTGACAAACAAGACAGCATACAGTGCTGGTATATGACATGTGGTGGTTAAACACTGTGGGTGGTTCATTCAGTTTGCAATGTTGAAGCCAGTAAGGCCTGCTAAAGCTACTTGGGCTGTGAACACCTTCAATGCATTTATCCCAAGACTGTGCGATGTTATTACGAAAGGTGAAATGTATATGTGCCTATATATATATATATATATATATATATATATATATATATATATATTTATATATACTCATACACACCTACATCTACTTGTTGCAATAGATTCTCTGTACTCTTGACTAACTGTGATGGTCAATATGTTTGTGTATAGGTCAAAGATATGTATCTGTGGGATAGCTTACTGGGAAACTGTTTATGTTATGGTATTCTGGGTCCTTGCTTTGATCCTAGCAAAAGCTGTGTATTCTGTTGCTAGGCAGAACAAGTGCTATTGCATACAATGGGATTAAGTCCCTTGGTTTTAACTAGGGTGTGTCATTGGAGGCTAAAGCACTACATGTATGATTATTGATTGGTACCAATGTTGAATGCAAATCCTGTGTGTACTGTAGTACTAATTGAAGCTCTGAGCCTGTAGAGCAAAGTATGCTGTATGTCCATATTGCTTGCATCTACTGTTTTATATGGTACCTGTATTCATCACAGATTACATTTCTCAAGATTAAGGTTGTGTAAGTACTGACACACAGTACTGTATAGTGCACACTGAAAGCTTATCTAGGTTGTCATACCTTTGTGTCCTGTAATTATGTCTGACGTGTGTATGGGTATGTCTGTAACATGTACTTTGACATATGTGTGGTAATACATATAACTGTGTATCTAGCAACATTCATAATGTACTACAGCAGTATGTGACCTATATTCCCAATTGTGCACATATTTTGGCCATGGGTTTGGCATTAACAAGTTGTGTGGTATAATATTAAAACATTTACTGGACCTTACACTGATTATGATGGATGATATATTTTTTTACACATCAGCTTGATGTATATCTGCTGTGGCTAGGTGTTGCATCGTGTTGCATACAGTGTGCCAGGTACTCTTGTATAGTCTTATATAGTGATTTTATTTAGTTGCTGTGCAGAGCATGGTTCATTGGATAGAGAGTGAGCAAGGCATTTTCAAGCAGTTGTGGGGTGAGCAGTGATAAGTGGCAGTTACAGTGTTTCACTCTCGGTTAGCTTATAGATTGCTAAACTTCCATAAGTTGTGCTTACCCTTCTGAAAACCCACTTACAAATGCTGAAATGTGCCTTATTCTGTCTGTAGCCTCTGACCTTTGTTTTGGCTAGTAACAAAATAAAAAGCATTTACTAGGAAAAAACCCACAACCATTCACATCACAGCATACGTGATTTGCCACTAAGCCATCTCAGATATACATATCATTTCTGTATTCACAAACATAACATCCAGTACAATCATACAACACTACAGAAAATGTACTCCAACATTTAGATGTATGTGTGTGAGTAATTATTGTAATCTGTGCTCAGGTACAACATATTGTATTATGTATGTAAGTATATATATATATATATATATATATATATATATATATATATATATATATATATATATATATATATATATATATATAGCAGTTCTGTGATATCTGTACTGTATAATGTTAAATGTGCCATATGACTTGCTCAGACATATTTTTGTATTTATGTCTTCCAGGGATCATGGCCCACCACAGGAACCCAAGCTACAGTAGGGCTGAAGATGATATCATCACTAGCATCATGATTCAGCACTACCGTGCATCTTTTCACGAACCAGTCAGGACCAGCAAGAGCATACTGCAATGTGGCAAGATCTTGTCTGCAGGGTCAATGAGGTAGGCCTGCATAACCGTACATATGAGCAGGTACGCCACCACTGCAGTGATCTTCTCTGACATGTCCGTCAGTGTGCCGCTGATGTGTGTACGGAACAGCTTGCAACAGGGGGTGGTGTTAGCATCCATCCCCCCTCCCCAGAGTGGAGGAGCTGCTCATGAGCCTGGTGGCACCTGCCCAACTACAGCAGCAGCAGACATACACCATGATGGAGGATGGAGCCACCCAGCAAGCACACATGGAGCATGCAGGTAACATGGCATATCTGTAGACTACTGTTATCTGTATTGGTAGATCATGCATATGTGAGATGTGGAGTGTGTCGTTCAAAGATGTGGAGCCTGTTGTTGTGCAATACTGATCATTTGGAACATAGTCTGTAGCTCTGTGAAAGTAAACTGTTGTTGTACTGTAAGATTACAAACACACAATAGCAATGCCACAGTTGTGGCCACTAACAAACTGTCTCATTTCTATGTAGGTACCTCTGGGGTGATGTCAAGGCAGTGGACAGATGCTGATGAGTGTGTACTACATCTATTATTGAAAATAAAAAGTGCATGTCATAGTTAAGGTGTAGGCCATGTACACATGTAACACACCTACCCAGAATGCATGCTGTGCATATTTGGTGAAAGAGCATGCACATCTCACTAATGTGATTAGCAGCCTCAAACACATGCAATACCCAGACCATTTCAAACAAATGTGGCTAGACTGTAGTGACCATTGGATAAGCACAGTTGATACTCAACATCCACATAACATACAAATCTATGTCATACACAGAGCATTTTAACATGCTACACATAAAGGATTCCCAAACCCTGTGTAATAACACACTCCATTATCCAAAATCTCATCCAAACATTACACAGAATATACCTGAGTGGAAGAGGCCTATCTTGGCGCATTTAAACACTCTGCAACACACTACACATTTATGTCAGGGAATGCTCCTTATTGGCCTCTTTACAAACTCACATAACAGCTGGTTGTGAAATGGTGAATTTAGCCAAGGTAGTACAGTTCCGGCACAGCATGATTTGTGCTGGTTTGTTAAACATTTGTTGCCTTGAGTGACCACCTGATGCTTCATGATGATGGCCTATGGTACTATACCCCATCCAGTTATTGTCACCACAGTACTACACATAGCTGTCATTGCTACACACCATAATGATGCGTGTGTGCACACATATGCACCTCTAAACAGTATGCATACAATCACCATTTGCACAACTGACACATATATGTCTTGTGATGCTATTGAGTGGCTAGGTCATATGACACATATTGGCTATATGTAGTGTTTAAATATGCAGTTGTGTTTTAGCATGCCATGTCATGGATGAGACTGGCATGTCCACAATATGATCTGCACTCACCATAAGTACCGTACATTGGGTATGTGGCCGAATGGTATTCTATCAATTATCCATGCACCACTGATGATGTTGTGTGAATACTCATCATGCATGTGCTAAAAATATGTCCACAATTAACACGTGTCTACAATTATTTGCTAAAGACACAGAGGCTGTAATCAGCATTGAATATCTATCTGACACACAGATACACATCCAGCAATGGTATGTATACCTGTGAGTTATAGTGCACAGTGCATTACAGGGTTATGAATACCTGCACAGCAATGTTGTGTCCATATATGCATTGTGTTCCAGGGGGAGGGCCATCACCTAATAACAAAACACATGCATCAAAGCCATGTATACTGTTAGTAACAAGGATTGACTACACTTGCACTGCATGCTGTTGAGCAACACATGTCCGGCATGCTGACAGGTGAGATATGACTGTTTTGCTTGTGATACTGTACTCCACCATCACCTGCTATTGTGTATGTTCTGTGATTTCCGGTGTTTGTGTCTGCTTTTGGGAGGAGTGTAGTTTTGTGTGTGTGTATGTGTGCATGTGTGCATGTAGTCTGAAGTCATGTTCAGGTCTTAAAGTGTGTTTCCTGTTTTCCTCTGACAGGTGGCGAGGTGGGGCTGGTACAGTACAGCAGGGAACCTGATGTCACTGACACAGACAGTGATCATGAGGATAGGTGTGTTGAGGCACAGGCAGGTTTGTCAGGGTCTGTTGCTGGGCCACCGATTGACAGTACACAAGTCTCCACCCCATCCATGCGCACAGTCATACTGCCTGTACATCCATCATCACCATTGCCCTTAGCTGAGGGACAGTGTACGGTTGGCACTGGCCAGGACAGTGTGGTATCTATGGCACATGTATCAGGACACAGCAGGCATAGCCAGATGTCTGGAACGGTACCACATAGGCAGATGCTCAGGGGTTTTCATCAGAGCACTGCTGGTCATCATGCCCCTGGCAGATGTGCCAAACCTCTTTCTACCACACGCATGTTCCAGGCTGTCATGGAGGCACAGACACGAATGGAGCGGTACACCAGACAGGGGCTAAGGGCACAGAGGGCTCGTTACACCTCTGTAAATGACAGTATCCATGACCTAGCAGGTGCCATACGTAACTACACTGAGGTCATTGATAGATGTTGGGGTGAGACATTGGATGTCCTCCACAATGTCATGTCCATGTGTCAGGACAGTGCGGGATGGTTGAGACGTCAACGTGGACGTATGCCAGCAACATCACCAGTTGGAGGTCACCGTGGACATCCAGCAAGTCACAGCACTCCCGTAGTGCCAGTACCAGCCCCAGCAATGTTGGGGGGGCTGTCCATAGACCGTCCCAGCAGGGACCTGGATCCAGTGGACATTTGTCAACCTCTGAGGATAGTACCCAATCTGGATTAGTACCTGATACTGTCTGTAGCACCCCTGCCAGGCACAAGTTTTGTATCAGTGAACAGAGACGGTGATCTGTAAAGCCTGCCAGGTACAGTCTGTAGCTGTCTCACAAATCCCCGTATATGGCAGCCACATGGTGGAACTGTGTGCATGCAGACACACACACATAAACCTGAAACCTAGGGCAAACACATACCCGCACACATGATATGAACATTGGCCCATAACAGTACTCATGGCCCTCACACACACACTCACACACACATGTCGATTGTATGGCTCAGTGTAGGCCTCTGGCAAACCAACAACACACCCTGTGCATATGATGAAACCTGTGCCACCTCCCGTAATCTGTAACATTGATGCAGGAACAGGCTAACATGGTGCTGATGCAGAGGGTGACTTTAATAAAGTATAGCGATTGTTAGATGTGCAGCATGCAGCAGTAAAGTGTAATGATATCCTTGAAGGTGTAGCTGAACAGGCATGATGCATTAAAGCTGTAATTAGCAATGTTGTATTGTTTTCACCAGTGTTTATTCCAATTGTGTTTTGTTTGCCCCTGTGCCACTTGGCTGATGTGTGTAGTTGTGCCAGCATGCATTATACAGTGGACAGTAAGTGTGGGGTGTGTGTAACACAGGTTTGCAGGTGTCCATTTGTGAACATGGTGGAGGTGTACTGTCTCCATGTACATGCATATTGGACACATGGGCAGGATGACATGCCCTGTATTGGCCAGTGTTAACACTCCATAGTTTCTATTGGTGGCCAGTATGCATTGTACTACACACATTTTGGAACTTGAGTATGCATGTGTGTGTATGACATGGGTTGACACTGTGCTGTGGGTGATGCTGTTGTTGCTATCTGTCATTGGTTTGCATTACTATGGTTAACACTGTCCCAGCTGCATAATCCTTTAGTAATGCACACTGTTTACCTACAGGGTTGCATGGACCGTGCTGTCACAAACACAAGAAATACTCACTTATACAGTAAAAGTGCATTAGTCTCATGGACCCCTGCCATAAACTAAATATATAACAGAAGGTGTGAAGTTGTACCAAAAAAAGTTACATACCAAGAAAGGATAATCTCTCTGGTCAGTATCATTGGGAAAATACAAGCCCTCATTAATCATACAAGGCAAGCTTCAAAACACAAATTGGCAAGGATTCCAAAGACAACACTAAAGCTTTCTTTAGTGTTGATTATAATCTAGAGGGGAAATCTCAGATCGGGTCAGAGTTAATGCAAATGGTCACAAAGTACACTTATCTGAATGACATTACCAATATCTTGTCAGACAGTTTGAATGTGGATTCCACCACCCTGTTGTTACACAAGGGCCACATTTCCAGACCTGAAGAATGTAAAACCTGATGATTCACAGACACTCTAGTTAAAACATCTCTTTACCAAAGTCCAAACCACAGTGGCAATGGTACAGGACAGTGTCCCTGGCTGTGTCATACACAAGCTGACATATGAAGTCACCACTCACCTAAACACTCTGTTCAGATGCAGCCTCTATACAGGTTACATACTTGTGGAATGATGCACGGTAATGGTGTTCACAGTCCACAAGGGTTGAGCTACAACTTCTTCTTCTTCTCCTTTTGGATGCTCCCATTATGGGTCACCACAGTAGATCATATGTTTCCATTTCTTCCTGCCCTCTGCATCTTGCGCTGCCACACCATCCACCTGCATGCCCTCTCTCACCTCATCCATAAACCTCATCTTAGGCATTCCTCTTTTCCTGTTACCTGGTGGCTTCATCCTTAGCATCTATTTCACAATATACTCTGCATCCCTCCTCAGCACATGTACAAACCAATGTAATCCTGCCTATCTGGCTTAGTCTACTAACCTTCAAACCTGGGCTGACCCTCTAATATACTTATTCCTAATCCTGTCCACCCTCATCACACCCAGTGCAAATGTTAACCTAAATTAAGGGTAGAGCTACAACAGATCCTGGAAACTCTCACCCTATAAGCCAGACAAATGTTATTTGGAAGGATATGGAGCACAGCATTATGGAACTCATTAACAGAGACATTATGAGCCTGCAAACACTACACCATACCCACTTAGGTTCTTTAAAGGCCAGATCATGGCTCCTACACCTAGTAGACTTCAAGCCAGTTAACAAGGCTATAGGTGAGGGAGGGGAGGTCCACATAGCCAAGCTATAGCTCACCAGAAATTCATACCCATCCCACATCCTGGTATTATACATAACCTCAACAGACAGACCATAAAAGATTGCTAGATGATGGATTGACAACTGAAGCACAGATGTAGGACACACAGTAACATTTGCAGCCTCCATGTACAATTCTATGCCAGTAACAAGTGGTATTCACCTGCACTCAGCCCTGGGATCACTCCTGTTTGGCATATAACTTTCTTAGGTACAAGCAAACACAGTAGGGATATGTCTGCCCACGTTTGATGAAAATGCATACTGTGGGCTATACTTTATTCTACAGATGACACACACATCCTCCAAATGGGTATCATAGAGACAGATACCTGGTGTTAAAATCATGCTGTAAAGCTATAAGCCAAAGAAAGCATAGTTATACACTTTTAGAAAACAAAGTATCCGCAGAGTACCACATAGGTAGTAGCCCCCAAAATGTGGAACAGGTACTAATGTATGCATAGAGCCATGTGTTTAGTAATCTCTCCTTTGATAATCACATTACCAAATGGTTTTGAAAATCCCTCTGAGGACCACATAAGCAATAAAGGGTTTGCTTGCAGATCCACAGAGGTTGTTGCACACCTATAATGATTAGTCATCTTTGCCAGACTTTGCTTGCTTTGGAACAGCATTCAAATATACCTCAAGCATAAACCCTCACTCACACTCTTCAATAGAAACCATGATAAGTGGATGTGAAACAGAAGACATAGCCCAGGGATCACTGCAGTGGTTAAGCTTGTCACAAGCATACAGAAGTGACCTAAGGTCTGGAAAGCGTCAGCACGCTCTGGCAAAGCTAACATATGCTTTCATGGAGAAAGTAGAGTACCCACCTATGAAAAAATTGAGGTCACATGTATGTATATGGCTTTGCCCCACACTACCTTACATGTGTTATGCACATACAGTTGTCATTTTGATATGTCCTACACTAGAAAAATCAAAACCCACTTCACATTGACCAACAGTGTCACACACTCTCGCTCACTTGGAACACGCACACAGTTAGCAATGGTGGGATCCAAACTCCTACCTAACTACATTAGGATAATATAGCAGTATGCATTTCCACAATGTGCTATACACATTACTGAGATCATGCCTTCCCACTGCAGTATTTGTAGGATGGTGACATCATCAGACTTGACAAAGATGAGTATATCACTTTTAAGGGGTGTGAGTAGTCTCCAAAAAGGTTGCTCCCTCACCAGGGAAAGACAGACACACACAGTTGGCAAGTGCAGGATTCAAACACCTATCTAACTACATCATGATATTACAACAATACGCATTTACATGTTGCACTATACACATTATTGGAATTTCACTTTCCCACAGGTGTATTTGTAGGATGGTGACATCATCAGACTTGATAAAGATGAGTATATCACTTTTAAGGGGTGTGAGCAGTCTCCAAAAAGGTTGTTTTTTCACCAGGGAGAGACAGACAAAGAAGGCAAGTGCAAGATTTAAACCCCTACCTAACTACATTTGGATGCTTCAACAGTAGGCATTTACACAATGCGCTATATACATTATGGGGATTTGACCTTCCCACAGGTGTATTTGTAGGATGGTGACATCCTCAGACTTGACAAAGATGAGTATGTCACTTTTAAGGGATGTGAGTAGTCTCCAAAAACGTTGCTTTTTCCTCAAGGGAACACACACACAGCTGGTAAGTGCAGGATTCAACCCCTACTTAGCTACATTTCGATACTACAGTAGTATGCATTTACACAACATGCTATATTTATTACTGGAGTTTTATCTTCCCACAGGTATATTTGTAGGATGGTGACATCATCAGACTTGACAAAGATGAGTATATCACTTTTAAGGCAAGTGTGGGGTTCTTAACCCAAACTAAGTACTTCTTTACACTTCAGCAAGCAATATGGAGTTACAGGGTGCAATACAGATATTTCTTGCTGACAGTTTGCCCAAAGGTTTTTTCACATTTGCTAACCTCAGCAGGCTTATCATACTAGGTGTATTGTGAGTGTATTGTATGCATAGGCCATAACCATATCATATATGGGTTGATGCACCACATGCTGGCACACACAGGGTCAAATCGGTGGCTAAGTTCTGTCAACCCAATACTGGACAATACAGTCAAGAGGAGTAGGATCATACAAGCACAACACCAAAAGTCTCACATAGACCTACAATATAAGCACCAGCAAAACACACACATAAATACACATTACCATACTCAGAGAATACAAATATTAATATGAAAAAGAGAGAGTGTCCTCCTAAGCAGACAAGCAAGCAACATGCACCTCCAAGCACATGCCAGAAAACACATAATACACCAAAGCAGTTTGCCTCACAACAGGCCCTAAGGCAAAACAACATACCCAACACACTAGTAATAGGTGACTCCATAGTCAGGCACACAGATGTTCCACTCACTAGGCTGGACAAGAGGAAGGTTACTGTCAGTTGTCTGTCAGGTGCTATGATCTGCCACATAACACAGCACAGTGTGAGGTGTGATCACTCCAGAACAGGTACATATATGACACGGTCTTTGTACATGTCAGTGTGAATGATCTGAGACATACCTCCCAGGACAACATGACAAGAGATATATAGTAGCTGTATGATCATGTAGCCCAGGCTGGTATGACCCTGACCTTGAGTAGCATGTTACCTTCACCTACATTATACTGCAATATAACAGAAAGATGATAAACTTCAACAATTGGCTGAGCTTCTGGTGTCATTAAAAGGGTATCCAGTCTCTGTCTGCCTGGGATGACATGATAGACATGCCTCGTTGCTTCGCTAGAGATGGTTTGCAACTGTCAACCCTATGCTTCTGAATACTGGCCAAGGCTCTTGCTGTCCCCATATTACTTTTTTTAGGCAAGGCTCAAAGGTTCAAAGGTTCATAGGTAGGTACTAGGCTATCGGCCCTGGGGCCTATACAAGCACAGCCAAAAAGGTACCCTGGCTTTTGCCACCCAAGAAATTTATTTTCCTGTGCCACTGTCGAGCAGAGCGACAGAGGTGATCCCCGGGGTGAATTTCCTATTTCCCATCCAATCATCAAGATTTTTCTTGAAGAGTACTAATGAGGAGCTTTGTTTGATATAGATAGGTAGTTTATTCCAGAGTATGGGAAGTCTCTTGGACAGGAATCTATCCCTCCAGCATGTTCTGTTTATTGTGTTGACAAGGTTTAGGTCCCTAGAGCATGTAGCTCAGAGAGATTGGGATTTCTTTAAGTGGAGCATGTCCAAAAGCTCTGGGTTTGACATAGGTTTGTATGTTAGGCAGAGATCACCTCTGAGTAGGCAATATGCAACGGAGTAAAGCTGGAGTTTTTTGAGACGGTCTGTGTAGGGCATCAGTTTGAGGCCAGTAATCCTCTTTGTGAGGTATTCCTGCTGCCTTTCCAGTTGTTATAGATGTCTTGTGAGGTACATACCAAAAGGGGCATTGTACTCTATAATGGGTCTAATGAGTGATTAGTAGAGGGGAACAATGACCTCTTTTTTTCTGGATGAGAAACCTTTTGTGATGAGGTGTGCCATGTAGAAGGATTTCTTGACTACTGTGGCACTCTGATTATCAAAGGAGAGACTACTGTCCAACTGTGTGCCAGGGTCTCTTATCACACTTTCGGTGTTAAGCATACTACCGCCTATGTTGTAGTTCATGGGTACAGAGTTTTTACCAAAGGGGATGGCAATGCACTTTTTGGCATTGAGCTTGAGGCCATGGCTTTGACACCAGGCATATGTCTCAGTGAGGCCCTTTTGTATGATGTCCACATTGTTAGGAGTTTCAATTATGGCTCCTAGTTTGCAGTCATCTGTGAACTTCGTTAGCCAAAGATCTTCTGTGTTAGCCTGTACTTCAGAGAAGTAGATACCATACAGGAGAGGACATAGGACTGAACCCTGTGGTACTCCACTTGTCACTGGTCTGAAGTCAGATTTGGAGTCTGCTACTTTCACAGTGTGGGTTCTGTCAGTGAGCCAGTTGGCAACCCATCTTGTGACATAGGGATTTATACCTAGTTTAGTGAGTTTATCTATAATTCCAGAGTGGGGGATGGTGTCAAAAGCCTTGGCAAGATCTAGATAGGCTGTGTGAACCACCTTACCCTTGTCTACGGCTTTGGTGACTGCTTCAAAAAAGTCTATCAGGTTTAGGAGACATTATCTGCCTTTTACAAACCCAAACTGGGTGGATCCAGAGTTTGGAGATTACCAATGTCTTTGTTTATAAATTCCATGATGATACGTTTCATGGCCTTGCAGACCAGGCTCATCAGGCTAATGAGGTGGTAGTTCCCAGGGTCCGTGGTGGCTCCCCCCTTGTGGAGTGGGATAACCATCACTGTGTGCCATTCAGCAGGCACAAATCCTGAGGTGAGGGTAAGATTGAACATGGTACTTAGGTGGGGTGCCAGTTCATTCTGTAGTTCATGTAGAACGCAGCCTGGGATGTTGTCTGGTCCCATGGATGCTGTGTTCTTGGCTTTGGAGAGTATGTTTTTTACCTGTGCAGCCGTGATTACAGGAACTTTGCATTCTTCCAGTATAGAGATGGGCTCTTTAATGGGTGAGAGGGAGGTAAAGTTAACACTGAACCTATCTTCCACGATGTTGGCAATATCAGTTGGGTCTGTATATTTAGTGCCATTGTGCTGTTGCCATTGAGATTCTTGACATAGCTATAGAATGCTTTGTGATTGTCTTTAGAATCAGTGGCAATTTTGTTTTTGTAACTAGCTTTGGAGGATTTTATCAGGGATTGCAGCTTCTTACTGAGGCTGTCCAGGGAGCTCCTCCACTCATGGGATTTTACTCTCTTTTGCAACAGTTTCTTCCTTTTGTTGTACAGTTTGTTTATGGCAGGGGACCACCAGATTGGCTTCCTTTTTTTGGAGGGTAGCGTCTTGGTTCTGTTTGGGATAGCACAATCCGTGCACTCATATAAGTGCTTATAAAGTGCAACTGTATAGGATTCAGTAGTCGTAACTGTATTGTCCATCTGCATGGGTGTCATGAAGTTCACCACTTCTGTCTTAAGAAGCATGAAGTTGGCTTTGGAGAAAATATTTACCATGGTTTCTTTAATGGGGGTGGGGGCAGAATGTGGATATCTAAGGTAATTAGCTTATGGGCTGATCGGACCAATGAGGCGTTGACTTCAGGTGTGGAACACTGGTCACTCAGGACAAATCAAACCCCATAACCAACACAAATAACCACAAAGTGAGCTAAATGCTACTCATTGGCAGATGTCTCAGCCTCCAAATGCAGACACTCGAGGCACTTCTCAGTATGGAGAATATTGATAACTGTGTAGTAACAGAAACCTAGTTCAAGGCTCCAGAGAGCACACCAGTACTACCAGAATACTACTCATGCCATACCTTCCAGCATCAGAACCTAGATTATAGCACATAGGGTGGGGATGTATCCATATTCATCAAGGATACCTACACCTCTCTCTACATCCTCTCTACAGGATATGTACCCATAGAATGTTGCACAGCAATGTTCTTCCCACTCCACAGGGGTGGGGCCACAACAGACCCTTGGCATTCCCGCTCTATGAGCCTGACGAGTCTGATCTGCATGGCAATGGAGCCAATCATAATGGAAGTCAACAATAAAGACATTGGGAACCTTCACACAGTTGAGCACACCCAGTGTGGCTTCGTCAAAGCTAGCTCATGCCTCTTGAACTGGGTGGATTTCTTTGAGACAGTCACCTAGGCTACAGATGATTGAAAGGAGCTCTACACAGCCTACCTATACCTCGCTGAGGCCTTTGACACCATTCCCCAGTCAGGTATCACAGATGAACTCACCAACCTGGGCATAAATCCATACATCACAAGATGGATTGCAAACTGGCTCACAGATAGATCCCACAAATCAAGAGTTGCTGGCTACATGTCAGACTCTAAACCGGTAACAACTGGTGTCCCCCAGGGTTCAGTCCTGAAGCCCCTCCTGTTTGGTATATACTTCTCAGAAGTACATGCCAACACAGGAGGGTTGTGGTTGACTAAGTTTGCTGGGAACTGTAAAGTGTTTGCCATAATAGATTCCCCGGATAACACAAATATTCTCCAAAAGGGACTCTATGACACAGATGTGTGGTGTCAGAATCATGGCCTCAAGCTCAATGCAAAAGAATGCATAGTAATCCCCTTGGGGAAAACAAAGTACTCACAAACTACCACATAGGTGTTACCCCCTAAAATCTGATGAGGTAATAAGGGATCTGGGGACAGAAGTAGATAGTCATCTTTCCTTTGACAACCATGTTGCCAAAGTGGTTAGGAAATCCTATGTGGCCCACCTAATCAACAAAGAATTAGCATCAGGATCAAAAGAGGCAGTGGTGGCCCTCTACTCTTAAGTCATCAGACCCATCATTGAGTACAATGCACCATTTTGGATGTACTCGACTAGGCATATCCAACAGCTGGAGAGACCACAGAGGTACCTCACCAAGAGAATTACTGGCCTCAAACAGTTGTGTTATACAACACAACTGGAAAAAGTAAATCTGTTCTCTGTTGCATACCGCCTACTCAGAGGCAAACTCTGCCTAACATACAGAGCCATGTCCAACACATAACTGTTGAACATGCTCCATCTAAGGAAAACAAAACTGAGTCACACTGCACACTCCAGGGATATGAACCTCATCACAACAATGAATACAACATGCTGGTGGGATAGAGTACCATCCCAGAGACTTGCCTTACTGTGGAACAGAGTCCCATTGTACATCAGACAGAGCCCCTCTCTGACACTCTTCAATAGGAACCTTGATGAGTGGATGGGAAACAGACAATTCATGCCAGGGATCACATCAGCAGCCCCACTAGAAAGGGGCTTAGGGTACTAACTATTAGAACTAGGGCTTAGGAGACTAACCAATGGGAAGGTGAAAGTTGCACAACTTGCCTAGGCTAATATATGCCTCCGTGAAGATAGTCTACTACATACCTTTGAACCTATGTGAAAGGTACATGTCTACAGATAGTAGATGTGTACTTCATTGTGCAGTCATGTTGTACAGCAGGCACATGCACCACATACAATGTAATGCTTACAGATACTGGTGGCTATTATGTACAGTGGGTGAGATGTGCACCTCATGTCTTTTGTGCCATTGGGATGTGTGCTGGGTGGGACAGTCCTGGATGGCTCCCTGTCATGGTCCCCCTCTTACATACATCTCTGCCCATCCGTCTTTGGCTTATTATACTGTGTTCCCCCTACATATATAGGTACATAGGTAGGTAATAGGCTTTCTGCCTGAAGGCATATATTAGTATGGCCAGAGTGTGCAGCTATCACCACAACTGGGGTTAGTTCCCTATGCCTCTGTGTAGTAGAGCTGATGAAGTGATCCAGGGTGTGACAGTTCAGTTTCACATACACTCATCAAGGCTCCTCTGGAAGAGTGTCAGTGAGGGACTCAGCTTAATGTAGGCTGGGAACCTGTTCCAAAGCAAGGGAAGTCTGTGAGTTAGTAATGTATCCCTCCAACATGTCCTATTTATTGTTGTGATGATTATATCCCTAGAGCATGTGACTCAGTGAGCTTGGGTTTACTTCAGATAGAGCATGTACATCAGTTCTGCATTGGACATGGACCTGTATGTTGGGCAGAGATCGCCTGAGTAGATGGTATGCAACAGAGTACAGTTTGAGTTACTTCAGTCTTGTTGCATGGGGCAACTGTTTGAGGCCAGTAATCCTCTTGTTGAGGTACTTCAGTGGTCTTTCCAGCTGCTGAAGGTGCCTAGTCAGATTCATCGCAAGTGTGTCGTGGTACTCTCTGATGGGTCTGATGACTGATGAGTAGAGGGAACTTCTTTGACCTACATGCAAAGACTTTGGAAATTTGTGGGAACACATAGCATGATTGTCTAACCACTTTGTGAATGTGTTTCTGAAAGTAGAGATGACTATCCACATGTGTCCATAGATCCCTTATTATTACCACCAAATTTAGGGTGTTGGCACTTATGTGGTATTTGTATGACTGTAGCTCGAGGCCATAATTTTGACACCACATCGGTCTGACTGAGACCCTTTTTAAGGATGTCTCTGTTGTCCCAAACATCGATTATGACAACCTTTTTGCAGTCATCCACAAACATTGCTAACCATAGCCCTCATGTGTTTGACTGTACTTCTGAAAAGTATACACCAGACAGGAGGGGTTGCAGGACTAAACCGTGGGGGACAGCAGTTGTTGCCAGCTTACAGTCCAACAGGGAGACCACAATTCTTACCTTGTGGGATCTATCTGTGCCCCAGTTGGCAATCCATCAGATGACATACGTGTTTATGCACAGAATGTTGATTTTGTGGATACGACATGTGTGCGGGATGTTGGAAAATGGCTTTTCGAGGTCTATTTAGGCCGTGTGAAGCTCATTTCATTGATGTATGTCCTGGATAACTGCCTTAAAAACTGTCTAGCAGGTTTAGGGACCATGATCTGCCCCTGACCAAACCAAAAATGGATAGGGTTGGGTGTTTCTAGGCTCCCAATAGCTCTTTTTATGGGTTCCATAATGATGGACTCCATGGCCTTGCAGATCAGGCTTATTAAGCTTATAAGACAATAGTTCCCATGGTCTGTTGTGCACCAACACTTGTGGAGTGTGCCAAATGTTGCTGTAACCCATTCAACAGTTTCATATCCTGTACAGAGGGTGAGTCTCAACAGACAGTTCAGGTGCAGGGTCTGTTTGTTTTGGAGTTCACATATGACACAGCCAGGGACACCATGTCATCCCATAGATGCCATGTTTTTAGGTTTGGATAGAGCTGTTTAACCATTGTATATGTGATTTCTGGGTTTTCACAGTCTCCGGGTATGGTAATGGGCCCTTTTGTCAGTGAGAGGGGGGTAAATATGTATGAACCTGTCTGACAAGATGTTGGCAATGTCAGTCATGTACATGTATTCATTTACACTTTGCACTAACTCAGAACATATATGAGTTTACATTGATATTTATGACATAGCTAAAGAAAGCTTCATGGTTCTCTATGGAATCTTTGGCAATATTTGTGGCAGAGCTTGGCTTGGATACTGTTAGCAGTGCTCATTGGTTCTTGATGATACTGATTGGAGGTTTATTGATCTTCTTTGGATTTTAACTGTCTTTGAACAACTTAAGTACTTGTATTACATAGTTTGATTATGATAGGGGTCCAATATATTATATGGGTCTGTTTTCATATCACTGTGTGCACAAGGCAGGATTGGTGAATAGTGACATGTGTCTGGAGTAAGAACTGCAACTGCCAGATATGTGTGGCCCACTGCTGTACTCAGACATGGCCTAAGTGTGTGAGCATGCCCAGTATGACCTTTCAGTATGTTGTTGACTGACATATGCTTCGTTTGTTTAAGTGTGTGAGCATGCCCAGTATGACCTTTCAGTATGTTGTTGACTGACATTTGCTTCATTTGTTTACGTGTGTGAGCATGCCCAGTATGACCTTTCAGTATGTTGTTGACTGAAATTTGCAAAATTTGTTTAAGTGTGTGAACATGCCCACTATGGGCATATATACTATATATGTGTGAAAAATCAAGTTGGTTTTTACTTCAGGGCTCACCTTTGTGTTGTACATCGACTGGAAGCATGTTGTGCCTGCAGGGCTTCCATGAGTCAATTTGCATAGACTTATCAACATTTCTACATACAGGGGGACAGCTATTATTTGTACATTTCTACCCGGCGGGCACACCTGATTGTTACTGTGGGTGTACATAGGATGAGGGGTACACCTGACACTTGTACACATTTGTTAGGCCTGCACTGCTATGTCAGGTACTCCATTTCAGTCTGTACTGTTTCCTATCGTACTGGCTTGAGGCATACCACTGTACTACAGACCTTAGCTTCCAATTACACGCATATTAGTTTGTGACTTCATAGTCTACCCAACCCACATCACACTGCCTGGCCTGCTGTTATCTGTCTGCATAGGCCTGGGGGGAGGTTACCCATATGCCTCTTCAGAGGGCATGATGCAGCATTTCTTTGTGTTTGTGTTTGTCTACAGCTGTCTTGCTGGCTGTGACTGTTAGGTATGTGACCCCCCCAAACTGGTATGTGTGAGTGACTTAAGTTGTGTCTGTGCCAGTAAAATGCTATCACGGCTTAGTGGTTCAGTACTGTGACTATAGTGCACAGTATCCTGAGTTTAAGCCCTGTCACTGCTTTTTATTTTCCTGCTGGTCAGACCTGACTGGTTAAGGAACAGTAAAGCAGGTGTGAGCGTGTTTACCCAACTTTACTCGACTTTGCCTGATTTTGTCCAATGTTGCCCAACATTGCCCAGCTTTGCTCAACGTTGCCCAACTTTGCTCAATGTTGCCCGACATTGCCCGACATTGTGCTGGTTAGCGCGGTGCGCAGCTTAGCGCAATTGTATTTAAATATGTTCAATACTGGTAAAATGTGCTTAGCAGTGCTTTATATTGCTTAAAATAGGGCACTCATGCCTCAGGTGGTGCTGCAGGGCTGCCTATGTTGGATGCACATAGTACACTCCCTATACATGTTTGAAAACAGGTAGTGTCAAGTTAGCATCCCTTTTACTGTATGTGCAAGTCAGAGAGAGGTGTAATTTCCAGGGTTCCTACTGAGTCAGTGTATGTGCTATGCGTTGCCTCTTTGCCAAGGCCAGGGCATACTGGGCACGCCTCCTTCTGCCTACTGGGGTAGGCTCAGGTTGTTCCTCCTCCGAGTCACATTGTGCCTTTGCAGGGCTTGGCAATGGTGGGGAGCTGTTTGACCCTGCCCCATGCTTTTCCTACTGCAGCTGTTTCCACAGGATCATATTGTGTAGCATGGCACATACCATAACAATCTGAGTACATGTAGTTGGTGAGTACTGCAAGGCTCCGCCAGATGTGTCCAGGCACTGGAACCATGACTTGAGCATCCCAAACACACGCTCAGTTATGTTTCTTGTTTTTGCGTGTGCCTCATTATGGAGTTCTTGTTCAGGTGTGTGTGCATTTCTGATGGGTGTCATCAGCCATGGCTCCAGTGTGTATCCAGCATCCCCTACTAGGTGACCATAGGGAATGTCCCCATTGGCAAATAACTGGTACAGCTGGGTCAGATGCCAAATGTGGGAGTCAGGATAGCTTCCAGGGCATCCAGCACACACATTCATTATTATGCCCTGGGCATCACACATGAACTGGCAGTTGATGGAGGGGAAGCCCTTGTGGTTGATGTAGACCCTACCCTGCTCACCGGGTGGTGCTTTGATGCATATGTGCGTGCAGTCTATTGCACCCACTACCTCAGGATATTCTGCTATTTGGTGGAAAAGATGCATATTGCTGGCCAATGCCTCATGGAATTGGGGAAATATATGTGGTCACCAACGTGCTGACATGGCATCCAGGAACTGGTGGAGTACCCTGGATGCTGATGCTTGTGAAATCCCCATCATATCACCAGTTGGTCTTTGGAAGGTTCCTGTAGCTAGTATTCTTAGGCCAACACATAACTTGATATCCACTGGGATGGGTTCCCCTCTGTTGGTTCTGTGTGTGAGGTGTGGCTGGCACAGCTCAACAATTTGCTGTAGGAGGTCTCTGTCCACCCTATAGTGCTCCACTATCTCCAGCTCATGTAGCCCCTGGTAGGTTACCCTGGGTCTGTACACTCTTCTCCGTCTCCTCACTGTGGGTTGCTCAGCAGCATTCACAACATCACCACCCTCAACACCTTGCACATGTTGGTTTATGATAGCAAGAGCAGCCCCTAACATTTTGTCTGACTTAAGCTTTTTAAGCTTTCCCTCTTTGTATACTGCAGTGTTGCAGAGTTCTTGAGAAAAAACAGGGGGGAATAGTGTTTGCAGAGGTTAAAGTGCTGGGCTGGGCTGGGCTAGTCTGCTGCCTGTGTAATTGGCTGAGTCTGATATATTTCACCTGGCAGCTCTGCTAGTTCTCCTTGGTTAACTTCCTACTACTTCTTTTCCTTCCTTTTGCCTTTCTGTTTCTGCCCGGGGGAAAGCGCCACACAAACAAGCACAAACATGCGCACACGAGCGTGCACACTGTGTGCATGTTTGCAAGGAGTTTCCTGTCTTTTAACAGTGTGCACCTTTGGTTTGAGGTTTTCAAATAGGACAACTGTAGGCACATCTCTTTGCAATCCTGAGCAACTCAGGGCAAACACAAGCCACTGTGCTCCAATTAGCTTACAGCCTGTCTGACATACCCCCTCATGATGTCACCTATATTCTAGTCTTCTACTCACCTACTCCTACTCTTACACTCTTGTGACATGCCTCACATGCTGGGGAAAATTGGGATTCACTATCCTTATCCTCATTTGCATAGGATTGCCTAGTAATGCATGGTTACATCTCTCACACTGAGCTTCCTCCCCTTAGCAACCACTAGTCAGTGGCCATGTTGTCTTCAGCCTGCCATTCACCTGCATGGCAGAAAAAGATTTTTAGTGAAAATGCCTATTTTTGGCTTTTTTTAAATTGTTTTCTTGTTTTTATAAGCGCTGCACATTTGCACGGTGCTGCGTTATGCTTAAACATCGGAGATCGGGGAAAAAAAAGTTAAATTTTTATATTTTTAAATATTTTAAAATGCCAATGGCCTTATATTTAGCCATTGGCATGCTTCCTCAACTGTATGCATCCTTTATTTGGAGCTGTCATAGCTCCATTTAGCTATTTGCAGAAATGTACTCCGTTACCAACGGAGTACATTTTTGCAGGCAACACTAATCTTCCACGGACAGGTTAGTGTTTCCTGGATCGCAAATTTACCTCATTTGCATGGCTTTCACTAGCAAATGAGGTAATTTGCATACCATGACGCTGTCCATGCAAGAGTAGCTTTAGCAGCTCTCTTGCACTCCCCTGACAGTTGTTCCTGGATCGCACGGCAGACATATTGCCGGCGTGAGCTCCTACACTCATCTTGCACTCCGTGCAAGCTTTTGTGAATCCAGGGCATTATTATATCATCTGAAAAAGTTTTGACCACGCACAGTTGTGCTTTCAGTTCCTAATCTGATGAACTATACAGTTTTAAATAATCTACAAAAAGAAGATGAGATGTCTTTACACTTTGTTGTTTTCTGGGAGCAAAATCATAGCTATGTATTATCTGTTAAGTAGCCAGCGTAATATGTTAAGGGCAAGACAATAAGGCAGTGACAGAGAGTCACCATAGAATATCGCCCTTTGAGTTTGTATCCCTGGAAAAATAATTTGTCCTTTATGAAGGCTTAACTGCAGAATGGTTTGCCCTTGTTTTATGGTTACTGTAATGTAATCAATCAGTGCAGGGTAGATCTTATACATATTTAATCACTCCTTTATCCATGAATGTGGGATACTGTCAAGTACTTTTTTGTAGTCTATCCATGCCATACATAGGCCCTTCCCCTTTTTACCATTCCCCATTATGACTTTATTTAACAACAAATGATCCTCTGTTCCAAATGACTTTCTTTTATTACCCCTTTGTTCTATTGCCATGATTGAATGTTCTTCTAAATGACTGTGAACTATGCCTGCATCAATTCCAGGGTATAGTTTATACATCATTGGAAGGCAGGTTATTGGTCTATACTTTTTAAGGTAGCTTGCAGGTTTGCTTTTAAGTAGAAGTATTGTTTTTCCTGTTAACTAGGTCAGTGTCTGTTTGGGGGTGCACATATAAATAGTTCTTACTCATAGGTTCATAGGTTGGTACTAGGCTATTGGCCCTAGAGCCTATACAAGCCTAGCCATAAAAATTCCCTGGATATTTCTTCCCACAATATTTACTTCCCTGGACCCCTGTCTAGCAGGGCAACTGACATGATCCCCGGGGTGAATTTCCTATCTCCCATCCAATCATCAAGGTTCCTTTTGAAGAGGACCAAGGAGGCGCTCTGCTTGACATGTATGGGCAGTCTATTCCAGATTATGGGGAGTCTCTGGGTCAGGAACCTATCCCTCCAGCATGTTTTGCTCATTGTGATGACAAGGTTTAGATCCCTGGAGTGTGTGGCTCTGAGGGATTGGGATTTCTTTAAGTGGAGCATGTCCAACAGCTCAGGGTTTGACATGGCCTTGTATGTTAAGCAGAGATCGCCTCTGAGTAGATGATATGCCACAGAGTATAGCTGGAGTTTTTTTAGATGGTCTGCATAGGGTATCTGCTTTAGGCCTGTGATTCTTTTAGTGAAGTATTTCTGCAGCCTTTCCAGCTGTTGCAGATGTCTTGTGAAGTACATACCAAACGGGACGTTGTACTCTATAATGGGTCTAATCAGGGATGAGTACAGTGGGAAAATGACCTCTTTTTTTCTGGATGAAAAGCCCTTAGTGATGAGGTGTGTCACATAGAAGGATTTCCTGACTGTTGTGGCGATGGGGTTATCGAAGGTGAGACCACTGTCCACCTGTGTCCCTAAGTCTCTCGTCACATTTTCAGTGTTTAGTGTACTGCCACCTATGTGGTAATTCATGGGTACATGGTTTTTCCCAAAGGGGATAACTATACATTTCTTGGCATAAAGACTGAACCCATGGCTCTGGCACCAAGCATCTGTTTTTGTAAGGCCCTTTTGTAGAATATCCACATCATTTGGGGATTCAATAATGGGTCCCAGTTTGCAATCATCTGTGAAGTTTGTTAGCCAGAGTCCCTTAGTGTTGGCCTGTACTTCAGAGAAATAGATGCCAAACAAGAGCGGTCCCAGGACTGAGCCCTGAGTTACTCCACTTGTCACTTGTCTGGAGCTGGATTTGGAGTCGGCTACTTTTACAATCTGGGTTCTATCAGTAAGCCAGTTGGCAACCCATCAAGTGACATAGGGATTTATGCCCAGCTTAGTAAGTTTATCTATGATTCCAGAGTGGGGAATGGTGATGAAGGCCTTGGCGAGGTCCGGATAGGCTGTGTGGACTGTCTTACGCTTGTCCACAGCTCTGGAGATTAATTCGAAGAAGTCAATCAGGTTCAGGAGACAAGATTGGCCATTCTCAAACTCAAACTGAGTGGGGTCCAGTGATTGAAGGTTGCCAGTGACTTTGTTTATAAGTTCCATGATAATGCGTTTCATGCCATGGCAGATCAGGCTCATCTGACTGATGGGATGGTATTTCCTGGGATTGAAGGTGGTTCCCCCCTTGTGGAGTTGGATAACCATAGCTGTGTGCACTCAGTGGGCACGAAGCCTGAGGTGAGGCTATGATTAAACATGACACTTAGGTGAGGTGCCAGTTCATTTTGTAGTTCCTGTCACCTGGTCACATGGATGCTGTATTCTTAGCTTTGGAGAGTGTGGGTTCTACCTGTGTGGCCGTGATGATGTAAAGATGTTAATACTTTTAGCCAGAAGTTAGGTTCTGAATCTGGGGCTGGGGTTTTCCAATTACTTGCTTTTCTTAACTTTGTTTCTATCTCTCTGGCCCTTTCTTCATCCCATTTCATATCCTGTACATTTGAACTTCTTATTCTTTCTTTTACTTCTATCCATTTTGCATCTTTGTTATGTTCCACAGGATCTTCATAGATTTTTCTTCCAGTGTCAAAATCCTTATGTCTTCCAAAATAGTTATATCCACATCACATTTATTGCATTATTCCAAAATTGCTATTCTTCTAAAATTATTGTTTATGTTATTAAAATTTGCAGAAGGAATCCTTAAATTGTTCCTTTCTCCATTCCTTAATTTAGGCGATGTTATCATGTACTAATCATTTATAAGAAAAGCTTCATTCATTCCCTTTCTTTTTGTCTTTTAGGTTAATAACTTTCAATTGTCGATCTTTAACTCTTCTACTAACAGAAGTCTTTTTTCTCTTACCATTTTCCAACTTAAAATCCTCTTTTTCACTAACTTCTACTTCTGCTTCTACTTCTTTATTATCTTTTTCAGCATCTCTCTTTGTTATATTTTCATCTCAGTTTCCTCTTCAGTCTTTTCTTTCTCTTTGTCATGATTTATAGCACTTAGCACATCCTCTTTTTATTGCAGTTCACCCATAAATGCCTTTTTTTTACATTTATAACATTCAAGTTCACATTTTTGTAGAATGTCCAGTTTTACGACATATATAACATTTTTCTTGTCATAATTATTAATTAAATGTTCTTATTTTCCACAGAAACAACACATCATTGGCTGCCCCATAATTTTACAATATGTCTGTTACTAGCAACATTTAGACACTTGGAATATGTATAATTTTACCTATTTCCATTTACAAAATAATATTGCAATCCCTTGCACCAGTCCAAAAACCCCCATTGTCATAGACTTTTGATACGTCTATTATTTCTTTACATGCATTTTTAAATGATCATTTAAAGTCTCTGCATCTACTTACTTTTGAAATTGTATGTGCAGTTTCTTTTTAGTCTCTCAAAATGATGCCTTATTATGTATTCTTTTCAAAGGTTATCATTCTGTCTGTTTTTGTACTCACACACAAATCTTTCCATGGCTTGCATAGTCTCAAAAAAATGTCACAAAATGTCTCTGTTAATTAGACTAAGTGAGTATACCTTTCAAACTTTTTTCCAGTTGTAAAATAACTTTGCCCCATACCTCATATCTGTTCACTTCTTTTCATTTTTACTTTGTATCCTTACTACAAACTTTCTTTTCATGCTGTCTTCTTCTTGTTTCCTCTCTCTCCCTCCTTCTGATGTAACTGCTGTTGTTATTTCTGCGTATGTCCTCTTACCACTGTTTCCCCTCTGGCACCTCCTTTCCATCCTCTTTGTTTATCTTTTTCATTATATCACCCCAGGAATCTCATTCTCCAGCTCACACTGGTTTATTAAGTTTTCCAGCATCTCTCCTGACTGGAAGGTTGTAAATACACACTCCTCTATGGCTGCTTCATTTGTTCACTAAAACAGCCCCTTCTGAAACATACCCCCTGAATCCTCCATAACACCACATAATACTTTTGAGTTGGCATTCACCTCCACTCTCTGTTGCTGTTGTATCTCACACACCATTCTTCTAGCCACCTCTGTGATAGGAATGAGACCTTTGCACATAGTCATGTGCCAACATTATGAATGCAGATTGATCGTAGGGGAGGTTCCTTGATGATCCTGCCACATTTACCCTAGTAGTACAAATACCACCTTGGGTCTCACCTGAAAAGAGGCTAATAACCTAGTGGGACTAACCATGTCAACAAAAAGGATAAATAAGTACAATTATTGTGTCATGTTACCAGTATAAAATACATCTTTCACAGTATGCAACTGGACATCACATAGTATTTATGACAGGGGTGTATTGCACATGAATGATTGACAATGCTTTTACAATGTTATGTATTGAAATGACTTTCCTCCATATGCAGTTACAGTTACAGTTACATATAGTCATACATTACTGTGATGTGACATTAAGGATAATTACAACCCATAAGCTATGTCATCTTGTGTTATGTAGTCCTAACTGTGGTTGTACAAAGATTCTGTATATTCTTTTTATTTTGGTTTAACCTTGACAGAGCAGGGAACCCATGGTGGCTTACCAATTGTACAACAAGAAGAGATGATGTGCCAGACACTGCCAGATGAATCTAAGTCAGAGGACCAGGAAGAGGACAGCATGGAAGATGACAATGACGACAGATCTGGACCTGTATGTGTTATTGTTCCTGCTACTCACTGTCAGAGATGTCAACCACTACAACAGGAAGAAGATTTACAGGACTAGATCTGGCTGATGATGATGGATGCCTTTCAGGTGCAGATGATGGACCTGATGTAGTACTTCTTTAAGGACATGGCATGAGCCATAATTGACTCCTTCTGGGAGATCACTGGGATATCATCCATGTTGCTTGACCCCATCAGGGTGGGGCCTCAGGACAGTAAGTACTATCCATGTGATCCAGTTATGTAATGCTGTCAGCATGGCATGTGCAGTTCCAGAAAATATAATGTACGGGCACAGTTTTGCAGGCAAGTGCAGCTGATATACATCTGACCATACACCGCGGATATCATGTCTTAAATTGCATTAGGTTGCACATGATGTATAACACACACATGAATGCAACACTCATGCATTAAAGAATTATATTTACATGATATGTTGTACTTAATGCATACATTGCTCTGAAAGGGAAAGGATGCTACATCTTAATTCTGTGTGTATATGTGTACTCTTATGCACGTGGTGCAGCATTGTAGAATGTCTGATCTACCGAGGCTCTGAATGTGACAGGTTGACTGTTGCAGATACCCTGATGCAAGTGAGACATAACTGTGCAGCTTACATTGTCCCACTGTACAGATTGGTGGGATGATAGCAACTTAACAAATACATTGTTCCCATATCTCTGACTTGGCACAGTGGGATTGGTCATTTACCTTTATTTTTATGTTATCCATGTGTATGCATTGCACCCATTTCACTCTTGGTTGTTGCTGCTTTATGTCTGTTCAACACCCATGCAATTCTTGTAACATCATATTGATGCTGTCACACTGGAAAAATAGTTTTGTGTGTGGCACGTACTGGCACATATTGCATCACATTTGCATGAACTCTCTTCATGGTGATTTACCATTCACATAATGCATAAGCAGTAATTTTGCCATTACTGGATATACAGTTGATGCTTTATTTAGCATAATTTCTGCATGTATTAATTCTTATTCAAAGTTATATTATGGCATGCATGATAATATCAGCATAGATGTCCATAGTTGGGCATTTAGTGTGTATATATATATATATATATATATATATATATATATATATATATATATATATATATATATATATATATATATATATATATATATATATATATATATATATATATATATATATATAATGATTTACATATATGTACCTGTCTATATACATAGCATGATTGAAATACAAATGCCTTTGTACACTAGAGGTGTGTACATTCAGTTCCTCCATTGTCATGTGCATGACTATCCTTTTGCTCAGTCATACACATGGACATTGATATACACTCACACACACACACACACACACACACACACACACACACACACACACACAGATGCGCGCACACACACACACACACACACACACACACACACACACACATATATATATATATATATATATATATATATATATATATATATATATATAGATCCATCCATCCTCAACCCCTTTTCCCATTTTTGTACGTGGGGTCGGGGTGTCACTTCAGCAGTGACAATCATCTAGGTTTACACTGCCGGGTGGATAGCCCTGCCATGATATTTCATCCGTAGTTACCCACACACACACACTAACTCCTAGGGCCAATTTAGAGTGTCCAATCCACCTGATACATGTCTTTGGAGAGTGGGAGGAAACTGGGAAAGCTAGAGAAAACCCATGCAACCACAGGGAGAACATGCAGATTCCACACAGAAGGTACTACAGCCAAGAATCAAACTGGAGAACCTCTTTCTGTGAGGCAACAACTCTAACCTTTGCACCACCACAGCCTCATACATACATATATATATATATATATATATATATATATATATATATATATATATATATATATATAATCTATATCCGTATATATGTCATTAACGATGTTTTTTGTACCTGTCCCATTACATTGTCATGATAATATATGTGTGCATGCGATGAGGAATATTATGTTGTATATCTATGCATTTTGCTGTTTAGTATGTGCACATTAAGCCATATTTGGAGTCATCAGATATACTGTCTACCCATGTGACGTGCATTAGCCATTCACTTCAGTGTAGCTTGTATGGACTTCCACACCACTCTGTGTTGTGAACATATGCATGCACAATGTATTCTTTTCTAGGCTCCAGAGAGCACCCCTGCACTACCAGGCTATAACTCATACCACCCTTTTCTGCCAGGTAACCTGGATCGAAACACCAAAGGCAGAGGTGTGTCCATATTCATTAAGGATATCCACACCTCCAGGCTAGTTGCTCAGCATAATGCATCCAAGGTTATCCAAGTGCAACTAACTCTGGGTAAAACTGCAATCCAAATTGTAGCTTGCTACAGATCCCTCACCATGCCCCAGGATTCCCACTCCTCTTTACTTGATGTACTGGAAAATATTAGGGTTCAACCAAACACCCTAATAATGGGCAACTTCAACTACCCCACCATTAACTGGGAAAACTACTCATGTACCAACTCCTTAGCTCAATGCTTTCTGGAATTCATAAACTCCAATTCCCTGGATCAACTTATCCACAACCTCACCAGGGGCAACAATATCCTAGATCTAGTCATTACCAATATGAGTGACCGGTGCTCCACACCTGAAGTCAACTCCTCGTTGGTCCAATCCGACCATAAGTTAATCACCCTTGATATTCACATCCCGCCCCCACCCCCCATTAAGGAAACCACGGTAAAACATTTCTCCAAAGCCAACTTCATGCTTCTTAAGACAGAAGTGGTGAACTTCATGACACCCATGCAGATGGACAATACAGTTACAACTGCTGAATCCTACACAAATGCACTCCATAAGCACTTACACGAGTGCATGGATCGTGCTATCCCAAACAGAACCAAGATGCTATCCTCCAAAAAAAGGAAGCCAATCTGGTGGTCCCCTGCCATAAACAAACTGTACAACAGAAGGAGGAAAGTGTTGCAAAAGAGAGTAAAATCCCATGAGTGGAGGAGCTCCCTGGTCAGCCTCAGTAAGAAGCTGAGATCCCTTATAAGATCCTCCAAAGCTAGCTACGAAAACAAAATCACCACTAATTCTAAGGACAACCACAAAGCATTCTATAGCTATGTCAAGAATCTCGATGGCAACACCCAAATCTGCTCTGAGTTACAGCACAATGGCACAAAAATTACAGAACCAACTGATATTGCCAACATCCTGGCAGATAGGTTCAGTGCTAACTTTACCCCCACCCCCCCCCTAAAGGGCCCATATCTATACAGGAAGAATGCAGAGTCCCTGTAATCACAACTACGCAGGTAAAAGCTGCACTCTCTAAAGCCAAAAACACAGCATCCATGGGACCGGACAACATCCCAGGCTGCGTTTTACATGACCTTCAGGATGAACTGTCTCCCCACTTAAGCACCATGTTCAATAATAGCCTCACATCAGGTTTTGTGCCCACTGAATGGAGCACAGCAACAGTTATCCCACTCCACAAAGGGGGAGCCACCACTGATCCCAGGAACTTTCGACCTATTAGCCTGATGAGCCTGGTCTGCAAAGCCATGGAACGTATCATCATGGAACTCATAAACAAAAACATTGGTAACGTCCAAACTCTGGATCCCATCCAGTTTGGGTTTGTGAAAGGCAGATCATGCCTCCTGAACCTGATTGACTTCTTTGAGGCAGTCACCAAAGCTGTAGATGAGGGTAATGTGGTTCACACAGCCTATCTTGACCTCGCCAAGGCTTTCAACACCATCCCCCATTTTGGAATTATAGCTAAATTCACTAAACTAGGTATAAATCCCTATCTCACAAGATGGGTTGCCAACTGGCTCACTGACAGAACCCACACTGTAAAAGTTGCAGACTTCAAATCTGACCTCAAAGCAGTGACAAGTGGAGTACCACACGGTTCCGTCCTGGGACCTCTCCTGTTTGGTATCGATTTCTCTGAAGTACAGGCTAACATAGAAGGCCTCTGGCTAACAAAGTTCGCAGATGACTGCAAACTAGGAGCCATAGTCAAGTCCCAAAATGATGTGGACATCCTACAGAAGGACCTCACTGAGACAGATGCCTGGTGTCAGAGCCATGGACTCAAGCTCAATGCCAAAAAAGTGCAGTCATCCCCTTTGGTAAAAACTCTGTGCCCATGAACTACCACATAGGCAGCAATCTACCTAACACTGAATGTGTGATAAGAGACCTTGGGACCCAGGTGGACAGTAGTCTCTCTTTTGATAGTCACATCGCCACAGTAGTCAGGAAGTCCTTCTACGTGACACTCCTCATCATAAAAGGGTTCTCATCCAGGGAAAAAGAGGCCATTGTTCCCCTCTACTCGACACTCATTAGACCCATTATAGAGTACAGCTCCCCTTTTGGAATGTATCTCACAAGACATCTGTAGCAGCTGGAAAGGTAACAGAAGTACCTCACAAAGAGGATTACCAGCCTCAAACAAATGCCCTACACTGACCGCCTCAAAAAACTCCAGCTTTACTCTGTAACATATCGCCTACTCCGAGGTGATCTCTGCCTAACATATAAAGCTATGTCAAACCCAGAGCTGTTGGACATGCTACACCTAAAGAAATCCCAATCCCTCCGAGCTACATGCTCTAGGGACCTAAAGCTTGTCACCACAATAAACAGGACATGCTGGAGGGATAGATTCCTGTCCCAGAGACTTCCCATACTCTGGAACAGGCTACCCATCCATGTCAAGCAAAGTTCCTCATTAGCACTCTTCAAGATAAATCTTGATAAGTGGATGGGAAATAGGAAATACACCCCAGGGATCACTTCTGTGTCTCTGCTCAACAGTGGCACAGGAAAATAACTTTTTTAGGTGGCATAAGCCAGGGAACCTTGTTGGCTAGACTTACATAGGCCCTTGGGCCTATAGCCTAGTACCTACCTATGAACCTATGAACCTATATACAGTTGTCCAGCTTTATTGTGTAATTATATCATTTGTTTGCATTTCCTTATTGATGTGGACCTCCCTTCCTTGGTTTACCTTTGTCAAGTATGTTGCATGTATACATGGCATACGTTTCATGTCATCCACATTACCATTGTGTACAGTTCAGTGCTGCACATCACTGAAATTCACATTTTTGCAGAGTGGCAAGCCCCCCTGCACCTCCACACACCCTGCAAATTATAGATTCCAACTCGAAGAGTGCAGTACAGTGAGGAAAAGGGTAAATTTCCTGATCCGCACTGTACCGCAATCTCTATTCGTAACTTCAACCACATATAAGCAAATGCACAGTGGCATTCACTGCAAAGGACATTCATAGAATCATAGTTCAGCAATATGGGAAATCAGCCAACACACATTTGGCATTCCAGTGTTCGCCAAACCTCATTTCTTCATTTTGATAATAAACACACACACAAATACACATATATATATATATATATATAGAGAGAGAGAGAGAGAAAGAGAGATATGCATATAGATAGATATAGATATACTTATACACATTACAACAAAATCTGTAATAATATGTGAATATTATTACATTATTCACTTGACTGTTTTTGCATGACATCCATAGCTGTTTGTAAATATTTTGGAACTTTTGGATGGATTGCTGAATATGCACTCTTTATAGTTTTTTGTTATTTGCATTGAGGTTATACTACTGAAACTGACGGACATTGAAAATGCACGGTCCAGTTTATGAAGCCCTTGTCTTGATATATACAAATTTGACATGCATGATTTTGAGTGCACTGACGTTACTGGATATATCTGTTTTATGCTGAGTTACTCATTGTAAACTGATGCATACTAGCATAGTGTTTATTTATCCACAACTTTTGCATGGAACTGCATACAATCCAGTGCATTCTGAGAACTTTATGCAATCAGGACCTCTTTATTAATTTCTTTCTTTGTTGTTTATTTAGTTTATTGTTAATATTAACTTATACAAACTTCTCTAAAATCCCCTTATCTAGTTTGTCATTCTCTGTTTGATTTAAATTTATACAGTACTTCCTAATTATTTGTAGCATCTCCTCAACATTTGATTTTTTATTAGAGACAAGATTTAATATATTTTATATTTGATTAGTTTCATTGATTAGTTTAGCTCTATTGGCAAGTCTGTATAAACCTTTTGGTGTCATATCAAGAGTGGAATTTTACTTTTTTTCTAATGCAATTTCAGTTTGTGTGTTAAAATTTTTTGGTACTTTTCTATAAGTTTCTTGACTTCCTTTATAAAACTCTTGTTCACATTTTGAACTTTTAAGTCAGCTACATTCAGTTTTTTTGGACAAATGTTAAATCCTCATCCTACTTCTTAATTATTTTGTTGCATTAAGGTTTAATTTTCTAATTTAAATCAACCTTTAAATAATCTCGTAAGATTACTTCATCTACGTCTTCATTCCCATTATGTTCCATGTATTCTTTAATCTCCTTCTGCTTTGTTATGTAAACTGGAATTCTACTAAACAAATTACATCTTCTAATATTTGTGTATTAATTAAAATAAAGTGTTTTGTGATACTGCACGTGAGTTTCTATATTCAAATAGTGTAGCTAAATGATGAAATCACATCCCACTGCCACTGATATCCATTCAGAATGCAAACTCATTTAAAACACAAGAAAAATTTACCTAGCAAATCGATGGATCTGACCTGATATATAACCAGGATAAACACCACTGTTATTTTCAGCTTGCCATATTGTCAAACCATTTCTCATCACTCAAAGTCCTGTGTCCCACAACCAGTCTTCACCATTGCCTGAATAGTTTTAATAGCATCTCTCTCAGCCATATACATATTTTGATTACCCCCTCTTCTGTGCTTCTAATATAACCTTACAATAGAAATACATATAATTACTTAAAATTAAGGCTGCACCAAAGATGTCAAAAACTCCAATAAACAGTGGATAAACACCAGTTTCTTATTGATGTTATACAAGGTTAAGTGCTTTTGTCTACCTTTATTACCATATATTTTGCAAGATTCATGGGATTTTTGAGGCAGCTAACTCCAGACCTAAAAGTTGAAGGTACCCTTTTTGTATGCATAGATGTCATAAACCTGTCTGGATGTATTCCTTTCTCAAATGGTTTGGAGAGTTTTTTTTGGAAGTATTGTTTTGCTATTATGCTATATCAGTGGATCATTTTCAAATATTAATGAATTTTATGGAATTAGTGTTTGATAATATTTTTTTACTATTTGAAAGTGAATACTACAAACAGACACAAGGTGTGGCAATGGGTGCAATATGTGCACTCATTTATGCCAACATTGTCATGTGGGCTTGAGAGGAAAATATGTTTTTAAATTAATCATTTAAGAACTGTTGGTCCCTATATATAATGAAAAGATACTTGTAGTAGACTAGATGAATTTACTGCCTACATTAATTCAACTACTTCCTACCTGAGGTTTACTCATACTGTCTCTGAAACTTCTGTTAATTATTCGGATGTAACTATAAGGACAAGGGTGAATTTAAGTCCAATATTTACAGGAAACCCACATTTTCAAATTCCTACTTGCATTTTTCTAGTTCCCATCCAATGCGTCAAAAAAGGTTCTTAGTAAAAGGACAGTTTGTTTGAATTTCTAGGATGTTCATTAATAATTCAGTGTTGAGCATGGAAAATGGGAAATTGATTAACATGTTTATTGATAGAGGTTACCCACAGAATTTTGTAGAAAAAATTAAGGATGATGTTCTATCACAGAGGACCACAAGATTTAAGCCATTCTTGGGCAAATAGAACTGGATAGTGATTCACCAGGTAGTCCCGACTTTAGAAAAAGTTTAATTGTAAGAAAACATCCTTTGAGTAATGAAGTCAGGAAGATTTTTTTTTTAAATATTGGAATGCCTTTACGACAGACAAAAGTCTGGTTCAACTTTTAGGTGACAGCCCAAAAATAATACTCTAGTTATTCCTGGCATTTAAAAGGCATGAGCAAATGTGGGTGTTGTAATCAATGCCCATACATTTTAGAGACCAAACAAATGACCTTGGGGACATCCAAGTTTACAATTAGATTAGCCAATGATTGTAATTGTTTATCCAGAAGGGTACTTTATATTGCTAATTGTGACCCCTATAGAGCATAATATGTAGAAAAGACCAAAAGGTAATTAAATAAATGTGTTTATGAACATATTTATGATGAGTAAAATGAATTAGAATTATGCTCTATACAAATATGCAACACAAGGAATGGGCTATAAGATGTTTTGATTTGCTGTATTGCAAAAAGTTCAACTGAACCCTAGAGGGATTCCTTGGGAAACTGTCTTAGAGTCTAGGGAGTTGCAGTGGCAACTATGGTTGAATTCCCAGGACTCTCCAGGGTTAAATGAGAATGTCTCAATAGCTGGTATCTTAAATCTTACAGACTTAAATTTATAAGATTTTTAGAATGATTGAATATTATTTAAAATCATTTGATGTAAGCGCAATTGAAAAAATATATAGTTGGTTTATTTCATTTACTTTTATATTGGTATTTACTAGTATTTTACAACAAGGATGGATTATTACTATGTTTGCATGATTTATATATGATTTTTATAAGTGGATATGTCTTTAAGATATTTATCCAATTACTTAACTAACCTTCTAATTAGAGTAATGATTGAGAGACTTTATATATAGAGCAGTGTTTGAATTTTGTATTTTAAATCTGGTTCTGAAGAAGTTAGTTCATGGTAATAAAGGTGGACGAAAGCATTAACCTTGAATAACATTAATAATAAACTAGTGTTCATTTACTGTTTATTGGAGTTTTTGACATCTTTGGAGCAGCTTTTGTTTTAAGTTGTATTTATATGCAGCTTCCTTCTCTTGTTTTGGTATAAATACAAACAATTATCAATGATCCTGCTGTATGCCCCACCTCTTATCGGCAGTATTAACTAGTGCCTTCCTTCTCTTGTTTTGGTATAAATACATATAATTATCAATGATCCTGCAGTATGCCCCACCTCTTATCGGCAGTATTAACTAGTGCCTTCCTTCTCTTGTTTTGGTATAAATACATACAATTATCAATGATCCTGCTGTATGCCCCACCTCTTATCGACAGTATTAACTAGTGCCTTCCTTCTCTTGTTTTGGTATAAATACATACAATTAACAATGAACCTGCTGTATCCCCCACCTCTTATCAGCAGTATTAACTTGTGCCTTCCATCACCTCCATTTGTTTGAAATTCTAAGCACTATTCACGTGATCCATTTTCTGTCTGACAGACCCACAAATACGGTTCTTCAGATTCTGAATCTTCAATATCAACTAATGCATAAGTATGTTTTATAATGTAACAGTTACCTCTACTTTTATATGAATGTAATCTAATTAGCAAATGCATGTGTAATTGTATATTATCTAATGTCTGTTAATTTATATTACTGAATGCATTTTTATAAATGTATTTAATACGTTGGAACTTTTCTCCCTTAGCCTCTGCTGAAAAGAGTTTTTTGGTCTAATCTCAATCAGACAAACATGGTAAACAAAAACAAAATAAATAAAAATAAATAAATAAATTAAATTATAAGTAATAGTTCTACGGTTATCAGTTTTCTTTGTTCTACTTGTCTGACATGTGCAAGTAACGATCTTTAATGATGCCTTAAATCCTTAATGACTTCCAAACCAATAACAACATATTTCATATTAAGTTGCCTTATCAAGTGTTTGCCATTATTATGATCTACTGCTAAGACTGTCACCACATAATCAACCTCATTCTCCATATCATCTTCCATAATCACTTCATTTTCACTTTTGAGCATTTCCACTGTTGCTGAAATTTATAAAACACTTCTATAAGGTAGTAGCTTTGAATGCATCTTGAATAAACAATTAAAAATGTAGTCATAACACTAAATTATATCAAGGTAAAAGGGCAAACAGAAGAGACATCTTCAAGATTTCCCAATATAAATAATTGTATTAATAATCCAGAGTTTTTAATATTTAATAGGATTACATATAAATATTAGAAGATCCAATTTAGTTAGTAGAATTCCAGCTTACATGACAAAGCAGAAGGAGTTTAAAGTGCTTAGAAAATGAAGAGTAAATGGAACATAAAGGAAATGGAGAACTACTTAAAGTAGTATTATGGCATTAAGATCAATGTGCCAAGGAAACAGCTGGGAAGCACTTCTGGCCAGAGTATTTGGTGTGAAAATGTTTTTGGTTGATCATAACAATAAATCATTTCTTGAAAAGGCAATACTGAGCAAATTAAGTAAATAGGATTGAAACCATTCATTTACAGCACTGGAAAGACTTGCAACAAATAGCTAAATGAAAGGATTTACAAAGACACACTAATTTAGCACCCACAGATTTCTATTTCTTTAAGGGTTAAAAATACTAATTGCACAAATAATGATGATGCGGTAATGCTGTTACTCTTCCTGAAACCTAGCTGATGGTCTCAGAGCTGATGATAGACATTGTGGTAGGTATTTAATTGGCAGGGTAGTGCATTTACAGTATATTTTTCTACAAAGAGAAAGAGTAGTTAAACTAGTTCTCGTACACCAAGCTGTAACTCAGATACGTGCATTGGCAGATGTGGAAACTTACCTCTCTTCCTCAGTTCTGGAAAAGTTTCAAGTTTTAATAGTGTATTAATTATGCCCTGATGGGATATTGCAATAAAAAATATCACAAACTCAAAGGAATCTTGGGTAAAGTTCACCAACCTCCACATTTTTGTAGCTTGGGCTTTATCATAGCCTTCAGTGATACATTGTTGAACTAGACAACTACATCAGCATAGAGTGGTAAAGCCTTGACTATGCCACAGGTTACCTGAGTTCACATAGCAGCAGCCCTGTACCTGTCTAAGTTGATACGGAGAGGACAAAGGAATGATGAAGCATTTCCTACTCTTGTCTCTTTGGGGGGTAGGGATATGGAAAAGTACTGAAGCTGGGCATGTCCTTTTCTCTAGTCCCAGTAGATAAAAAATAGCTAGACATAGAAGTCAGACATTATTGCAAGATACTGCCACCTTTCAAGAGTTATGATGCTTCTAGAGCACTTGCATGCAGTGAGCTATAAAATTGCAAGGTGGCAGGGCTTCCAGTAACTAAAAAGCACTCATAAAACCATAACAGGAAACTAGGACAGATATAATTTATTGTACTGGATTCAAGCACAAACACACACAAAGACTAGTTTCACATCACTCACTAGACTTCATTAATTTATTTCTACTGCCCGCATTCTTATAGTCACATTTACTCTAAATCACCCATATATAAGATTAGAAAAATAGTAACTAGTCACCACAATTACCAGACTAATACACAGTATTTCTAACAATTAACAAAATATAAACAAATAATCAATAGTCTGTGTTTTCACTATTGAATCCAAAAAAAACTATACTATTATTAAATTTAATGATTTGATTATCACAATAGAGACATTGCTGGTTAATTGTGACCAATAGTTACAAAGAATCAAAAGTTGATGTAGACTGGGGAAGCCAATTAACATAAGCTCAAAGCAATATCAATTAAAACAAGATATGCAGAATTATAAATGTTGAATGACATAACTGATTCTTGAAACACAAAAAACAATGAGCAGTATCTACTGGAAAAGTTTTAACAAAATTTGGAATACGTCTTTAGACCAGGGCAAATAATGTCCCATTTATGTCTGTCATCACAAACTTGCAAATTATCACTATACTAACACATTCAGTTCCTATACAAAACCCTTCAATCTTATTCCGCATGTTATATTTTTTTGTGCTGCCTTCCTTCTCCTTGACAACATTTTATATTCCCCTTTCCACCTTCTTTTTCTTCAACAGATTTTGCAACAACCACCCTCTCTATATTACTTTTCTTGAATACTGCCCACCTCCAATTTGCTGTTCTTCATCAATTGTACTTTTTAGTAACATTCATTCTATTATTATTATTATTCCATCTGTTGCAGTTGCGTGCCCACTAGTCTCGTCCCTGTATCCATCTTGGATGATCAATTTCTCATCTATATTCTATTGCCACTTATTTTTTTCTTTGTATAACTCCTCCCGCTCATAATAAACTTATTCAACCTACTTATCTTGTCAAATGCATCACCAGAGAGAGAAAATAAATTCCATGCAGTGCCTGGACCACTGTAATTATGCTCTGAAATCAGAGAAATGATAAACCTCTGAAGGACATCACTAGCACAGAATCCAGTCTTAACACTTCTTAGGGATGCTTAACAAAAGTATGTTAAACACACCTAAACACTGTTAAAATCAGGACATGCACTACTGGCTCAAGAACAGACATAGCCAGTCAGCAAAGCAGAGTGGCAGAGGGTAAACAACTTTTAAAAGCTGTTAGCTGCTTTTTTTTCTGCCACTTATAAACAAATCATGTGGCAGAATGAATTGTACAGCAGTTTTAATGCATGTTATTTCTCCTTGCTTTCTGTTTCGCAACACTAAAGTATTTAACTAGCTTTCAAAGGCTTTTAAAACTGGAAAAACACTGAACACTCCTATACTTTTCTGTAGGTGGTAGAGCATGGTGCAAATACAGATCTATGCAGTGCAAATAATTATGATTAGGTCTCACCAGTCATAACCAGCTTATTATCTGATCTCAACACAGATGCCAATACCCACTTCTCGAACATAATTAATTGATTTCTTGGTATCCGTATCATGACCTCATAAGCTGGTTCTGGTATGAGAACCAAACATAATTCTCTATATCATTCTTGTGTCTGTTTTACCACACTCGTTAAATACACACACACACGCACACACACACACACACACACACACACACACACACACACACACACACACACACACACACACACACACACACACACACACACACCTCATATCTCTCAACTGCCAGGATTTTTGTAGAATGATCAGATTTTTCCCCTCATATTTTTCATCTGTTCCACATAAAATATGTGGTTTTCTGGCAAGTCACTGTGGAATGAAGTCACTAAATAATGACATAGATCCGATTTTCGGACCTCATATCTTTCAGAGAAAGCTTGGTAACACAATGCCTGTTATTATAGCAATTTTCTAAGTTTATAAGACCAATATTTGAAATCATTCCCTATTGTTTGGCCTTTGCCGCCCCCCCCCCCCCCCTCCACATTTATTTTAGGCTTTGTCCAAATTTCTTGCTCTAGGAGGTTGAGAGGTATGATATACCATACATTTCCTCATTCCTGTATCCTGCTGTCTACTATTCATGTTACTGCATTCCTTTTTATACTACCATCTAATCCTGTTTATATAATCACACCTAACTACACCTAGTATGTAACATTTAGCCACACCTTTATCATTCATTCGATGAAGAAACACTTAAAACCTGCTTCTTCCTCTTCATTAACATCATACACATACCTGACCTTTCCTGTCTTTCACTTCTCCTTTAAAGTCGCAAGTGAGGCATCTTCTCTGCGCAGTTCTTCTTACTTCCTCTCACATCCAGTTTATCTTTTCATTTAATTCTACTCCCTGTCCTTCCTCCATATAGTCTGCCTACATCATGCTATATTTCCTCTTTTTTAACATACTTCCCACACATTTAATTTTATCTTTCCAAACAAAATCTCTGCACCATCTATTTCTTCTTCTTCAAGTTGTTTTGCTTTTAATTGGATTTAATACCTTCAAAAATGACTCTTATTTTAGGTTCATAGGTTCATAGGTTCATACTAGGCTATCTGCCCTAGGGCATTCATAAGCCTAGCCAGAGTGTGTTTGGCTTTCGCCACCCATTTTAAAATAATTTTGCTATGCCCTTTTTCGAGGTTAGTATACTGTGCCTCTGTCTAACAGTGACACAGAAGTGATACCCGGGGTAAACGTACGATCTCCCATCCACTCATCAAGATTCCTCTTGAAGAGAGTCAATGAGGGACTCTGCCTAACCTGGACTGGGATTTTATTCCAGAGTGAAGGGAGCCTCTGGGTTATGAATCTGTCCCTCCAGCATGTCCTATTTATTTCAGTACTGAGGTTCAAGTCTCTCAAGCGCGTAGCTCAATGGGATTTGGATTTTCTGAGGTGCAGCATGTCCATTAATTCCGGGTTGGACATGGCTTTATATGTCAGGCACAGATCACCTCTGAGCAGACAGTATGCCACTGAGTAGAGCTGGAGTTTCTTTAACCGGGCAGCATATGGCATCTGTTTGAACCCTTTCATCCTCTTGGTGAGGTACTTTTGGGGTCTTTCCAGTTGCTGCAGGTGTCTGTTAAGGTACATCCCAAAAGGGGCATTGTACTCAATTATGGGCCTGATGAGGGATGAGTAAAGAGGCATGATGACATCCCCTGATCTAGATGTCAATCCCTTCATGATTAGGTGGGCTATATAAAATGTTTTTCTAACCACTTTGGCCACGTCATTTTCAAATGAGAGATTGCTATCAACTTGGGTCCCCAGGTCCCTAATTACTTCTTCCGTACTTAATGGATTACCACCTATGTGGTAATTTGTGGGCACTTTGTTTTTGCCAAAGGGGATGACTATACACTTTTTGGCATTTAGCTTGAGGCCATGGCTCTGGCACCAGTTGTCTGTTCCTATGAGGCCCTTTTGTAGGATGCTTGTGTCGGATGGAGAGTCGATTATGGTGCCTAGTTTGCAGTCATCAGTGAACTTGGTCAGCCACAGTCCTTCCATGTTGGCCTGTACCTCCAAGAAATATATACTGAACAAGAGAGGTCCTAGGACTAAGACACCACTTGTAACTGGTTTGGAGTCTGACATGGCTCCAGCAATTCTAACCATGTGGGCTCTGTCCTTGAGCTAGTTTGCAACCCATCTAGTGACATAGGGGTTTATATTTAAACTGGTGAGCTTATCTATAATGCCCGAGTGGGGTATTATATCGAAGGCTTTTGTGAGGTCCAGGTAGGCTGTGTGGACCACCTTCCCCTCGTTAATGGCCTTGGTGACTGTTTCAAAGAAATCGACCAGGTTTAAGAGGCAGGATCTCCCTTAACAAAGCCGAACTGGGTAGGATCCAGTATCTGTAGGTCCCCAATATCTTTATTTATGAGGTCCATGATGATCATTTCCATAGCTTTGCAGACCAAGCTAAGTCAGGCTTATGGGGCAATAGTTTCCAGGATCTGATGAGGCACCACCTTTGTGGAGAGGGACCACTGTTGCTGTACGCCACTCTTTGGGTACATATCCTGTAGTAAGGCTGAGATTGAACAGTAGTTTTATATTTGGGTTTAGCTCTTCTTGGAGTTCATGTAGGATGCAGCCCGGGACACCGTCTGGTCCCATTGATGCTGTGTTTTTTGCTTTGGAGAGGGCGGCTCTTACCTGAGCATCTGAGATGTCAGGGGGGCAGCACTCTGCTGGGATAGATATTTGTCCTTTTGGTGGGGGGGGGAGAGTTTGTGCTGAACCTGTCAGCTAGGATGTTGGCAATGTCTATGGGTTCAGTGTATTTTTTGTCATTTTGGACTAATTCTGAGCATATCTGGGAATTCCCACCCAGGTTCCTAACATAACTAAAGAAAGCCTTGTGATTATCCTTAGTGTCCTGTGCAATTTTCCTCTCGAAGCTGACCTTAGACAATTTTATGAGTGCCCATAGTTTTTTGCTAATACTGATCAGAGATGCCTTCCCTTTTTGGGATTTTGCTCTATCATGTAGTAGCTTCCTCCTTCTATTGTATAGTTTGTTTATGGTTGGGATTCACCAGACAGGACGCCTGCCTTTGGAGGATTGGGTCTTGGTTTTATTTGGGATTGCATGATCCATGCATTCCTGAAGATGTTCATAGAATGCGTTTATAAAGGATTCTGCGGTCTGGGCCGTATTTTCCACAGGCCCGGGGGCTTTGAAGGATTCCACCTCAGTTTTGAGGAATGTGAAATTTGCTTTAGAAATGTTTTTCACTGTAGTTTTCTGGGCAGGGGGTGGGGTCAGGATGTGAATATCCAGTGAGATTAGTTTAGGGCCTGAACTTACCAGTGAGGGATACACTTCTGGTCTGGAGCATAGAGCCACCATGTTGGTGATGATCAGTTCCAGTATGTTTTTCCCTCTTGTGGGAGTGGTAACAAGTTGTTCCATAGCATTTGAGTTTATAAAGTCTAGGAACCTTTGGGCTAGGGTGTTGGAGCTAGAGTAATGCTCCCAGTCTATGTTTGGGTAGTTGAAGTCGCCCAATATAATGGTGTTTGGAGAGACCTTCATATTTTCCAGTGTTCTCAGGAAGGCCGAGTGGGGTTCCTGGGTTTGGGAGGGTGGTCTGTAGCAGGCTATAAACTGGAAGGCAGTTTTACCCACTGTTAGTTGCACATGGATAGTCTCTGATGCTTCGTGTTGTGCCACCAACCTGGAGGTGTGGATATCTTTGACGAATATTGATACTCCCCCTCCTTTTGTGGTTCGGTCCAGGTTTTGGGGCCAAATTACATGGTATGAGGTATAACCTGGTAGTGCTGGGGTGCTCTCGGGAGCCTTGAACCAGACTTATGTTACTGCACAGATATCGATGTTCTCCATGCTAAGGAGAGTTTCGAGTGTGTGCATCTTGAGGTTTAGACTTCTGGCGTTGAGTAGCATTACTCTTAGTTTCTTATCCCTTGTGATACCCATGGAGGTGGGTTTGTCTTTTGAGCCTTGCCTAAAAAAGGCACTATGGGGGTGGCAAGAGCCTTTGCCAATATCCAAAAGTCCAGGGGTGACAGGTGCAAGCCGTCCCTAGCGAAGCATCATGGCTTGTCGAGCATGTCATCCCAGGCTGACAGGCATTGGATCCCCTTTGAATGACACCAATACTTAAGCCAATTGTTGAAATTGATCATCTTGTCTTCATATTGTGGCATCATTCTTGGTGAGGGTAAGATGCTACTCAAGGTCAGGGTCATACCGGCCTGGGCTACATGCTTAGAGAGCTCCTCTATGTCTCTTTTCATGTAGTCCAGGGAGGTACATCTCAGGTCATTCACACCAGCATGGACAATGACTGAGTCATATTTGTACTTGCCTTGGAGTGACCTGAGTGCTTGTGTTATGTGGCGGATCCTAGCGCCTGACAGGCAGCTCACCGTGACCTTCTCCTTGTTCAGCCTGGTGAGCAGGACGTCAGTGTGCCTGATGATAGAGTCATGTATTACAAGTGTATCAGGTGTGTTGTTTAGCCTTAAGGGCTGTGACTGTTCGGCACACTGGCTTTGTGAGCTATGTGTTGCACGTGTTTTGTTTTGGGGTAGAGGTTGCTTGGGTGTCTGCTTTGGAGGTCTCTGCTGCTTAGATAGATTTTTATTTAGAGCGTCCGAGTATGTTTTTGTGTGTGTATGTGTTTGGTTTGCTGTTGTGGTAGGTCTATGTGAGACTGGAATTGTAGTGAGTGTGGTTTCCTTCTCCTGACTGGTTACGCCAGTACTAAGTTGAGAGAGATTAGCCTTCAATTTGGCTATATGATTACATCTCTCACATGTGCTGGAATTTGTTGGGAGGAGGAGAGGGTTGTCTGGGTACATGAGGCAGTTGTAACATTGCCTCAAGATTCCCAGATTCACCAGATGGACTGGAGAGGAGATTGACAACTGACCTTTGGACATGCTAGAATAGTATTGGGAATTCCTTTATAATTGAAAAAAAGGGCCAGTGGGGAACAAGGTACTCAAGGGGAGTTTGTGAGGGTGTAGTGCTTTTAATTTTTTAGTGCTGACTTATATAATTGCTTTAGTGAGCAAGTGCCAGGCTTTAGAGTAGGAATAGGGTGTTTATTATGAGAACTAGATCAGTTCTAAGGGAAAAAGTGAAGAGCAGACTTTGTGGAGCCGAGAATGGTTTAAACCCAATTAAGCGAGATCAACTGATAGTGAGAATATGAGCTAAAGAGGGAACATTTGTTGATAACTTCAATAGTATGGACTTACTTTTAGGTAAGGAAGCATTTGATGATTTACCATTTGAAACATGTAACCTGGCATGTAAGTATGTTGATTTATTTGGGAAACGTGGGGATGGTTCATGGAATGGTCATGTGATATCTCAAATAAATTTAAAAGCAAAAATGCATGATACTGGAGTTTCTAACTGATAATTTAACCATAGAGAATACCAAAAACTTTTTGAATGACATTTGAGCTCAAGAGACTGGGATTATCAAATTTGTTGATGTCAGACGAATCTGAAATTTGCGATACCAGAAGCTTTGCTTACGGTAAAGATCAAAGTAAACAACATCTGGCATTTACCAAGTGTTTGCTACATTGTCAGTTATTCAGGTGTGTTTAAATATTAGGGGAGCCTCAGACATTTCTATGGAAAATTAGATAGTTTGATTAATGATTATTAACTTATTTGTACTTGTTGTCAGAAAGGCAGTTTAGGGTTTGACTGTGGTATAGTGCAACTGCATGTTAGGATTGCAGTCTCTGTTCAACTCCTTCAGTTTTCTTCTTCTTTTTCAGTGTCAGGAAGTGCGCTCTAGAACCCGGATCATGGATTACATTGATTCATTTCACGATTAATAGTACTTTCTGAAATAAATGAAATAGGCAAGAACCTTTATCTCTAACCTACTTATGATATGAAATCAAATTTAACTCAAATGTGAGATACGTGGCTGCTTAAGTGCATATCACTTCATTATCATGTTGTTGTGACATATTGGACTTGAGAGTTACTAAAGAGTTATGTATGTTCAAGTACTTTTTGGAACTAGTCCTTTATCCTGTATCCTAGTTTAGGAATCTAGACTATCCCCAAATTAATTTAAACAGTTAATCCTGCCCATTATGCTAGCATCTTCAGTAACTCTAATGCTAGTTTCCTTGATGATTCTATGTATATTCACTTTAATTTTACCCAGAAATGTTTTCAAGAAACATATATTGCTGTATAAAGAGGTATATTTGGCCTTTCACAAAATAGGTCTTTCATATTTCTCTGTTTCAGTACCCTCAAGAGGAACCATTGCTTTCTCATGATGTTAATACCTTCATTTTACATTAGCTACTATATTAAGTTACACTGATTTTTTTTCTGTCTCAATATGTACCATCATTAGCATTTTACATTTTGACTGTTTAGGAGTTCTATAATACAGATAAATATATAATCTGTTTTGCTCCAGCTAGGAAAATATGGAAGGGGATTATAATAATAATCTGAGATATAATTAGCCAAGGAGAGAGAGAGAGAGAGGGCTAGATTACAAAAGTATTTGCAGACAGTGCAGCACACTGAAGAAAGACTTTCATGCACCAGATGCAGATGTGATTTCAGAAGACATGCTAAAAGCATTCACAAAACTATTCAGAGTAGGATAATTATGGATTCTTCTCATGTCCATAATATTCCAAAACCCATCATGTGCGACCAATGCATCCTAAATATGATAAATTGCAATGCCAACTCTGTTTCCAAAATCCTTAGTGTATCGTATGCAGCATCACAAACAACGTAAGCTACAACTATGAATTCTGTTGTATTCCATAAGAATACCACAAGCAAATAAAAGAAAATGCAGCCTGAATTCAATGAACTACAATAGGCTGCAGTAATACAAGCCATGGATGATGATGCGGCTGGCTCGCTAGAGAAACAGTAAGGCTCAGCTAAAGCAGTTGTCAGAGTAACAAATAATTGACAGGTATTGCCTAGAAAGATGGCTGGTATAGGTAAATCATGTGAGGAAACCCTCTCCCCCTTGAAACCAAAGTTTGTCACATCATGGGTATACTTGCATCTGGGATATTACAAAGACAAATGGGAGATGCTGTGGAATTGTCACAGACAGTTGCCAGTTGTAACCCGGCAAAATTCCTGGCAGTAATGTGCAGCAATGTGGTAGACTACCTACACTTCCATGTGCACCCATGGAGCAGAGAACTGTAATGCACCTGTTCCACAGCATCTCAAACTTCCCCCATGTACTTAGTGCAATAGATTGCACACACATTCCTATTTATTGAGACCCCAGTACATCTTGAAGCAGACAGACATATAAAAGGAAAAGGCTGGCCATATCTGAGCTGCCAGTTTGTGTATGCAGCAGATGGCAGCATAACAAACCTCATGACAGCACAACCTGGAAGTGTCCATGATGCCGACACCTGGAAGGAAAATGGTCTGAGGGCCACATTTCAGCAAAGTGAAATAGCTGAAGGACTGCTACTGGCTAAGTACAGGAACACAGCTGGGATGCATGCTAAGGATGTAGGTATCAGTGCAGGAGCAGGAGGATGTAGGGTAGATGACACAGGAATAGGTGATGGAGGCTGTGACCATAAGTGCAGACCCAGGCTACACAGTAGCATTTGACCCAAAACTTTGAGTCATGACAAGCCAGGCATACATAAGTACACAGATTAAACATCAATGTTCAGGTGTTGCTGCACCACAGCAGCACAGATTATATCTAATGACAATTACCGAGTAGATCCAGTAGATGTACACAATGAGCATCAGACAGAGTGACATAATCATAACATATAAGATTATGGACATATACAAATCTATGACAAAAGGAATCATCAACTCAGGGCACAAATGACACACATATGCATACATAGTCATATTGGTATATCTGTGTAAAACACACAATAAGGGACACATATCAGTGCAACACATTCCTATCTGTCCACTATAAAAATCTGCATAAACTGGTAGACAGCTCAGAACATAATGCAGAACCATTCTTAATATCACAAGACAAATATATCATTGTAAGGTATGGATAAATTGATGTAATAAATAGAGTCGGATATGTTTAGTAAAACTGTTAGAATCTTGTGGCATTAGACTTATCAACAAACACAGATAGATGACATTGTCAATGTCTGCACAGCAATCATCATCACCATGGGGTGAGAATGACACTACCAGACAGAGTGGATCAACTGCCTCTGTTACTCTAATGATGTCTAAGGTGCCCACACTGATGGCTCACACTTCAGTCTGGTCTGCCACTATCACATATGGAAATACTTTGCTCAGGTCCACAGAGGAGACTGATGGGCTGATGTCAGCATGTGGAGGTGAAGAAGCATGACTGAGACTTAACTTTCTGGTCATGACTGCCGGGCCTACAGCAGATTGGCCCACAGGGGAAGTGTGTACACATTGGAGCCTAGACATTGATGCCTGATGGATAATGTTGGCTCTGCTTAAAGGAGGCCTGAAGCTCCCATGTAGCAATCAGCTAGGCACAGTTAGGGCACATAGAACCCTGCCTGTACTACAGCACTTTGTAGTACTGTGGAGTCCAGGGAATCTACTGACTATGCCACAGATAACATACTTTCATTCTGTGCAGCCAGTGATGCTATTACTTCACAATGTCTGTGTTCCTGACTTCATGCAGAACACCCAGGTGGTGTACAACATGATCTGTGGCAAGGGCAGGTGCACAGATGTCAGATCCATGATGTTACTAGGAACATTCATTTGCCTTTAGGAGCAGGCAGACAACCTCTTTCACCTGGCTATGCACACCAGCTGGACACCTACATTTACTCTAACGCATAGTATCAATGTGTTGTGGGGAACTGTCAACTGCAGTGTCAATGTGGTTCTGTGGTTCAGAGTCTTTATCCTGTCCAACATCCAATGTTCCCTCATTGTCAAATGACTGGATAAGTTTCTCTCCACACTGGAGGTTACAACTGGATCCACATGGCTGGCAACATCTTGGCTAGATTGTATCATCATGTGACTGTCCTGTGCGCCAGGAGCCATGCTACCATTCTCAGACACATCAAATCCCACATCAGGATCAGTAGATGGGCTAATGGAGAATACAGGCAGTTGATGTGCTAAAAGAAAAGACACATGACATGGATCAGGATAACATGCTTACATCACATACTGTATATCATTTAATACATAGGACACAGATATCTCCCTGCAATGTTACAGATAATACTAATTTACCATGAGGTCTTGTCTTTGTATGTGTCACAGAATCTATATAACAGGGAGTTAACATATCCAACATACATGACATATGTGATGAACTGAAGTATAACACACCTGACAAGTCCTCTTGGGAAGACAGTAGGGTAAATGAGGGACAAACTTTAACTGTTGTATGGAAACAAAGTCAGTATTATTAATCACATCATTGTCAGCATGGACCATTCACACAGTGTTAAAACATACATTATGTGTTACACAGATGTACCACTTGCTTGTGCTCTTGATGATGATGCAGTCTGTCCGATGAATGGGTAGAAAGACACAGTATTAGTGGAGGACAACAACAGGAGTAACAGTAATGACATGCTGTTTGTGCACTTGATAATGATGCAGTATGTCCTATGAATGGGTAGAAGGACACAGTATTAATGGAGGACAATAACAGGGGTAACAACAATGACAGGTATGACACAAAGGTGATAGCATAACACTGACAGACTCCTGCTGTGGTGAATGTGTGTCTTGTACTCTGGATTCTGCAGTGGCAAAGTAAACAGAAAGACAGATCCGTCATGTATGAGACAATGCAATACTAACAGGATGACAAATAGGACACAATAACAGGGGCTGCAGATACCCACCCACATGATGGACATTGCACCTGTTGGCTAGATGTCCCTGTGTAGAAAAACAATGACATTAATGTCATGTATCACTGGTCTTCTACACATTACTGCAAACTATGAATCTGTTGTGGTAACATACCTGGTCTGTCTGTACTTGCACCTGCATGGCTATTGTCCCCATTGGATGTACAATGTTAGGGAAATATCAGTATGACAGTAAACAGCAGTGCCATGACATGAGGTTGAGGCAATGACAGGTAATGGTCACAGTAACACAGTATGGAGACACTCACCTGTCATTCTGAGGTGTTGTGCAGAAGGAGATGGACCTGTGAGCATTAATGCAGACAGCATTACACATGCTGGTTGCACTGCTTTGTCTGTGCTGCAGTTGTATGGCTACATGTCATTACATTTACATTGATCATCATCACCCTGTATGGTTCTCTGTGCATCATTCAATGCCACTGCTGTAAACCCAAAATGACAATACATGAATATGCATGTAACAGCAATATGTGATGATTTACTATATGCATCACTTCCCACTAGCCATATACAGGAGTGAAAGAAATATTGTGATGTCATCAGGGGTTCAATGGTAGGCCACCACAGGTGACATCCCTAGATCTCTCTTACCATCTTAACCTGTTGGTTGTATGGAGAATCATGTCAGAACAGCTTTGGCAAAAGGTGTAGTAGGATCTATTGTGACCTCCAACCACATTAAACATGTTGGTGATGTCAGCTCACACTTTATTCGTCCATACTGTATTCCCTGCCCATCCAAGGAGTCTCCATCCATGTTGTTGCAGAACATCTGCTATACTCTTATTTTCCTGTGGGGAGAAATTGTCACCCCAGGTCTCTTTGCCATATGAAAGACAGTAATATTCACATGTTCATATTCATGTGGAGGCCCAGTTATGCAGATGAGTATGTGGACAGCTGATGTCACTGCAAACATAATGTATTCCTCTGCAGTGTAAAAATTACTCACTGTGACATATGGTAATGTGACATATAACAACTCACAACAATGCCTGAATACATAGTTGTAAAATCAATATAACTTGTAATATCTGTGGAGGCTGTCTGTTGGATTTAAACCCTTAACACCACATATCTGTTAAATGGAGGCCCAAACATAACAACATAGTGCCATAGGAGACACAGTCTACATGGATTTTATTTTAAAATGCTACGCAAACATATGTGTATAACAGAAATGTGTGTAGCTGTAGCTGTAGCTGTAATGCAACTGCAGCCTGACTAGACAAGTATTAAAAAAGAACCCAGCTCAGCTCAATCATTACTGAGCACTGAAAACTATCCACTTCAACACAAACTGTCTCTAAATTAGTACATGAAAAACTTCTCCAAAGCTAACTTTGGACTCCTAAAACAGAGTTGGCTAACTTCACGACAGCCATGCCAATGGAAAATAGATGCATGACTGCCGAATCATACACCACTGCACTGTACGAACATGTACATAAATGCATGGAACTAGCCATACCCAACAGAGCCAAAATATTCTCCTCCAAAAAAAGGAAGCCAGTCTTGTGGTCACTTGTCATTAATAAACTCTACAACAGAAGGAAGAAACTGTTGAAGAAAAAGGTGAAGTTCCCAAAACTGGAAAAATTCCCTTATTAGCCTCAACAAAAAGTTGAGATCCCTCAGCAAAACCTCCAAAGCCAGCTATGAAGGCAGAATTGTGGCAGACACTAAAAAACAACCACAAAGCCTTTTATAGTTATATCAAGGATCTTCATTTCAATACCCAGATTTGCTCTGAGTTACTGCACAGTGGTACCTCCTATACTGAGATAACAGATATTGCCAACATACTGGCCGAGAGATTCAGTGCCAACTATACCCATATATCCCCCCTAAAAGACCAATGTCAATACCAGAAGAATGCCAGTCACCCAACATTACTGCAGCACAGGTTAAAGCTGCATTGTCTAGGGCCAAGAATACACCTTCCATGGGACAATATCCCTGGCTGTATTCTACATGAATTAAAAAGTGAAAGGGCACCACCTGTGTGCTCTATTCACTCACAGCCTAACCTCAGGCTTTATCCCTACCAAATTGCACACTGCTACAGTCATCCCTCACCATAAAGGAGGAGTGACTACAGACCCTAGAAATTATTGCCCTATTAGCCTGACAAGTCTGATATGTAACGCCATGGAGCGCATCATCATGGAACCAATTAACAAGGATATAGGGAATCTCCAAACTCTAGATTCCATGCAATTTGGTTTTTTGAAAGATAGATCATGCCTACTCAACCTGATTGACCTATCTGAGTCAGTCACCAGAGCAGTGGGTGAAGGTAAGGCAGTTCATACAGCCTACCTCGATCTGGCCAAGGCCTTTGATACCATTCCTCATTCAGGAATTATTGATAAACTCAGCAAACTAGGCATCATCCCCTATATCATTAGGTGGGTTGCAAATTGGCTCACAGATAGAACCCACAGTGTGAAAGTAGCAGACTCCAAGTCAGGCTGATGACCAGTCAAGAGTGGAGTCCCACAGGGATCAATCCTGGGTCCTTTCCTGTTTGGCATCTACTTCTCAGAAGTTCAGGTCAACACAGAGGGACTCTGGCTGACCAAATTCGCAGATGACTGCAAGCTGGGAGCCATTATTAGCTCCCCAAGTGATGCTGAGACCAATTACTGATGTCAAAACCATGGCTTTAAGCTTAATGCCAAAAAATGCATAGTCATCTCCTTTGGGAAAAACTAATTTCCACTAAATACCACATCGTTGGTAGCCCACTGAACAATGAAGGTGTTATAAGAGATCTGGGGGCACAGGTTGACAGCAACCTCTCCTTTGACCACCACATTGCTACTATGGTCAGAAAGTCCTTCTATGGGTTACATGTCATTACCAAGGGTTTTGCATCCAGGAAGAAAGAGGTCATCATTTCTCTCTACTCTTCTCTCATAGAGTGTAATGCCCCATTTTGCATGTACCTTACTAGACACCTGCAACAGATGGAGATGCCACAAAATTACCCCACAAAGAGGATCCTAGGCCTTAAACATATGTCCTACATGGACAGACTCAAAAAACTCCAGCTATTCTCTGTCTCATATCATTTACTAAGAGATAATCTCTGCTTGACATACAAAGCCATGCCTGACCCAGCTCTGTTAGTAATGCTACATCTAAAGAAATCTCAATCCCTCCTCAAAACACACTCCAGAGACCTCAACCTCATTACCACAATCAGCAGAATATACTGGAGGGGCAGGTTCATAACCTGGAGACTACCCATGCTCTGGAATAGACTTCCCATACATGTCAAGCAGAGCACCTCATTAGCCCTCTTCAAGTGAAATCTTGATGAGTGGATGGGTAATAGAAAGTTCACCCCGTGGATCACTCCAGTGGCTCTACTTGATAGAGGCACTGGGAACTAACAATGGGTGGCACAATGCCAGGGCACATCTACGGGCTAGGCTTGTAAAGGCCCCAGAGCTACTAGCCTAGTACACAATTATGAACCTATGAACACACCTATGAACCTATAGAAAGCATTGAAAACCCCCAGCATCCATAAGCAGGCCAGAGAGTACAGATCATTTTGTATTGAAGCAGTAGCTACAAGACTTGTGTTAAGAACAATCAATGAATAAATATCCATAACAGCAAAGGTACACAGTACTTATGGATACTGTCAGAATCCATAGGTTTCTGTACATCCACCACAGAGTGTATGGAGTCACTGTCAAGATATATGGATAATCTGTAAATCCATACTAATGCACTATTCAGTTTTGCTATGTAAACCTAATTAAACACTAGTCTACTAAGTTACAAACATTTGTTTAAATCACAAATTTTCCATAAAATAAATGTTAACAGATGCATTTGACAATGAGTAATGTTAGCAGAGTTAATATTCCCCAAAACAGAAAGGCTAGCAGGTGCCAATTTACCTTATCAGCCATCTATGCCTCAGGTACAACTGAAATTAAGTGCACCTAATGCACATCCATCTTTTAAATAATATGTGTGCCATAAATAATTAATGAGATTCATTAAAATTCCCGGTTTTGGGATCCTGTTTGAGCATGTCTGTGGTAAGTTCTCAAAATTCAGTGCATTAACTAAGAGGAGGCCTAATGTGAAGGTGCTCCTCAAAAGTACCCAACAGGTATTAATAAATGGTACCATGTGTAGCACATGCCCATAATCTTCCAATGATCTGACAACATGCATAAGCACCACTTTTAAATATTGATTTTGATACATTTACAGAACAAATCATTGGTATATGTGAACTGAGTGAGACCTAGATAAGCAATTTTCAGATCTGACTACATTTGCCATTGGAGTTTCAACATTATCAAGATGGCTACTTCCAGTAGGCTTTAATGTGTCTGTGTGCCCAGTTGGACCAAGGAGAAGACTACCCAGATGCTGACCATCTACTCTGGAGCAGAGCATTGGATGAGAGCCAGGCCAAGGAACTTTGTGATGATTGACATTTGGAATCTCATTGTGAGGGAGCATCAACAACAAATTTGGATGTACCAGATTGAAGTGCAGGTTCACCACTGTTATGATGACCTGCATCAGAGAGACACAGTGAAGCTTTGTCATAGGGTCATTGAGGTGTGGAAGCAGCTGGTGGATGCCAACAGTAAGTGTCATAATACTACATATACCTAAGCATTCCTATGGAATTTTGAGAGGTAGCTCTGTTCCAAATATATAATATACATGGCTTTTATAACCATTAAGTAGCTGTTCTGACAATTAGCTCATCTGGATAATTAATAAAGCAGGGTAACTGCTCTCCATATAAATATGGGCTCTATTCCTATGCTGTTAATTTGTTTACTAATGTTTAGAATGCATGTAATACTGAATAATGTAGACATGTCTTTTTTCCAACATATCATGACATCATTTCACACATCTATTATAATCATGTTTCACTGATGCCTATAGTGCCTAGGCTGCTGATGGCTATATACTTTGTAGTTATCCATTGTACTATGAAAGTATCACCTACTCTACTTGTGTATGTATGAATAGTAACTCATAAATAACTTCTTTACTTCATTCCTTTTAATAAAGTTAAAACTCTTACCTTAGTCCCATTTATTTAAGCCAAGAGTAATGCCTATCCAACTGCATTCAGTTATGTGTTGATATCTCTTCTTTCTTTAGGTTATAATGGCTAATAAGTGTCAGGATTTTCTGTATTACTCCATTATCTGCAGGAATACTGATACACACACTCACAACTTACCTGCTCATTAAGAATAAATGTGGAAGGTTGGCATAATGGTTAATGTGCTTACCTTAGAAACACAAGGTGCAGGGTTTGATTCTGACATGGGGTAATTGGCTAGGCTTATAAATGGCCCATAAGGGCAGTTAGCCTAGTACTAACCTATGAACCTATGTGTGCTTCTGCTAAACTCAAATATCCAACTATACTCAATATGGCACTTACGTATGTTGCTACACAGCTAGACTTCTAACCAGCCTGGTGCTATTACTACTATTAGGCTACTAGCCTCATATAACACTATAAAGCTATGTGCCTAGACAGGCCTCCCAAGCTGTTGTGCACTGCATATGCTGATGATGTTATTTGCTATAATTGCACCTGCACTCTTGTATAAGTCAAACTCATGTTGTGGCACTAACATTAAATACTGTGTTCTGTAGCCTATGCAATTCTATAGGTAGGGTTCAGTTCTTGCTGCAGTTGACTGTGTGTGCATGTGTGTGCGTGTGTGTGTGCGTGTGTGTGTGTGTGTGTGTGTGTGTGTGTGTGTGTGTGTGTGTGTGTGTGTGTGTGCGTGTGTGTGTGCGTGTGTGTGTGTGTGTGTAGGTCTAGTCAGCAGAGTAGATGTAATATCCTGTAGTTACCCCTTCCAAGGGCATGGATGCCAGAATTGTGATACTTGCACAAGTCTACACATCCATTTTATGCAGTCCTCCCAACCAATTGTCTTCCACATGGCCTGCTGATGTCATCTACTATAAGTTCACCTCCACTCCTTTATGAACCAGGCTTATGCTGTGATACTTGCATTAAGTACAGTGTTCTGTAGCCTGCCTTCTTAGATAAGTAGGGGTTCTCTTCTCAATGCAGTCAACTGGGTGTGTGAAAGAGCTGTTGTACAACATTATAGAGAGCATTTTACACCAGCATGTGGGACACTGTTATCTTGTCGTTAACAGACACTGATGATGTTATCAGCTATAAATTGTTGTCTGACACACTCCAACACAGGCTTCATATGTGGGACTTGCATTAAGTACTGTGTTATGTAGTCTGTGTACTTACCTGAGTAGGGGTTTTACACCAGCATGTGGGACACTGTTTTCTTGTCAAGAGCAGACCCTACTGATGTAATCAGCTATAAACTGTTGTCTGGCACACTCCAACACAGGCTTGATCTGTGGTACTTGCATTAAGTAATGTGTCCTGTAGTCTGTGTACTTACCTAAGTAGGGATTTTATGTTCACTGCAGCCAAATGAGTGTGTATGTGAGCTGTTGCTTGACATTGCAGAAAACATTTGACACCATCATGTGGGACACTGTTATCTTGTCTTCAACAGACACTGTTGATGTCAGTTATAAACTGTCTGACACACTCCATTTTAGACTTGACTTGTGGCGCATGCATTAAGTACTGTATTCTATAGTCTGTGTACCTTAGATAGGTATGGGTTCTATTCTCACTGCAGTCAAGTGTGTGTGTGTGTGTGTGTGTGTGTGTGTGTGTGTGTGTGTGTGTGTGTGTGTGTGTGTGTGTGTGTGTGTGTGTGGTGTTGTTTGACAGAGAGCATTTTATACCAGCATGTGGGAAACTTAATCTGGCTTCAACAGACTCTGCTGATGTCATCAGCTATATGTTAGTTATGGATATATGGTAATCCCACCAGGGCATGGTCAGACAGTGGGCTGGAGACCAGATAGATGTGACCTCATCCTATACCAGAAAGATTATAGTGGCATGGCTTTTAATGTATCCATAAACATCATGGCATGTTTTTTCACATCTGTTTTATATTCATGAGAAAAGCCTATGAGCTCTCCAGAGACATGTTCTAGATCTAAGCTGACCCATCCAGTAGAAGTAAGGCAGCCTGCAGTGCTGTTGTGAATTCCTCCTACAGAACAGCAATCATCCACAGCTGCAATCCATTATTAATCTACACCATATAAAAAAGATCACCCTGTAGCTAGGAAAACTGATGTTGAGGAGAGTTCTACATGTTTAGAACAATGATTGCAAGCATTTACTACAGGATATATGTACAGAGGAGAACTGTATCTCAGAAGGTATATTTCCATTTTATCTCCTATATACTGCATATGCTGAAATGTATTTAACAATAATGTGAAGTCCAGACTTTTACAATGTTATCTGTATGCATTACTTAGAAGTGTACTGATGGTATAGCCATGTTTGTCAAGTCATTTCAGAGGTACACGTTTGGCAAGACTTAAATACATGGAAAGGATTGCTGTGTGGTAAATATGTAGAAATGTTTCAGGGACAGGTCCTTTGACAACAGTTTTAGCATTTCAAAAATGTTGTGTTAGCCAAAAGGGTCATTTGCTTGGTTTGTGGGGGTGCGGCTAAGGTGAATTACTCTTATGGTGCTAACAAGGATTTGTTACTCTTGTTACTCTCCTTGCTTTGCATTCTGTCTATTGTTAGTATAGCACATCTGTAGAGTGTTTTATATTTCTCCAGACTGACTGGCTATCTTTTCTCTTTTATCTGGAAACAGTTATTTTGTAGTTATATTATACTTAGTGTATTATACATCTGTTTTCTTTTATAAAACTTACAATAATGGCAGGGAGATGGCTCAATCCATGCTAAAGACCATTTGCAGATGTAGAAAGTGAGGTTATCATTGATGGTTTACGCCAACTTGGTGTCTTCCTACTTTGCAGGGGAAGGTAAGAGATGACCCTTTGTCTGCAAATATGGCAGCAAATTGTTGCAGATCTCAATTCAGTGGGTAACCATGGATGATGCTATGAAAAGGTGTACCACAGGGCCACTAATATGATCACCTCTGCAAGAAGGTGAGAAGCTGCAGTAGGCTATGATATCTTGGTTACAGGTGAAAGCCCTCATAGGGATCCATCACTGACCCCAATGAGCAGTTCCTAGCAAACCTAAGGGATGCAGACAGCTCCCAGGACACTGCTGTACCACACATGCTGGATGTGGGATCCAGCATTTTGGACATATTAACCACATCCCAGGAGGAGCTTCCAGGTAGCCCTTATTATATGACCAATTGAATACTCTAGAATAGTTAAAGAATTTAAATGAATACGTTAAATCTTAAATTTCACATCTGCACAGCATCTCAACAAAATAGTGGATGTTTTGAATAATATAGCCCTGTTTGAGAGTAAACTGCAACAACTGAAGTTAAAGAAGATACGCAGGGATTACCAGGATTTTGTGTCTGGGCATATTTCTACTTGGCCACATGTACCTTTGAATGAAGGCTTAAAACAGCAAGCAGAGATAGATCTGTTTTTAGTTCCGTTAATGCGGTTCATTCCGCTGTGCCTTCACGGGAGAGGGAGCAACATCCCTCCCAGCAGACTAACATTGTTGCTATGGCAATGGTGGATGTTCCATCAATAACAGGAAATGAGATCAGCGTTAATACCAACACGATTCCTGTTGATGACGTCAGCTGGACGAGTGTGCAGCACACGATGAGTACAGGAGCCAGGCCTAAAACCCAGGCTTCTGTTTCTACAAATAAGAAAGGTTTTCCAAGTTTTCCAGTCCCAGTGAGAAAGAAGATCGAGCACAGAAGAGAAAGGTTTTCCAAGTTTTCCAGTCCCAGTGAGAAAGAAGATCGAGCACAGAAGAGGGTGGTTGACGCAGAGAGAGGTGAAACATCGGAAGGTCACGGACTGACTGATAATGGAGTCTGTAATGTTTTTAACATTTATAATGTTGATTTGTCTTATAAACAACTTTATGTTGTAAGCAAGGGACTTTCATTTGTACCCAGCAAGTCCTTTGTTCCCAGTGAAGTGATATTAGATCTAAACCTATTTGATTGCAATGTGAATTTGAGACATGTTTAGTACAGGGCAATCTCAAGGTACTACTTTGAGACATCCCATTGAGTTTAGTCCAACTATACATACAATGGTATGTACATTTCTTAAGACACGTGAATCTAATATTAGACAGTATTTCCAAGAATCTCCTTGTAATTTTAACAATTTGACAGTTTTAGAAAGGCAGGAGTTGTCTAATCTTATGAATGATAAGTGAATAGTCATAAAACCAGCCAATAAAGAAGGAGCTGTTCCAGTTATGGACACAGGAGCATATATTGAGACATTGAATGCTTTGGTTAATGGTGCATCCACTTATTCACTCATCTCCCCTGTTATGATCAAGCACATCATTGATAAAGTTAGAACTAGATTAACGGCCCTCAAGCAAGCAGAACTATTAGCAACAGACCTATATGACTTTTTTCATATAGAGCACCCAGTGATTCCTCTCTTTAAAGCTCTGCCTAAGATGCATAAGAACATTTTACCTCCTCCCATGAGGCCTATAGTTTCAGGCAGAGGATGGGTGATGGAACATATATCTATGTGGGTTGAGAGCAAATTGAATTTATTACTACCACAGTTCCCAGAATTTTAAAGGATGCGGGTCAACTTTTGAATAAACTGTTTGAAGCATGCCAAGGTCTAGATTTAAATGGTGTTTTACTGGTAAGCTTAGATATTAATAATCTATTTACGGTCATCAGTAATGATTATGGATTAATAGCCATTAGAGAAGTTTTATATAGGAAAAGGATGTATGATGACAAAACTAATGCTTTAATATTGGATGCATTGAAGCTGGTATTGGAAAATAACATATTTTTATGCAATGGTGTTCATTATAGGCAAACACAGGGTATAGCCATGGGCACACCCTATGCAAATTCTTATGATAATCTGGTACTAGCTTTTTGGGAGGACCAAACAATTTTTGGAAGTAATCTTCAGTGGACAGAAGCACTTATATACCATGTTAGATTTGTTGATGATATTTTTCTGTTGTGGGGTCATGATGTTGGTGAGTTATCTTGCTTTGTGAACTACATGGAAAGTACCACCAATTTCTTAAGGTTTACTACCACTTTTATTGAAGACACCATTGAATTTTTGGATGTTACTTTAATTAAGAATCATATGGGGAGACTGGACACGACTTTATATGGAAAGTCGTGTTGGCGGAATCATTATTTGGATTCCAATAGTATGCATCCAAAGCACACATTTCAAAATATAGTGAAAGGACAGGGACACAGAGTATCATGACTATGTACGAATACAGAAGTTTTTATTAAGGAACTGAATGTGCTACACGATCAGTTATCCGATAGGGGTTATTTCCAATACTTGATATAAAAAGGGAAGGATACAGTATTACATTGTAGGAATGGTAGATCTAGACCTTGGTATTCAGCTAGTAACAGAACTGAATCAGATATGGTTGACAGATATTCTGGTTATGGTAATAAGACTAGGATTTTGTTGCATTATAGCAACATATATGGTGTTCATGATATTATTAGGCAAAATTGGAAAATTCTAAAAAGTGATTAGGGTTTGGAGGACAAAATAGATGTTGAACCTGGATTTATTTTTAAGTGTAATAGTAATTTAAAAGATTTACTTTGTCATGAACTGGGCATGAGAAGTAAACAGAATGTACTAGTTTCCAACAGGCTAGGTACTTTGACAAGTAAACAGAATGTACTAGTTTCCAAATGGCTAGGTACTTTGAAAGTAAACAGAATGTACTAGTTTCCAAATGGCTAGGTACTTTGACAAGTAAACAAAATGTACTAGTTTCCAACAGGCTAGGTACTTTGACAAGTAAGCAGAATGTACTAGTTTCCAACAGGCTAGGTACTTTGACAAGTAAACAGAATGTACTAGTTTCCAGCAGGCTAGGTACTTTGGCAAGTAAACAGAATGTACAAGTTTCCAACAGGCTAGGTACTTTGA
>NC_056737.1:1231260397-1231267897 GCF_019279795.1 Protopterus annectens
CTATTGTACTATAATTGTGAATTAACTTTCCATAGTATCTCGCTGTCCCCAAGAATGCTGTCACTTACTTTTTTGCTAATTGGGCAGGCCACACCTGAATAGCTTCCACCTTAGCAGGTTCTGGCCTAATCTTGCCACTCTCCACTCCCGACTCTATGTTCCAGGTAAGAGACCTCTGCCACTCACACCTGACACTAAACTGGGTTTAATGGTCAACCCTGCATTATGGAGTCTGCTCAGTACCTCTCTGACATGCTGAGCCTTCATTATGTTGGGTCTATATTAAAATCACGAAGAGGCATTACATCAAACACCTCTTCAGTGACACATAAAGACTGAATGCACTAAACCACGAACAGTCAAAACAGCGATTACTTTCCCTGAGAAAGAAATCCCTAGCACCAAACACACACAGACACACACACACACACACACACACACACACACACACACACACACACACACACACACACACACACACAAAATTTAAAACATAACTAAGTGGGAGGATTTGCCCTCCCCACACCCCCCTAACTAAATATACCAACTCCGAGATCGCTCTACAGTGGGGTAAAGGGCAATGCTATGGCTCAGGCCAAGTGATTTTTTCCCCTGGGAAAAAAAATCGCTGGCCTGAGCCTTCGCTATTTTCAGACTTCAGGCTATATGTGTCGGTGAAATGGCATTCACTGTAATGCTGTTTTGCTGATTTAATATAGACCCCATTATGATAACATAGTACAATTTGTGCCCCTGCCTCCTGTCTATCAGGTTTACCATATAATTAATGTGACTGACCTTCCTTACCACCTCAAAGGGTCCCTCCCATACTGTCTGCAGCTTACTGTATCTGACAGGAATGAGCACCATAACCTGCTATTTCACAACATACTCTTGGGCTCAAGCACTCCTGTCATACTACAGCTTTTTCTGCTGTTGGGCTGCTGCAAGGTTCTCCTGGGCCAAACCCATGAGTTCCCAAAGCTTTGTCCTGAGGTTTAGGACATATGCCACAACAGATTCCTTGTGGGATTCACATTCATCTTCCCCCTCATCACATATCATATCAAAAGGCCCACTTACCCTATGCCCATACAGTAACTTAAAGGGTGAAAAACATGTGGATTTCTAGGTACCTCTTTGTATGCAAACAGTAGATGTGGCAAATGTTTGACCCACTCTCTCCTAAACTGGTCTGCAAATTCCCATAGCATGGTCTTTAGTGTAATGTTTAACCTTTGAACAAGACCATTAGTCTAGGGATGGTAGGGGATGGTCTTTAGGTGCTTCACCTCATAGTGCTTCCACAGGCAAGCCAGCAGGTCTGACATAAAATTGGCACATCTGTCAGTCAGTATTTCTCTCTGGAAACCTACGCTGCTGAAAATCTCTAACAAAGCAAATGCTACCTTCTCTGCCTTGATGAAGGACAGACCGCACCTCATGGTATCTGGTAGCATAATCTACTACCACCAGGATATATTTCTTCCCTGTGGAACTTGGGGTACAAAGAGGACCCACAGTATTCATAGCTACCCTCTGAAACAGCTCCTCAATCACCAACAAAGTTATCAACAGAGCTTTGGCCTTGTCTCAGGCCTTGCCTATCTTTTGGCACTGCTCATAGGTCTGGCAGTAACCTGTTACATCCCTTGCAATCCCAGGCCAATAAAAAAATCTGCATAATATGACTCTTGGTACACTTTATACCCACATGATCTGCAAAAGGAATGTCACAGGCTATGGCTAGAAGTGCCAGGTGGTAGGCTTTGGGCACTACCAACTGCTGTATTACCTCACCCTCTAGCTCACCCTCAGGGACCCACTCTCTGTACAGTAACTCTTTGTGCCAGTATAAAGGCTCCGCTTTTCCTTGAGCATCAGCTGCCTCCTTAGCTACCACCCTCAAGCCTCATAAGGTAGGGTCCAAAACCTGAGCCTGTCTGAACTCTATCTTTGTAACTTTGCCTAGTTTCCCTTCCACAGGAAGCCTAGTATCTTCTGACAGTGGTGCCTCCCTATCAGCCTGGGTACTACCACTCACCTCTGTCCTTGCAGTATCCCTGTCCATGGGAACATCAGTACCTACCAGCAGCTGTGGTTCACTTTCAGGCTCACTGCTACTAGGTAGCTCTCTCCCTGAAATAACCACATCAACACCTCCAGCTTCGGGCATGGGAATCTGTCTGGGTCCCCCCAGGCTACCAAAACTACCTGCCTGTCTCCAATTCTGACTGCATGTAACTGCCTGCACACAAGATGCGACTTTATCAAAATCATTCCCTATTAAGACATATGCAGGGATATCCTCAAACTTACCTACCTGCTTGTTCTCATTTTCACCCTCCCAGTCAAGGTGAGCCCTGGCCGAAGGTATTTGGAAAGGGGTCCCTCCTAAAGCTCTGAGTGGTGTGGACTGCCTAAGTAAGTACTGTTCTTCTTTAACCACTGCAGGCTTCACAATGGTTATGTCAGAAGCTGTGTGTCTCTTAGCAGTGGCCTGTCTTCCATCCATTAACATAGGATACAAACTCCAGCGATAGTTTGGTACCCCTGTTGTCTCCAGACAACTTACTACTGGCATGCTGTTATCTTCCCTTGCTGGATCCCTCAACTTTTGTTCCCCACCTTGCTTCAGTGGACATTTGTATGCTACATGGCTCCTCTGGTTACATTTAATACATCTAACCATTGATCCTGTTTGGGCACCTGAACTAGTGGCTTCCCCTGTTACTGGCAGACTCTGTTCTGGTGATTTAGGTTGCCCACCATGGGTACTCTTATATCCATGTGCAGTACTGGGTATCCCCTTCTTATGCAGTGATGCCCTACTTGCAAAGAAGAGATCTCCTTTTCTCACTAGCTCATTAGCAGAGTTACATTCTCAGTCTGCTAACCAGATTCTCCTGTCCTCAGTCAAAGTGCTAAGGACTTTTTCCTGCACCAAAAGGTCTGTCAGCCTGTCAAATGTGGTGACCTGACATCCACTCACCCACCTATGAAATAAAGTGCATAACTCAGCAATATAATCAAATACACTTTCATCTGCCTTGCGTCTATGCTCAAATCTTTTTTTCTGTAAGTTCAGGTGTTAAAACAGTCTAGCAAACAATATTTTATTCCAATTATACTGTGTCAAATCAATACTGATGGAAATGGTAGAGTTTGACCAAATCAGTAAGGCTTATTGAAGTGTCACTAAAAATAAGCAGAAGTACTCTCAAGATATTAAAAGTAATTCTCTAAAAGACCATCCACAATGAAAAGGTATAAAACATTTAATAATGGATGATAAATTAATAAACAGGAGAATACTTAATATTTAATTAAAATAAACAACAGAGTTTTCAGTAACAGGAAATATAAAACTAATACAGTTGGATAGACTCTCACAGATGCAGAAAAAGAAATAATCTTGCTGTACTTTTCCTAACTGAACTAACAAGAAACTCTCCCTTGTTAACTCACTTAGTATCGCAAGGCAAGATGTACTGCTGAGATGCTCACTTCTGCAAGACAAGATGGGAATACTACACACTGAATTGTACAACTAACAACTGAACAACTAAGCTGTGATAAATGACATATATCTTTTATATCAGGTTCCAAAGAAAAACAAAAACAAACAACTAAACTGTGATAACTGACATATATCCTTTATATGGGTCTATATTACAAACTCGAAGTTACTGAACATCGAATACTATATGGTCGATACCATATCATCAAAGTTCAGTAACACTGAGTTAGTAATAAAAAAATAAAAAAATAACAAGAATAAAAAGTAATTGATGTAAGCAGGGGGGCAAGCACCCCTGCACCCCCCACACACCCCACTACTTAAATATACTAACTTCAAGATCAATCTACAGTGTAGGAAATGGAAAATTTCTGTTTCTGCACTGTAGTGCACTGAAGTGCGATCTTGGATTTGGTATATTGAAGTAGCGGGTGGTATGAGGGGTGCAGGGGGGCTTGCCCCCTGCCTACGACATTTAGTTTTTTTTGTTGTTGTTGTTTTAAAAAATTTTTCGGAACATTCGATGTTTTAACAGTTCGATCACTAAGGGTCGACCTTTAGTGATTCAAACTGTTAAATATTCGATGTTCCAATATAGACCCCTTTTATAGCAGGTTCCAAAGAAAAATTAAAACAAACAACAAACTGCTGCTGCCAGAGTTCTGTCCTTTAGCTGGGTATAGAATGACATCACATCTAGTCACCCGACTCTGGCACAACACACCTTCAGAACTCTGTTAAGATTCTGTTGCTGCATTTTTAACATAAGCAGATTTTACAAATGTACTTGTAATAGAAGTATCTGTAAAAATCAATGTGACAGTCAAATGACACAAGACTATTTACAAAATTACAGCCAGCCATGCAGGAATATGCTGCACATGCATTGTCTTACTTCGCCTGGTAGAGCTGGCAATACCTCCCAATGTCACAAATGGGATAAAGAATTTCTTAATTTATAAAAAAAAAAAAAAATATATATATATATATATATATATATATATATATATATATATATATATATATATATATATATGATAGATTAGTACAATAAATAAACAAATAAGAGAGTTGATAATACTGAGGTTAGATGTTCATAGGTCCATAGGTAAGTTCAAGGCAATTAGTATGCAGATCATTTCAGGCCTTGCCAAAAAATCCTATTTAAAATTTCCCTCTAGACTCTATGAGGGCAAGACAAGATAGACTGTCAAAGAATTTGAGGCTGCCTTCCAATAATCTAGGTTTAATTTGAAGGGTGTAAGGGTGCTACTCTGCTTGACATGTAGTGCAAGTTTATTCCAGAGATGAGGGACACTTTGGAATATGACTCTATCATGCTAAAATGTCTTATTCATCTGCTGATGAAGGTGTAGTTCCTTTAACTGAGTATTCAATGTACAGTTACTTCTGTGAAGGAATACAAGGTCAAACTGGGTTGTATCTTTCATGGCATGAAAGGCTAAACATAGATCTCCATGAGGGAGTCTGTAAAAGACTGATTACAGAGATAGAGCTGCCAAATTCTGCTAATAATTAAGATTTTTAAGGCCACTTATTTTAGTTATGAATCTCTAAGGTATCTCAAATTATGTGATATGTTTAGATAAATACATGCTTATAAGGCAGAATTATTCAATGATGGGTCTGATAAGATATGAGTAAAGGGGAATTAAGGCTTCTTTGGATCTAGTGGAGATGTCTTTGGAAATTAGATGGGCCAGATAAAATGCTTTCCAAGCCACCGTGGAGACGTGATGATCAACTGATAAGAAATTGTCAACAAGTGTACATAGATCCCTTAAAACAGTGTGATTGGAGGGCCGCATCTCCTATATGGTAAGTGAAACTGTTTTATTTTACCAAAGTGAACCATGCTATATTCTTTTACATTTGATTAGAGATCCCCTTTTCTTGCACCAATTGTTAACATAGGCTAAGCTGTGTTGGAGTAATAGCGAGTCAGTCACTTGTAAAAGCATTTGCTATACAATATCAGAACATTCAAAGTCACAAAATTTAAATTGGTTTAGAAAATTTTAAATTGCATACTTTTGCAATGTCACCTAAAATGTTCATCTGTTAACAGAAATAAAATGATAAGCAGGAAAGCTCAAAATGATCATTTAGAAAATCTAATAACTAGGAAAAGAGCATCAAGTATTGGAGAAATGCTTTCTGTATTTCAAAACTTTCATAAAAAATGAATAATAGCATTAATATATTTGCATAATATAAGATTATTGACAGATAGCTAAGGAAAAATACTTCCATTGCATTAAATGAAGATCATATAGCAAAAATTTCCAAATTTGTATATTAAAAAGAAATTATAGAAGTATGGTGCAGCGGTAGCATTTTCGCCTCACAGCAAGATTTTCTCCCTTTCGATTCTAGGCTGGAGTGTCTTCTGTGTGGAGTCTGCATGTCCCCCTCGCGGTCAAGTGGCGCTTGAAAGACATGCGTGAATGGGCGTGCCTTCATTGAAGGTTGGGCATCGGGCTGGCACCTCGGCACTGTAAAAATCTACTGCCGATCATAAGTGGACCGGAGTTCTGGTGTGGCGACCCCTAACTGAGAAAAGCTGAAAAGAAGATGAAGAAGAAGTAATCAAGAGAAATTAAATCTTGTGCCACAAGGTTAGATTGTTTAAGTGCAGAAATCTATAAAACATTATATTCCAAAGTAATTTGATGGCTAGTTAAAGCTTTTGAGTTTATTTATATTTCTTTTCATAGAAATATGCCTTAATGCCTACAGACCCCTTCACCCCCCAGGACATAACCTCCTCTCCTTTTCTCTAGCATGCCTATGGAACTCCCTCCCTCCCTCCATTCGTACCATCACTAGCCTTCCTACCTTTAAAAAAATCACTCCACTCCTACCTAACATCCACATGGGAATGCTCCTGCTCCCACCCCACATAATCATTCTCCACTTTCTGCAGTCTTCCACCTATCACTTTCTCTACTGCAGCTAGTATAGTAATCAATTTCATAATAATACCTATCCTCCTGAAAGCCTCCTGCATCTATCTACTCACTTTCCTTATCCTTCTAGACTAAAAAAAAATAGCTTTGTTTCTCTTTTAAATTTTTTTTTTTTTTTACTTTTCTGATTGTAACCTCTGTACCTTGTTATGTCTTGTATGTTATGTAATATAAATCTCTGTAATATGTAATCTTTGATGGAGCTTTTCTCCCCAGGACTCCATTGAAAAAGGGTTCATTTGGCCCAATGGACTATCCTGGTTAACCAACAGCAAATAAATAAATAAAATAAAATAAAATGTTTCCAACACTTTAACAGTGAAAAGAAAAATAGTTGGTATGATCATATGAACAAACCTCACTTCTTAATGTGGACTACATTATTTATAACAACATTTATAATAATGCTTTATATAAGTGTAAGATGAGTCATTAACAAAGAACAAATGGGTTTTATTTTGATCTGATTGCCTTGTAACATTCAAAGGATAATTGCAGTATTTGATTAAGCTAAACAGAGGAAGAAAAATAGCTTTAATCAGCCTTAATATTGAAGAAGCTTTTGATTCAGTTGAATGGAACATTTTATTTAAAAATTTAACAGCATTTGAATTTCAAGAAATTTTTTTTGATTTAATTTAAAAAATCTAAATGTAGACTCTAAAGATTTTTATTAAAATAAGTATGCTTATTTCAAAAACATTCAAACATAATAAAGGAACAAGACTAGGTTGCCTGCTGGCACATTTATTATTTGCTCCGGTTATGGAACTTTTGCTAATAGTTTTAAGTTAAATAAAAAGGTGAAAGGATTGTAAATTAGTAAACATTATCAATCTAATATATAACTTTTTCATCTTCAAATTACATTATTCCTGGATGATATCAATAAATCATTTGATGAGGTAAATAAAGAATTTGAATTATTTAAGGTTGTTTCTTCAATGGCATTTAGTGATAATAAGTTAGAATTTATTGTAACAAATTAAC
>NC_056737.1:1231272897-1231292897 GCF_019279795.1 Protopterus annectens
TTACATTATTGTCAATATACTAAAAATTGATAATAATGAACTTATTTGGATTTCACATTCTTTACGGTTGTGTGACTGTGGAGTTTGTATATTTAAGTTCTTGAGATATGGGGCAGAACCCTCCCCCCACCTCATTTTAAATATATTTTAAAGTTTCAATTAGGTAGGGTTATGACCACAAAAAAATTTAAATGTGCCATTTATGTTTGTGATAATTGGGTTTAGATGCTTTTTTTTCAATATACCTGATACAACTACATGATATTTTCTGTTTCATCAGTTGTATTTGCAACGTATTTACAATGAAATGTAATATGTAGACTATTGGAATATAATATACTGTATGTATATATATATATATATATATATATATATATATATATATATATATATATATATATATATATATATATATATAGATATATATATATATATATATATATATATATATATATAGATATAGATATATATGTGTGTGTGTGTGTGTGTGTGTGTATATGTGTATATATATATATATATATATATATATATATATATATATATATGTATATATGTGTAAATATAGTCAAGTCAGACGTCAAAGTCAAAGTAAACGTTATTGTCATTCAGAAATCACAGACGTTATTATTATAATTATTATTATTATTATTATTATTATTATTTGTAGTTTGTTTTCCAGGATTGTCCATTGGGCTACAAGGAGCCCATTTTCAATGGAGTCTTGGGGAGAAAAGCTCCACAGAAATACAAAGGCATAGTACAAAAAGAGCACAAATCCATAATATGAATTTCAATTAAATGTTAAATACATATTTTGCATAGTACAAACCCATATTGCTCAATTCAAATAGATGTTACATAATACAGAAATAAAAAAAGATTTTCATTAGGAAAATTACATCAGGTTAATTCAGTAAGTAGTAGTTTTTTTTTTTTTTTGTTAGTGAGTTACAATGAGGTAATTTTTTTAGTCATTGGATGAATATGTCTCAAGGGATCTAAAACTTTAGGTGGTAGTGACAGGCAACAGAGCTTGGAAAGTTAGGAAGAAAGTGTGGTATAATTAGGTGGGATGAGAGCAAGAGCATTTCCATTGTGAAGTAAGGTGCGAGTGCAGTGAGGTTTTAAACAAGGAGAGATTGTTGGTGGTGCAGATGGGAGAAGGGAGAGAGTTCCAGAGGTGTGCAAGAGAGAAGGACATCAATTGATTCCCAGCAGAAAGTGTTGGTTTATGCAATTTAATTAGGTTTTGGGAATTGGATCTTAGGAGTATATATGGTTTATGCATTTCAAAGGTATTTGCTAGGGAGGGGCAGAGAGACAGGTTATGAATGAGTTTTTGTGCTTGGATGACCTGGGTATATGTGAGGAAGTTTGGTAATTCTAGCCAACTTAGTTGGTGAAGAGAATTACAGTGGTGAGAAGAGGCTCTATGACCTGCCGCAAATTTGGATATTTTGTTATAACAATATGAGAGTTTTGTTTTGAGGGAAGAGTGTAGGCTGGTTAGGATAGATACACCATATAAAAGGGATGGAATGAGGTATGTATTAGCTAATGTAATCCTGGTGGTGACAGAGATAAAGTGACTGTGGCAGTAAAGCATACCTAATTTTTTATGGGGTTTTTTTTTTTGATATTTGCTTGTAGATGCTTATCAAATTTTAGTTGATTGTCAATGAGAATTCCTAGTAATTTTGTGTCAGAGACTAGTTCTAGTGGGGGTATTATTATAGCTGATAATTATGAAGGATTGTTTGTCTAGGGAAAAGGTTTTGGATTCATTGAATAACATAAGTTTTGTTTTGGTTGCATTAAGGGCTAGATGGTTGTCGAGCATCCACTGTTCAGTGGAAGAGAAGGTGGCTTGTGTTAGATTGTTAAGAGTTGCAATGGAAGGGGAGGAACAGATTATAGAAGAACCATCGGCATATTGGATGAGACTTTAGTTAGGGATGGCTTGGAAGAAATCATTTAGGAAAGTGTTGAATAGTAGGGGGCCTAGAATGGAACCTTGGGGGACACCTGTGGATGTATTAAGGAAGGGTGAGGTAGCTTTTTTCAATTTAATTGCTTGTTGCCTGTTTGTGAGATAGCTTGAGAACCACTGATTAGAGGAAGGGGATAGGTTAAGTTTAGAGAGGTTGGTAAGAAGGAGGTTGTGGGAAATAGTGTCAAATGCCTTAGAGAGGTCGAGGAAAAGAGTGGATACAAAGTGACCAGAGTCACGGGCTTTGTTGATTGTTTCTAGGAAAGAGAGGAGGGTAGTGGAGGTACTATGACCTGGTCTAAAGCCATGTCGTGTGGGGGTAAGAAGCTGATTATTGATGAGGTAGGGTAAGAGTTGTTGGTGTACACATTTTTCAAGTAGCTTAGAAATAGGGGATAGGATGGTGATAGGGCAAAAGTTTAGGATGTCATTATTATTGCCACCTTTATGGAGAGGAATAATAAAGGCCTTCTTTCACAGCTGAGGGACCTGGCTTTCTGAGATAGACTGATTAATTAGTATGCTGATAAAAGAGCAATGGCTTTTGCGGCTACTTTTAGGAAGCAGGAAGAAATTTCATCAGGGGCATTGGAACCAGGTTTTAATTTTAGGTGAAGTTTTTATGGTGGCTATAGAGATGGGATTGATAGAGAAAGGTGGAGGTTGGGGGCAAGGGATGCTAGGGGAGAAAGGGATGGGAGCAAGCTGAGGAGGGGTTGTAGAGATGTTGGTGAAGGATGATGTTACCTTGCTTATGAACTCTATGAAGAAAGAGTTAAATTGGGTGGCCAAGTCCATGTCAGAGGCATCTGGGTTGGGGCAGGGGTTTTCTTTTTTTCCAGGGTTGAGGAGAGATGAGTTTCCTTTCCAAAATTGTTTGGGATTGGTGGTGTGGTTGGTTTGGAGAGTGGAGAAATAGGCTTTGCGGTCTAAGGTAATACGTTTTTTACTTTATTTCGTAGTGTTTTATATTCATTTAGGGCAATAGTGGTTTTATTTTTATGGTAACGTGTCCAGGCTTTGTCATGGAGTCACATAGCAGCTAAGGTGTTTTTGGTTAACCAGGGTACAGGGTTACTTTTTATATATTTTATTTTTAGAGGGGCACGTTTGTGAAAGGAGAGTTAAAGTAGGATAGAGCATTATCTAGGGAAAGAGTTTTAATGGGCTCCAGTTTGTGCTTTTTAGTGCATTTGAGAATGTTTCAGCATTGAAGTTCTTTAGGCAATGAGTGGAAATATAGGTGTGAGTTAGTTGTATAGAAGAGGGGAGACGGTGGGCAAAAGTGGGGAAATGGTCAGCTAGTTGGTCTGGGAGAATACCACTATCAGTGCAAACACTGAATGGAATTCTGTGTCTCCATACTCAATGTGCCAACAACATATAGACTATTTTCAAAGATATTTACACATATAAAACCTAGCTATTACTTCATGGACATGCAGGTAGACAGACTAATATTGCACATAACTAGAAACACATTTTAACACTTTTCGAAGTGAACACTTACTTGCATGAGACTTTAGTATTGCACAAGTACTTGGTTAAGACATTGCACTGATACTTGCACAGAAAGAGACATTTGAGTATTGCACTATGGACTTTAGAGTATTCCACTATGGTTAATTTATGAATGTGCATGTATTGCACTGAAAAAAGAGATATTTTACTGCATTGCTACTTCCCTAGATGGCCTATAAGTACAGTTATGGTGAATTTTGCACTAAGTATTAGATGATACTGGTAACCAGGTTAATGCTCAATTTGAGACAGTTTCTACTGACCCAGTTGGGCATCATAGGGTATAGTGGTTACTAGAGTTCAGCAGCCTGATGACATTAAGGAAGAAGCTGTTTCTGAATCTTGTAGTTCTGCAAAGTATGCTATTGAAGTGCTTTTTGGATGATAGAGGCAGGAACCGTTTGTAAACAGGGTGAGTGCAGTCTTTAATTATTCCTCTGGCCCTGCTGAGACATCTGTATATATATATATATATATATATATATATATATATATATATATATATATATATGTGTGTGTGTGTGTGTGTGTGTGTGTGTGTGTGTGTGTGTGTGTGTGTGCATGTGTGTATGTATATATATATATATATATATATATATATATATATATATATATATATATATATATATAGCAACCAAAACACCAGCTCCATTTGATTCAAAAGCACATGATTCCCTGGCTCTGCTTCTGTCAACCTCATAGTAAACCCAGGGATTATGGGTTTGTTATGAGGCAAGCATAACTGAGCCAGTTAACTGCAGTAAACTAATGTGCTTTTAAATTGAGTGGTACTAGCATAGTGGTTTCTACAGATTTGTGGCTTGTGCACTACTTTTAGTCTGGTTTGAGTATCAATTTGTGTAGGTGCCCACACACACACACACACACACACTCACATACACATACAGACGGATATATATATATATATATATATATATATATATATATATATATAGAGAGAGAGAGAGAGAGAGAGAAAGATAGATTTAGAAGACTGAAGGTAAGCAGAAGGGAGAAGACACATTCTTCCTTCACACTGTGAAGGGTGAGCTGCTGTGCACCTCACAGAAAACACTGTTTTGGAGAAAGGTTTGAAAAAAATATTAGCTTGGTAGATCCATTATGAATGATTCACATTTAACAATTCCTCTTAAAAAATGTTAGATATATGTGGTGAACAGATCTATTCTGGAAGTTTTAAATTTATGGAAGCAAGCTTTCCAATGTTCTTTGCTATACTTTGTTGTATTCTTCTACTACTTTCATGAACAAAACCTTTCAATGAGTAACTTTATAAAAGTACTTCATCAGGTTCATAGGCAAATAGGATGATACTAGGCTATTGGCCCGGAGGCCCTTATATGCCTAGCCAAGAATTTAATCAATGTTCCCACAAAGTCAGCACCTGTTTTCTCTGTTCAGCAGGGACACAGGTGGGATCCCAGGGGTATATTTTCTGTTTCCCATCCAGTTGTCAGGAAGATATTGTTTTGTTTCAGTTGACTTGTTCCTGAGCACTTCAACGTTTCAAGTGAGCCTAGTGTTTCTTTCAAATGTTGTTATATAGTGGTTCAGTTTTATACTCACCCTTCTTTTTGTAGATCCTTTAATGTCCATTAAATGAGAAGAAACTCATACTAATAACGCTAAACTAGCTGCACTTATAGCCAATATTGATTTTTATTTTGTGTTTGCACTGAATTGACCATTCATTCAGGGGTAACATATTTACTGCAATATTTATTTAATTTCTTTTGTAATTCTTTTCTGTTTTTAAAATAATTACTGCATATGACCCACTTTTACTGTGTTTATTCTAATTTATTGACTAGGTAAATGAACTGATCATGAAATAACCACCTCAGCCATATCTCAAGCCTCAGTGGGAAAGGGTAAATGTGGTATACATATGAACAAGTCAGCACAGTCAATTAACCAACATAAAGAATTCACAAACATGAAGAAAACCTGTAAACTGCACACAGACAGTGGCTGAATGGCTTGAGCTCAGGATTGAACCGGGTGAACTTTGCGAAATGGAGTTATTAGGATGGGAATTTTGAACACTGAGCCCTATGCTACCTCCCCATTTTTTTTCACTATTTGTGTAGTTTCAAGGCCACAGAATGCCTAAACATTTTGTGTTACCTAATAAGCCTTTCTGTAAAGTATACTATCCCCCCTCTGATGTTTGGGCTGAGACAAGAAAGTTATATCAATCTAGTCACCATGCAGTTACCTTTTATTTCTCACAAAAGTGTGTGCAAAATTGAAAGATTCAATACTTTATATTTTCTTAAAAAGACAGATTTATCTCTTTTGTCCACCTATAAAAGTTGTAGCAGTAATTAACATGAAAGCAATAAAATGGAAGTGACAAGTCTGTTTTCCTGTCTTAGGCACTGATACACCTGCTTTATTTATTAAACTATTTACTCTTACAGAATTGCTGCATACAGTCAATGATTATCAAACTCAGATATGAACGTTTACAATTGTCATAGTAACAAATATTGAACCGAACACAGTCTTTCTGTCACAAATGATCATCAAGGCACTTACAGGTGGACAGATGGTGATCATAAAATCTCAATTACAGGGATCATAAAATCTCAATTAGAGGGTAAAAGAAAGAAATTGCATTATTATGTCTATATTTAGATATCAGATGTTATAACTTCTTTACTTATGCAAGTACACTTCTTCATGACAAGAGAAGTAAAGAGCATCCGCCATTTCGCTGAGACATTAAATCATGGCTCCCTGAGTGGTTGTATCTTAGGTAGCTATAAAACATTACAACAGTTCTCCAAAAGAGTAGGGAAAGTTCCTTGATCCCTAGTCAAATTCCTCCTAGTCAGCAAGAATACCACTTTGAGTCTCCCTTCAAATGAGGCTAGAGGCCTAATCAGAGTAACCAGTCAACAAAAGATAAAGACAAATTAAATAATACTATCATAGGTTATGTGAAATAACCTCTTGCACTTATGTACTCATGGCCCTTCCTCACAGAGAAATCTTTAAAACATAGGCTGTAAACTTGTATTCTCAGAGTGTTGTTACCCTTGTTTATTTCAGTGTGTGTATGTGTGTGTGTGTGTGTGGGGGGGGGGGGGGGCACACCTCTCAACTGTCACTGATTTTCAGTGATGCCCTTGATTTGTGGCTCAAAATGCTGCTCAGTCCTAAACGTAGTCATTTTTTCTGTAACATTGGTGGTTGGAAGACAACAAATAATTGTAATTAGTGGTGTTACAGACGAATTGGTTTACCTCAGAAAATGCATTTTAATACTGGCCCTCTTACTCTGTCAATTTTAAGTCAGTGCTACCAATACTTCATCAACATCATTGATTTGAGACCACAATCCTGAATTACTTCTGACCATGACAACTTAGAGCTATGAATGAGAGTGTTCATTTTAATTGCTTCCTGTCATTAGAAACTGCTACAAAATCCCACAGTACATTAATAGAAAAATGTCTGCAGACTTACTTGGAGAGGGACTTACATCACACTGAGACTGCTGCAGCTGATAAAATGTCGTAGGAGACCAGTATCAACTAAATGAAGGCAATGCTCTGACTTGGGTCCAGCCATCCTGTTAAGACTCCTGTATTTCAATTGCAAAATGCTAAGACAGCCGAGCACTGCTTGCTTATTACATAGTTCTGATGTCTAACAATAAAAATTATGGCAGCCACACCTCGGATACCTAACAAAGCAAAAACAGTTAACAGTGAAAAAATGTGAATGGCAAAAGACAGAATAATGCCGTTGAGTTAAAGCAAACAAATATCAGTGGAAGAAGTGACAGGCACAGTTGTGTCACTTAGAAGAGAAGACTGCCTCCAAGTTGGATGTAACTAATTTTATATTAATACCAATGTTCGATGCTAAGCATTTATTGACCTGCAGTAGCTTTTCTGTTGCTGGCAGTCTCTTTTGCACGGTGCAAGGGATTTTCCTGCTGTCCTCACGTCGCTGCTCCTTCCTAAATTCGGGAAAACGCTATAGAGTTCCTTGGGGGCACTGCAGAGCAGTACAGAGGTAGAGCCCAAAGTGGCACAGGGGTGGAGGGACTTGAAGCAGAGGCAGGCGGGGCGAGCAGTGGGCTGAATCTGACCAAAGGCAATAAGGGATTTCGGATGTCGGTAATGTGACTATCATATATGTATTCCTAAAAAGGGGAGAAGCGTATGCATGCCACAACAGATACCAGCACCATCATCATCATCGGCTACCGACCTCTTAAGTGGCACCAATCCCTTGTGAGAACTAACATCAGGGAGATACTGATCGTTCCTCATCAAAGAGCCATTCATCGTGCGTTTCTTTAGGCAGGGACAGAACCAAGGACCCAACAGCAGGCGCAACGCCTTTGCACTGCTAACAAACCAGGCAATGACAAAGGAAATATAATACAAGGATACTTGTACCTCTGCTTGAGAATCGAAATACAACTGCCTGCAGCAACAGCAGTCTAATGGTGCGGAATGGTAGCTGTTATCTGATTTTTTAAAACCACATTGGTCCTTAATGAGGGATATTTACATTATTCAGGTAACCTGCAGTGGGACTTTGCAAGCAACCAGGGTCCTGGTCGTCGGTTTGGAGGGCTACTCTCGCCTTCATAAAACAGGGCAGCAGGGGTTCAGCGCAAACCCTTATTCCTCCATGACAACTTCGAAGGAGGGTAGATTGTGTAAGAGATGCTTATGTGCATAATTCGAGCAAACGGGTAAGGGGATAGCATGCATTCAGAGTGCGTGGTATTTGTTACACTTTGGCTAAAGCTGCCAATTTGATTTCTACCTTAACGGCAGCTGCTACAGACAAAGACAGAAAGAAAAAAAAGCCATACTGACAATCTAATCTTAGGGTTGGATGGTGCTTTTCTTACATCAAATTGGTAGAAAAAGACTGAGCTTAGGGATTCAAGGAAGCGGTGGGATTTTAGTGATCCTCGTTTTATTTGCGGAGCAGTTCATTAATCTGGATAGTTTCATCATAGTATGTCTGCTCTTCGGAGGAAATTTGGGGACGACTATCAGGTAGTGACCACTTCATCCAGCGGGTCTGGATTTAACCAACAGGCTCCCAAGAAGAAGAGGCAAAGATTCGTGGACAAGAATGGGCGATGTAATGTTCAGCATGGAAATCTGGGCAGCGAGACCAGTCGGTACCTCTCGGATTTATTCACCACCCTGGTAGACTTGAAATGGCGATGGAATTTATTTATTTTCATCCTAACATACACAGTAGCTTGGCTCTTTATGGCATCCATGTGGTGGGTTATCGCCTATATCAGGGGGGATCTCAACAAAGCCCACGACGAAAACTACACCCCGTGTGTTGCAAATGTTTATAACTTTCCATCAGCCTTCCTGTTTTTTATTGAGACTGAAGCCACAATTGGATATGGTTACAGGTACATTACAGACAAGTGCCCAGAAGGGATCATATTATTCCTGTTTCAGTCCATACTTGGTTCGATCGTAGATGCCTTTTTGATTGGGTGCATGTTTATTAAAATGTCTCAACCGAAGAAGAGAGCAGAGACACTGATGTTCAGTGAACATGCAGTTATCTCCATGAGGGACGGGAAGCTCACTCTGATGTTCAGGGTGGGAAACCTCCGCAACAGCCATATGGTTTCTGCACAGATCCGCTGCAAATTATTAAAGGTTAGTACTAAAGTATACACCACATTACCTGTTTTAATGAACGTGACTCTGAAGGTGTGCAAGCCTTGCAAGGTGAAAATCATTCAAGACAGTACCAGCAGGTTTTATGTGTTGCAGTAAGGTGAAAGTTTGCTGAAATTATTCAACTTTCCAACATAGAATCTGTGTTGTCCATTCTTTCAACTACTATGAGTTATGCACAGTACATTTATTTCTACCCACATAGGCATGGGACTCATAAATGTACTGGTTTTCTTCATAAAGATTCGCTTGCCTAAGGGCCAATGCATTATTAACTAACTTTAAGGTTGTACAAAGATTCCTTATTGCCTATTATATGAGGTTTTCTATTATAAGGCCTTCTGTAGGAAAAATAAAAAAGTGCTTCTATTTTTGAATATATGCTATGCTTTTCTAAAGGCCACTGCTATGATTTTTTTTAAGTTCAGAGGCTGAACGGTATATCGGCCTGGTCTTTTTTGACAATACTATTGGTGAAACTGCAAGAAAGAAGAGCAATATTTTATTTTTTATTTTATTTTTTATATATTTACAATATTCCATATCAGGTCTGTGCTTGTCTTCCTTCTAATTTCCTAGCAAATTTTAGTTCATCCAGTACTTGCATTTATAATAGAATTATATATGCAAATCAAAGGCATGTGCAGATTTTCAAATTTCAAAAAGCTGCTTTTTCATTTTCACAAGGAGCTGTTGAGTACTGTCACTAAAAACATTTTGGACTAAGCTCCACACAGAGGCCGCTGCTTGCATTCCCTGTAATGTGAGAGACAAGGGGTGTTTCTCGTTGCCATGTCACTAGACAGGAAAACGCTTGTATGACAAGTTGCTTATTTTAACGGCTATTATGCAACGCTTCTTTTCAACAACTATATCTATTGGCTTCAATCGTATCACTCATAGTTTTCTTTTCCTCAAGGTTATATTGATGAATGGGTACATTTATGGCCTTTTTCCCATGCTCTAACCTGCAAGTCTTTAAGTCACGTGTTATTCAGGTTCATTGATGCAGACACGTGCAGATGACAAACACGGTTCTGTTGTTTGCACAGTTGTATTCATGCCTGCATGTGATGTCTTAAGCAAATTAAATGCGACCAGAAAAATGTATGTGATATCTTGCATGTTACATCTGTGAGGTAAGACTTTATAAAGTGTGTATGTTTACTGAAAATGAAAACACTCCAAGAGTAAATTCCAAGCTGGTGCGGTTCTGCTGCAAATAAGGGTAGAACCCACGATAACACTTTGCACCTGATTCTGCAATTAGTATTGATGCTTAGTAACCATGTTTATAATTTACCCTTCAACGCATACCAAAAGTGCATATATATCACAAGGTAGGCAGAAGGAAAATATGCAATTAAATTATTTCAGAAGTAATTAAGCTACCTAATGATTTTTTGTTCTTCGATTTTTGTCTTGCAAGATTGATGGTGTAAAATCTTGGCACTGCTGTGACTGCATGTGTATTCAAATAAAGTGGTCCAAGTGCTGATTCCTTCTTGTCTCTCTCTCCCTTTGCACGCTTGTCTAGTCAAGGCAGACGCCTGAGGGCGAATTTCTCCCTCTCGATCAACTTGAACTGGATGTAGGATTCAGTACTGGAGCTGATCAACTTTTTTTGGTATCTCCGCTTACTATTTGCCATGTGATCGATGCCAAGAGCCCCTTCTATGACCTTTCTCAGCGATCCATGCAGACTGAGCAGTTCGAGATTGTTGTCATCCTTGAGGGCATTGTAGAAACAACTGGTAAGTGAGCAAAATCGAGTTGATGTAGGATTATCAAATGTTTGCATATGCTGAATTATCGATACGGTGCTAGCTTTTTTCCCATTAAAAATTATGTTTAATAAAATCTGATGAGTTGCAAAAGTGTGTTCAATATTTTCTGAGTAAGGCTATATATATATTCCCAAAATTTACCAAGGTTTGGAAATCTTTCACTGAGACAAGTGTGACGTCAACGTTGGCACCATATTGTTACCTGGCATGTGTTAATTGCTTGGACACACTTCATGGTCATACTGCTGAAGGACTGCAGTACAGAACGACCAAACTGCATTTTAGTCAAAGTTCTGCTTAATGCACTTACTGAAACTGTTTAATTCAAGGAATAGAGAAAAAAAGTCATTACTCATACTGCATTGCAGAGTCTTGACATGCAACATACGTTCCCATAGGGTGAAATAAATCTGATAAACTGTAGAATGCATATGTATTTTGTTTAGTTGTGTGGTCCGACTTGCTAGCTGAATGTAAATAGGCAAAGTAAGGCACACCTGCAACTTGCAAAGCAAGCCTGCCAGCAGGTTACTTTGTAACTGTCAGCATTCTTTGGATGTTAAGTGCTTTTATTCCCAGTTGGTGTTTCTGTCTAGACTGTGCTGTTGGGTAAATATATATAAAGCTAAATTAATACTACTGGTTTTAAATTCAGCAGGCAAATGGTGCAACAGCTTTGTTAGCTACTGTCTTACCAGTTTATTTAATTTATTGCAAACGTGCATCAGTAAGAAAGCTATGGTGTTTACTGTAGCCCTGCTTGGTCTAAAAACATTGATAAACTCTTGGTTTACCCTATGGTATTTTTTGTAATATGGATGCCATCATGTAGAAATGGAGCCCTCTTAAACGCACAGCCACTCACCCATATGCTCATGTATATGGTGTATGTACGTGTGTACACACACACACACACACACACACACACACATATATATATATATATATATATATATATATATATATACACGTGTGTATGTGTTTGCATGGGGCACAGACCTGATTAATGTTTCTGCTTTATAGATAATATTTGTGCAAAATTTATATATTTCTGAATATATAGTTTTGGAGATTTGTGTTATGGAGTTGGTAGGGAAGTCCTGTTAATTACTATAGATGTGTTGAGTTTAAATATTTAGTTGGAATATTTGACAGCTTTAAAAAAAAACAGTACACTGGTAATAATAGCTTTTGTATCATTACTTCAGTACTTTAGATGCAATATTTTAGATAATTTTCAATAGATATGATTAAGTAAATTTGACTTTGTTGAGGCTGCATTTGTAATGTTTTTTCTTACTCAATGTCACTTTCTTTTTAACATTCTTTTCCATTTGCTTTGTGTACTTTCTAACAAATGGTAAGGTACACTAAAATGTAATGAGGGGAGAAAATTGCATACTTTCTATTTATAAAGAAAATACATATCTTGGGGTTGCACTCAACATAGTTTTAATACAAACAAAGGTCAGACATGAAAAAGATAGTTGTAAGGCAGAAATTAAAACTTAATCTGCGTAAAGTATTTTCAAGTGAGCAGAGATGTAACAGATGTATCATACTGCCTTACTTCTCTGTTCCCTGTGGTAAATAAATAGTTGCAGGGTACATGCAAGGTAAGGAGTGATCTCCAGTTGAATAAATACAATAATTTAATAATCGTGTAGTACATTGTATAGGCAGTGATGTCAACTACTGTATTATTCAAACAATAATATATTTGCATTGGAAAACTAGGACCTGAGGTCATTTTTTTAATAAATTTACCTGAAGGTTTGAACAGTTGTATTTTATCATCCTTTTTAGCAAACCAGCTGGTGCATTATAAATACAGTTTAAGACCTTTCTTAAATGCCCAATACTTATATGGGGAGAGAAACAATAAAGCTTGCGTGGCTAAATGAGGCTTGATTAAATGCAAGGATGCTTTGCATGCATCAGTTTTTTATGCAATAGGTTCATCAATGCTGTCAGTCAGAGCATCAGAAATCCAATTTAACACCACATTTAAATCATCACCTCTACACTGGGAAAAAGTCAAAAGTGTGAGTACAAACTTGTATCCATATTATGTGGACTAGCACCGATTCCTCCGTCTCATCAGAAGGCATACCTCTCAGATACCCCTTAACTGAGGGTATCCTAATTTTTGCCTCATATCTTTGTTATGTCCATCTTACATGTTTGTGACAGAAGTGAGATAATTGTAGCTAACTAGCATTGGCAATCTTGTACTTAGCAGACCCCTTTTCAGAATGTACATTACTTCAACATTTCTTTTTTTTTTTTTCTATGGATTTGCTGAGTGACTGGTTACAATATTTTAGTAAGTGCCCCTAAATGAGAGCCATTGTCCTTTATTCTTTTTTTAGCTCTGTCACTGAATCTCATTGGTGAAGTCAGAGCACTTCATATTTTTCATTGAGCAAAACAGGCTTGTTCAAACAATTCAATAAAACAAAACATTAAAACTTTAATAGCATTAGTAAATGGTAGCATATGATAACTGGGAGTAGGTAATGGTGTGCTTAATCCATATAGAATATTTAGCACCTCAGACTTCACCCTTACTGTTAGACTTCCCCACTGTAATAACACAGCATTGCCTTCTTATTATAGTTTGGTAGTATTACGTGTATGTATATTGTGAAACTACTTCTACCTATATAATGAGAGGATGACATGAAATATTCCAATAAAAGGTTAACTCTAAATTATTGAACCTTCTACTACAATTACACAAAACTGATTGAAAGACTGAAAATGAAGATTTGTATAAACATTTGTATTTTAAAATCAGGGAAAAGCTCACCACAGTCCTTGTTACTGCTTAGTCATACCAAACACAGTGCTGTAATACAAATGCTAAGCCTTTTTCAAATGTTCTACATAGCTGTCAGACTTTTGTCTTATTTACTTTCCATCTATTCTTTTTTATTTTGTTCTCATTCACTCCTATTTGTTTATCAGTCAGTTAATTACACTGTGATCAGTTAAGGAAGAAATTTTTATTTTCCACTATAGAGCCAATGCATTTACATAAGTAGAAAAGAGGGTCTTGCTTTACAAATGAAGTGTTTGCGATAGTTTATTTGAATTATGAAAGTACATTCTTTTTGGCAATTTTGCTTATACAGGCAAAAGTGAAAGTGCAGAGATGTATTAACACAAGCTGATTTGTATATGTTTGGTTGTATGCTTGATATTTACAGCTGTGTGGCAAAATGTTTTCTAAAGAACTACTTATATGACAGAGGCTATTGTTCTTTTTTAAGAAATGCATGGTTTTATAATTCTTGCACTTCACATCAGACATGATTCTTCTTATTTTTAGGGATGATGATTTCCCAAGGTCTCACATAATATTGCTTGCATATTGTAATGATTTTTGTCCATGAGGAATATTCCAGGAATGCTACTCACAAAAATCACAAAATTCTGTGTCTACATTGCTACCTGACACATGCAGGAATCAGCCTGTATTTTGCCTTCCATAGCAATGAACATTAATAATTACTAATACTGTGAGAATATACACCCAGAGTAACTCACCCAACTGTAGTTTAACTGTGAAGGAATAGTTATAGAAAAAAAAAAAACATCTGTTTGATCACATACAACATTCAATGGAACTTTCTGAGTATCCCTTTCTACCCAAGAACCGGACAAGTGGCTTAAGAAAACTGCTTGATTGTTAATCTCCTGTTCTCAGCCTGCTGCCAATAGCGTAAACTTATCTTCTCACAACTTTCCACAATCTTCTTGGCCCAAACTGATTGTTGTTTTTCTTATTTGCACTTAAGACTCAAAAAGTCCTACTGGTTCTCATGGCATTGCAACAGCCACTCCATTTTCCAACTCTCAGATACTCTATTGTAGATATTAGGAATATGTTTGGGAGTCCACTTCTCTGATGTCTCCTAGGAATTTATGATCAAGATTAGCACAGTCACATCTATCTGCAGGTCTTTTCTATCTTTTTCTTACATGACAGCAATTGTCTTGTGAATATATTGGTTGCTTAAAGTGGTTTTGTATTACATTTTTTTCACTTAAGGAAATGTTTGCCTGTGTACATTTTTTTTTGTATTTTCTTATGGTTTTAGTGTCTGTGTGTGCATATGTTTATTCTGATATTTTTGCATTCACTATATTCTATTTTGATGTTATTTTCTCTTGAAAACATGTTTAAGCAGTCTAATATCTGTAGGTCAAATAAAACAGACACAGTTTAAGTTACATGCATACGAATGTGCATACATCATTACACATCTATTAATATGCCATCTACATGTATGATAAAATATTTTTGGGGACATCTGATTATTTTGTACAGGCCATTATTAAGCATTTTTGAGAGGACTTTGTTATGCATCATTGAAACGAATCTTGTCAAAATATGTTTACTTGAAGCTAGGTAGATACTATATTTGCTGAAAATTAATATATTGCTGCTTAACTGCATAGTTCTATGATGGTATAGGATGCAAAACAAATAGTGAAATTAAGTCCTTGTTAATGTGTACTACTATATCTGTTTGTATTGTATCACTATGGAGAGCAAAGACTAACATTGCAACACCCATGCATGTATATATAAATATATATATATATATATATATATATATAGAGAGAGAGAGAGAGAGAGAGAGATGTATATGTAACATCCAATAGACAAGAGACCAGTAAAGGAAAAAAAGTATATACACACACACACACACACACACACACACACACACACACACACACACACGCACCTACACACACATACATGCACACATGCACACATGCATACTGTATATATATATATATATATATATATATATATATATATATATATATATATATGTATATATGTATTCATATTTGTAGCAACTGCTACCAACATTTTTTTCTTTCCAATATTATTCATTAAGTTGGTTATTCTTAATTGAAATGCATGATAACAACTCACACAAGAATCTAACAAATAGTACAGTCATCAAAATATATGCTTTTATATATTTACTGTTCAGGCATTACAAATCATGTTATTTAGAGTCATCCGTATTCATTTATCTGGTGGCCCCTAAAGAGATTTGTCCTAAACTGGTCTAATAGTCATTTATCATTGTTATTACACAGTGAACTACTGGTTTATGAAACTGAGAATGTGGATAGAATTTAAAGCAAGTATTGCATTTTAAGCAGGCAGTTATCTGCTTTAAGTGTGATTTCAGAATGACATCACTACCACTGGAACTGATGTTCTTGTAGGTAAGAAAGAGTATTCATGTAAGAATTAGAACTATGCTGGAAGCATGTGACATTGCAATAGTTAGGGGACTTACCTTTTCAACTTTCAGTGAGCAAGCAGGGAAATCTTTGAATTGTTTGAAGTGATATGAATGTATGTATTTTCTTAATGTCCTTCACTTAGGCATTGCTTGCCATCTATAAATGTATTTATGATTGTACATGGGCTGTAAGTGTAGCTTGCTTCAATTAGATCATTGTTAGCATACTTTGTGATAAAGGTGCTGTTTATTTATTTGTCTGTTCTGTTGAACGAGATAGTATAATTTAGTTTTGCCCACTTGCATTTGATGTCAGAAGAGGAAAATCACCAACTGCAAGTATTGACAGCAAAGCGCATTAACTTTTCTTCAAAGTATAGATGCAAATACAGAAATTGTCAAGATGAATAGATTGAAAAGAAGCTTAATAAATAATTGCACAATCAGCCATATATCACAGTAGATGACCGCTGTCATTATTAAACATAAGAATTGTAGGTAAAGTACAGAAAATGGGTCAAACACATGAATATGTGTGTGTGTGTGTGTGTTATACACACAAAACTGCCATCAGAGATTATTGGACAGACAAACAACAACAAAAAATACAATTACAAGAAATACAACTGCTGATGTAAGTGTTAGAATTAAAAATATGAAGTTCTGTGGCCCCCAATATTTCACACTGGTTTATGTGGATGTGTTATGTATACATATATATTTACAGACTGCAGGTTGATTTACAGGTTGCCTGCTTGATAGAGATTCAGTTAATGATATTAATTGAAAAAGAACAATAATAGGATGTTGAAAAACTTGTGAGAGATTTATAATCTTACAGAACAGAAGAACAAGTGCAAGAAACAGTGCTGGGGATGTGCCCAACAAATACAAACTCTGAGCAATGAATTATTAGCCAAAATATGCTCACTGATATTCCATTATTTAATAAGATTATGATTAATGAGATTGAGAATAACTGTAAGTGGTACTGGTATTTTTATGAAACCAGACAAGAGTTAAGGCATTTATCATGAGCATGATTCAGAGTGTTTACAACTTGTATTTTACCAAGTACTTTACAATACTTACTCTCTGTCCTAGTCTGTGATCTTATTATGGGGGAAGGGTTTGTGTGGCCCTGTGATTCTTAAAACTACACTAAACTTTGTGTTCTTATCAGGGATACTTTTTGCAAAATAATCTAGGTGAATGGCCAGAGAGAACACTGATTTTGTTTTTCTTACTGCAAGTGGAAGAACAAGAGGTTTGGTGGTTGTTTGAAATGTAACAGGTAAACTTACTGAGTCTTACCTGTACACACACCGTTGGTTCTGTAACTAGACTGATTTCACTGTTTTTGCTCTCTCTATATTTTTATGTTTGCTTCACTTACTCTTGATCTCCTTTTTTCTGTCCATTACCTTGTTGCTACTTTGTATGAAAGGCTTGTGACAGTATTGCTATACTCACATGGCACAAGGTGTGTGCCTTACAGTTCCAGCATTTTCCAAAAGATGACAAGATCATAATGCTGCATTTAGCTGAATTTATGTACTGAGCAACTGTTTAGAATATGCACCGCTACCAAAGAGCGGAAGCAATTTAATACAGTACAATGTACAGACTGGATATTTCTGGGAAGCTTCAATATTTATCTAAGAACGATGGGGCTGGTTGGAGGATCATGACTGGAAAAAAACAGCTTGCATTATATGAACCCAAATGCTGAATTCTTATTACTCTTATTCTAGCCATGGATTGTCCATAATGAACACCATACAGAAATGCAAGGCTGCTTGCATGTGTATTTGGGTGCAAAGCACCATTCTGTGTCTTTGTAGCTATATTATCAGATCTTAAGCCATCTGCTATGGATACACTGCAAAAAAAAAAAGAAATACTGAGCAGATATCTGCTTAGTACTTAATGAGGTGAATTAAATAACAAAGACATAAGCTGAGGAGGTAATGCAATTGCAAACATAGTGCAGGGGTCCCAGGAACTTGAAACTGATGGTTCAAGGTTATATGTGTACAAATTCCACCTCTAGAAGAGCTTGCTCTTTTATTGCGTAGGTCTATTACATTAAAGAGAAACCTGTCCCAGATCATAGTAGCTGAGATGCTGGACATGAGTTATGGCCAAAATGTGGTCATTAATTGTTTTCAAGGTAAACCTAGGACTCAGAGGTAGAACGGAATATTGAGGGAATCTACCAAGTTAAAGATACATGCCTTTCATACAGTGCTAAAAAGGTACTTCATATTTGACTGAAGAGTACTGAAAGGTGAGGAAGGCAGCAGCTTCAGTATTTTTTTATCACAAATGTGTGTAGAATTAAAGAAAGTAGTGGAGAAAGACATTCATATGGCCTCACAGAGTTTCTGGAATCCTCTCAGTGACTTGGTTAGTGAGGGAAATTTGTTGTAACTGCTTAAAACAAGAGTGAAAAACATTGGCTTCAATTGGGGGCATTGTGTCTAGGTAGAAGGAACACTGAGGAACTTCTGAACATGGTACAAATGCTTCCCTTAGTAAGAGAGTGCCAAAAGCTGCTGGTGAGTTTTGGTTACTTTCTTTATATGTTTCACTCTTGCAGTTAATGCTGAGTTTTAAATGTGTGGGAGTAGGTAAAATCAAGATGGAAAAGATACAGTTACTGACTTTGCTAAATATTGCCATGGTTAATATGCTGTCAATATTTATTGGAAGGCAGAATGACTCTGGTTTTCAGGACTCCTGCTTTATGTCATTTGTTCATTGCATTTGAGAAGTGAGTATTGTGTTTGAATTTCATTGACATGATTGTGGGAGTCACAGGATCTTCAAAACATATGCCTTTTTTTCCTTTCTATTTATGATTTTCATGGATAAGATACTAAATTGCAGCCAAAGTTTTGGAATGCGTTCTGTTTGGAAATGTTATAGTTGCCAATATTTTTGTCTCTATAGTCAGTATGTTCAATTGATATAGAATAATTGTGATTCGGGTCTGCACTGGAATGGGTGTGTATTGTACATGAGGAAAATTTAATAGAGATTAGCATTTCCAAATTAGAAGTTATGGTTCCTTCAGGGAAAAGGCTGGACTGTTCTTCGCATGTGAAGAGTTGTCTCTTCTGAAAGTACAGGAGTTTATGTATCTCAGGGAGATTGTACTAACAAGGAAAAGACGAATCAGGTGACTGAAGTGTAATAACGATGCTATAGGTGTGTTCACTGACTGCGTTGGTGAAATAGGCATTAAGTGAGAACAAATCCCTCAGGTTAGTGGTAAATCTGTGACTCCATCCTCACTTATGGCAAATTATTTTATGTAGTGACAGAAAGGATAACACTGTAGATATAAATGAAATAAATCAGAGTCTTTTTCACAATTGCTGGGTTTTGTCTCCTTGGAAGATTGAGGAATACAACATTTTCTGAGGTTGTCAGAGTATATCCCCTCTTCATTTTGGTTGGAAAGAAAAGATGGAGCCAGTTAAGGTAGCATGCCTCTGAAAAAACTGCCTCTTGAGATGCACAAAACATGTAGTACTACAAAGAGAGGATACCATGCTGAGGTTAGATATTTCAGATTGTCTGGTAATATTTGCAAATCATACAAGGTGAGCTGCAAATTGTTACCTGTGAGAGGATCGTCTGGTCTAGCCTTTTTCTGGTTCTGCTTGTTGTCATCATCCAGAAGGGGACATGGTTAATAAAATGGATGAAT
>NC_056737.1:1231297897-1231345397 GCF_019279795.1 Protopterus annectens
AGGATATGTCATTAGCTGCTAGTTTAAGATATTCTGTTGGTAAGTTGTCAGCTGCTAGGGTTGTAAGTTTGAGTTTGCTGAGCAATTTTTTATGATATTGGTTTGGACAGGTTTGAAGGAAATGGTATCATTGGCTTCACTGGGTGCTAAAAGGATGGTTAGAGGAGCAATGCTGTTGTTTTTTGAAAGCTATAGTATGGAATTAGTAAAGTAAGTGTTAAATTGTGTTGGTATACTATCTTTATTATTTGTGGTTGAAGGGGTTGGTGTTGATATTTGGCTAGGCTGGAAAAGTTTTTTTTATGGCAAACCAGAATATTTGTTAGTTGTTATGGTGTTTTTGCTGAATTACACTACAGTAGGTTTTTTGTCTTGTTTAATCTGTGTTTTGGCTTTGTTTCTAAGTTGCTAGTAAGATTTTCAGTTAACTTGAGTTTTGTTGGAATTAGACAAGGGGAATAATTTGATTTTACTCTTACAGTTCTGCATGGTGCTAGTTTGTTTGTATAGTAAGAAAAGTGGTATTAAAATATTCTACAGCAGTATCTAGGAGTAAAGTCCTAAGTGGAGTCCAATTACAGAGTTGCAGGGTGAATATGAAGGTTAGAGAATTAAAGTCTTTTTTGCTACAAATTTGCTGAAGTAGTGGGGGGGGGATTAAGACATTGCCTAAGTAGGTAGGTTGGGAGGTGGTCACTGATGCTGTCAGGGTGTCAGCCTGAGTGGTGAGTGTATGATGGTTTGTTTGTTAAAATCCAGTCTAGAATAGCTTGCTTTTTGGTGATTTTTGTCTACTCTGGTTGGGGATTATATTACTTGGGTGAAGCCATGCAGATTAATGAAGTTAGTGGGGTCTTCTGAGTTGCAGGTGAACTAATCAATGTTAAAGTCACCCATTATGATCTTTTCTTGAGGAAACATTTGGAGCATCCAGTGGAGAATGTCCTCAGTTATAGCAAGGTTACTTCCAGGAGGAATGTAAGTACCTATATATATATATATATATATATATATATATATTTATATATTGCTAAACAATATTTTGGTGTTGTTGAATTCTGGGATATTTGGTTCTAGAAGTTCTATTATGAGATTTTTTTTTATAAATAATGGATACTCAAAGAGTGAAAGAAAAAAAACTCTTTTATGTTGTTTTTTTTTTTTAAGCCTATGTATATTTTCCTGTTTATGGTGAATTTTGCAGAGAGCAAGCTCCCTGCTACTACTAATTATTATTTATTTCTGGTTTCAGTACCAGGTAAAGGGATTCCTGATGTTAGTATTGCTATGTTAACAGAGTGTGTGAGACTGGCAAAGTTCAGCCTTCTGTGTGTACTGTCTTACTGATTAAGCAATGGTCTTATTCTTATAAAAGGAATAGTAGGTTTGCTCCTTTCAGGGAAGTATTTAATATATTCTGGGGCTATAATGTGGGGAGGTTGAGGGATTGCTGTAGATAGATAGGTAGGTAGACATATAGACATATTTTTAGATATAAATATAAATATATAAGGATAATCATGTAGTAAGCAAACTGTGGAATGACAGAAAGTCACCGCTAAGTTTGAGATGAGTTACTAAATGTAAGAATGAGTTTTAGAGTTTATTTGCACTGGTTTACATATACAATATTTATATGGATTATAGTATTTCAGGACATATTATGAAAATGTTCTATGTAGGAGATAATTATTGAAGAATAGTCCACTATGTAGTATCATAGAGATTCAACGTATGCAATTACTGCCCTGACTAAAAACTGTTGTTCTTATAATGTTTTTTTAAATATTACATAACATTTGTTTAGTAACAAAAAGCTTTTTCTTTGAAGTATTTCACAATTTTAATTCTCCCTATGTAGACCATGACCATTCATAGTGGGCAAGGCAAATGAAGGTTATCTGAGGAGACAGATATGCAGATATGGTCAGTGAAACTATGATAAGATGTTAGGTGAGTAGCTAGAGAAAGGAGTATGAGGGAAATTGTATATAAGAATAACATTTTTAGGTGCTTGGGATACTGGGGCGTTGCCATTAAAATTAGATGAGAAGCCCCAAGTGTAGAGGTAAGTTAGTTGGGAGTAGATTTTATTATAGCAGAGAATTCTAGTGAGGGGCAACGACTAGTATCAAATTACTTGGAAAAGGAGAAGAAGAAAGTGGAGGGAGGTAAGTGGTGAATGAGTGAGTGGATAAGGGTGGGTTTACATAAAGCAAAAATACACAGGAACAGGTGAAGGGTGTGGTACAAGAAAACTATGTAAACTTGAAGTAAAAAACAAGTACCGAGCCAACACAGCTGGGCAAAAACCTCTGTTTATTAAACAAAATAGAAAGTAATAAAAGTGAGCGTGTTCACGATAGCACTATCGCTTCTTCAGACTAATAAACAAGTAGAAAGACATGAGTTTAAAAAGAAAGCAAAACCAAATAGCTATCATACGCAAATCTACTGAATTAACTAAAAGGTACACACACAAGCAATGCAACTAGTGTTAGAAATACAAGGGAAACAATACAAATAAAATATTAGTTTAAAAACAACATTAATGTTTAAGCAGATTAATGTTTAAGGCTAGAAACACCATTTAAACCAGGCAGTTTCTCTGCATTCAAGAGCAACATCCATTTCTGTTCAGCGCTTTCTGTTTTATTAGATGTATCACCCCCTCTAATGCTGACATCCAAAACCTGGAGTACAAAGAACTTAAAAGTGTGTTCTGAGTCATGCAAACCAATGTGTTGTGCTGAGGCATTTGTGTCTTTCTGGTTCCTAATGTCCCTATAGTGTTCGACAATCCTGTCCTTCAGTGGTCTGTTAGTTTTCCCTATGTAGAAGGCATGACAGACCTGGCAGCTTGCAAAATAAAAAATATTTGGAGTTCTGCAATCAGCATAAAAATCAAGTTCGATTTTAAAGTTAACGTGAGGATGTATGTAGGTTGAGCCCGTAAGTATATTCTTACAGACTGAACATGATCTACAGGAAAACGTCCTATACCTGGTAGATTGAGGCCCTTTGACACAGAGTTGTGATTTATAGCACAAATGCTTGTATAAGAACTTATTGTTTTTAAATGCAAAGTGTGGTGTGCTGTCTACAGTCCCTTTCAATTCATCTATTGTGTGTAGGATATTCCAATTCTGTTTAATGACCTCACAATATTTATTGATGTTACTAGAGTAAGGTAGAGAGACTCTAAAAGTATCTCTCACAGCTACAGTTGCTTGTGGATCATCAGTGGAGTATGTTTGCCAAAATAGGCTCTACATTTCCCTTCCCTTTCTTGCCATGCAGCATTAATTTGAGAGTTGATCTCTGCCTCTTTGTAGCCTCTGTCTAAAAAGTCACACTTGAGAGAGTCAAGTGCTAAACCCAACTGAATGTTATCATTGTGCAATCTCATTACTCTATAAATCTGCCCTTTTAAAACATTCCGAGTGACATGCTTGAGATACATGCTATTTTTGTGCAGGAAGTTGTTCTTCCTAGTGGGTTTTTTTTGTAGACATTAGTATACATACTATTAAGGTCTCCTTTGTTGATCTTAACATCTAACTCCACTTCTACAGCAGAATATTCACAGGTAAATTTTAAGAAACCAGTAGTGCCATGCAAGTAGTTGATAAATTCATTCAACAGTTCTGACGAGCCAAGCCAAAGCAAAAACATATCATCCACAAAACGTACGTATCAGGCTATGTTCTCTTCATAAGCATTGTTATGTAACAGACAGGATTTCTCCCATTGCACTAATGCAAGGTTGGTGTGCTATTGGCACAGGCTCTGCCCATAGCCACACCAAACTTCTGTAAGAAGAACTCATTCTTGTACACAAAAACGTTATTCACATGTACAGGCTCAAGTAATGTACATAGCAAATTCACTTTCTCATTTGTAAAACATCTCCTGTCATTCAAAAAATCTCTGACATTCTCTACTCTCCAGTCATTGGGAATCACTGTAAATAGTGATTCTATGCCGAGCGTAATAAACAAATAATCTTTAAACAAAGTAGATACATTATCAAACAGTTTAAATTAAAAGGACTTGGTGTCTTTTAGGACTGTGTCACATTCATCTAGAAGTGGATGTAATTTTTTTCAACAAAAATTGATAGTGGGTCTGTGCTCCAACCCTTGCCAGAAACAGTAGTTCTCATGGGTGGGCACTATAAGTTTGTATGTATTTCAGGAAGCCCATATATCATAGGAATGAGGGGGTGTTCAACATTAAAATAATTAAAAAACTCAAAACTGCCACCAAAGCTTTAGAACTCACTTGTCCTGCACAAAACAGACCCAGAATAAAAAGCAAAACACCAGAACTTGGAGACAGCTGTAGAATCTAGTATAAAAATCTTTATTCGACAGAAGCGCTTTTGTGGTTAGCACCACTTCTTCAGATGTCTAATACATTTTAAAAACAGCTCTTGGTTTTAATATACACCCTCTTCTGACACATGATTAAAACCAACCAATACATTGTACTAGTGTGAACAAGCACTTTCAATTTAAGGCAACATTCTACGAAGTACATGCCATTAACTGGACTAGAAGTCTGAAACATATGTATACACATCTGAAAACCTATTTATAAAATATCTGAATTATTCAAACCTCCATAACATTTCAGTTTATGATCACAAGCACAGATCTGCACATATGTACATTCTCCACTTGTATTCTCCAGAGAACATACAAACCTGTAGCAAGAAGTCAGTTATTTATCATACAAACAATTCCACAACACTTCTTACCTAAAAAGCTGCCTAGACTTTAGCTTAGGCTCTTGGCTTAAATATGCACCCTCTCGGGACACATAATTAAATTCTACCAATACATTGTACTAGTGTGAACAAGCACTTTCAATTTGAAGCCAACATTCTACAAGATGCATGCCATTGACTAGAAGAGAAGTCTGAAACATATGTATATATTTCTGAAAACCTGTTTATATAATATCTAAATTATAATTCAAACTTCCAAGTTTGCATATTATTTGCTGAACAAACGTATCTGACTTGATAGTTAATGTAGAAGTAAAACAACATTTCTCAGCAATGCCTGTGCTGGTCATTTACTTAGTACAGCAAATCCTATCCACCTCCCCCAATCTCCGCTGTAAGTAGGGTGTGGTATCTCTGACTTCAACCATGATGTACATATAGGTAGAAATATTTCTGAACAAACAATTGCATTAATCAGCTTTTTCAGTTATATTAATATGGCCTAGAAAAAACTGGCTTCATATAAAGTAATTTTAATTTTATTTTCATTATTTATGAATCCATCAACAAATACGTCTTCATGTAACCCATGTACATGATTTATAGCACTACATATGCAAATTATAATTTTAGTAAGCATATGTCACATGGATATATACTATGAAAATCTGTTAACCCATTTCTTATACTCACATTTTTTTTAAAAAGATACCCATATGATTACAAACATGTTCACAATTTCCTCTGCATTTCATAATAGTGCAAGTAATATTTTCTGGTATACATATCATTCTCAGAAAAAACCTCTACTTATGCAAACTTGTTAATTTTTTATATATGACTCGATGAACTAGTGAACATTAAGAAATGAAAGTTTTTTACTTACTATAGAATTTGTTCCTCAGCTGTAAACTAGTCTATCCACTCAGCCAACTGGGCAGTCCTTTGCCTTTGCAAAGCATCAAGGTGGTGAGGACACTGTTAGCCAAAGGAGGTTATACCTGTCAGGGTTGACAGGTGGTCATCCAGCTCCTACCAAATATCTATTTTTTCCATGTAGTATGGTCAGTACATGCCTCAGTATTTTCTTGATAAGAATCATTGAGACAGCAGAGCATAATGACTGTTTCCTTGTTGAACCATCTTGGAGTGCGGCTCATGCCTTTACAGGTGATGCAATCATTTAAAGTGGCAGAACACCAATGTGGAATGTATGGTTATAACCACTCCCTGTGTGGTGCAGCATCACATTGCTCAAACACTGTTTACAAATAGGGACATTACAACAACTATTGATATTATTGGCAAGTTTGGTTTAACCAAACTGCTTTGTCATATACATTTTTTTCTCTTAAAGGAAACTGGTTACCTTTCACTTCTATGTTTGATTAAATAGAAAAATATGATTAATAATTGTGATTGCTAATGCCAATAGGAAGAGGATTTTTTGTCCCATTATATCAGTATGTCTCATGTAGTAGAGCAGAATTTTTTGCTTCTAAGTTTTCTTTCTTTTTTTTTTCTTTGGGGGGGACACGTCATTATGTGTGTTATTTTTAAGTGTTTGGAACATATAATTTGTTTGAGATGGTGGGGTGTGCACATAGCATTGCATGCACAGGGATTACACTTCAGACTGATGCAAACTTGACATTCTTGTGTCTCCATTTTGCTTAGTTTTTTTTTTTTTACCACTTTTTGATTTTGATTAGTCTAGGGCCATTTGCAAGTACCTGTGGCAAGCTTGGGACAGCGAGGTTTGGTGTAGACTGCAAAGCTGTCTGCAGCACATCCATGGGAGTCTGATATGTGTTCTTGTTACTTTGGCTGTGCATTCAGGATTGTCCAAAAGAATGTGAAGATATATCTTTGGACATGTTTATGTACTACTACAATTCATAGAAATAAACGTAAATTAGTCTAATTTTCATACATCTTTAAATGGCCCTGAATTTTTGCAAATAAGTTGAGCATTTCCATATTAATTGGTCAATACCTGAGGTGGGTAGTAAATGCATCAGGATACCATAGACTAATTAAAATAAAAAAGTATTTAAAAATGTATTATATAATTTAATAAGCTACCTTTCAAAATATATGTCATTAATAAATCAGATATCATGATGTTCATGTTATGATATCAATGACATTACTGACTTTGTGTCATTTGGAGGTTGGATTTCATGACAGCAGCAGTGGAAATGATTAATGATGAAAAAAAATGGTCATTACTATGGTATAATTTGCTGATTGTCCATACATGGGTATAAATACAGTAATTTACTACTGATGTTCTACAGTGCTAAGGATTAACTGTGATTAACTGGAGAGTTTTGAAGTGACAGTGACGGCTAAACAATGGCAGTGTTAGAAGTACATGACAATGGCAATGAGTAGGGAGTAGGGGAGGAATTATTTGTGACAAAAGTCATTGCATTCATGATCTGAGTGAACCAGAAGTAATATTTTGCAATTTTATGAGGCTATATTGTGATTTCTTTATGTAATTATATGGTTTGTGTTAAGTAAATTTTCATTTAATGCAGGTGGCAAAAAAAACTTGGCCAGTGTTTTGTACTTTAAAATCTGATTACATCCAAACATTATTGTCACATTTTCTGACTGTGCCCCCCCCCCCTTTTATGCACATGTAATAATGATGGAAAATAAGGGATCAAAGCAGAGAAATGATAACTTCAACAATGAGGAAAATTGTGTCCTCATGTTAGCACTTAGAACAAATGGGAAACATCTTTTTGGTAGAAGGAGACCCAGGAAAGCTCAGATGAATAAAGCCTGTAATCAAGAAGTTGTTGACAGTAATGCAGTGAGTGGCAGAAATTGAGCAATGACAGACTGCAAGAAAAGGGCAAACTATATGGTAGCATGTTTTAGAAGCTAGAATGCAATTCCCCATACCACTGGGTGGGTGGGGGGCCTCTAATCTATTTCAATTTACACCAGATGAGACATACCTTCTATCCATCTGATGGGATGCCTATGACACAGAAGATGGTCAAACAGGAGTAATTAGAGGTGGTATGGACACTGCTGCATATTACCAGTTTCTGCAGCAGCAACACTCATTTGGTTTAAAATCAGTAGCATGCATTTATATAGAGAATCAAATGTGTAAAAGGAATTATCTATTTAAGCACATAACAATTAATTATTATTAGGTGAGCCTTGTACATCAGCACAGATTAGAATTGAAGGCAGTGTGCATGGTGAGTGTCCTGTTGCCCCAATGTAAGCATACTATACCGTATACAATTTCATTATTATTAACATTTTCAAGTAATTTTTTATAGGGTCAATGGCAGAAACAAACAGTTCAACTATACCAGCAAATTTGGATGATATCAGCAGCAGAATAGATGCTACTGCTGCTGGTGATGATAACATAGTTATATTTATGAAGCAGTCTGAGGAAAGTGGTACACTGTCCCCAAGGTTAATATTAGGATGTCTCACCAAACAACATGTTAGTAACTCTGCAGAAAGTGACAGTACATCACAAACTCAAGCACAAGCTGACATGCCACAGATGCGTGTACAGGAGGAATACCCCTGAACCTCTATACCAGTATATCTAAACTCACAGGAACACCCCTGCATCTCCACACCAGTATCTCTACACCCAGAGGAGCACCCCTGCACCTCTACACCACTATCTACAAAACCCAGTGAAACACTCCTGCACCTCTACACCAGTATTTCCAAACACAGAAACACCCCTGCACTTTTACATCAGTATCTACAAACCCAGAGTAAAACCATGCACCTCTACACCAGTATCTCCAAGCCTAGAGGAACAGTTTGAGGTTGATGGCAAGCATTCAGCATCTACAGTGACTTCTTTACAAAAGGGTGCTGGGTACAATAATTTCTTACAGCTACCTCAGGAAACACGTCAAGCATTGGCTGCCCAACAGGAAATGTGCTGTGACATTGTTAGGGGTCAGACCATTGTCACTGAGAGTCAGCTGGAAATGGGCAGAGTCCTCCAGAGTATGAGTGATGATTTCCAGCACTACTTGGAAATGGCACAGGGTTGGGACAATGCCACGATCACACTGATATGTGCTATACTGTGGTGGCACACCAAACATCAGTGACCACCACCATTTGTACACTAGTTAGGACATAACAAAGTCAAGCTGGAGCCAGTCTTACAAGTGATATAAGGCAGGGTGCTGTCCATACACATGGGGAGATCAGATGATAATAATATTGCTTCTCAGGAAAGTAATGTAAGTAGTCAAGGTGAACAAGCACACCATATTTCATGCAGGCCATGTCAGCATTCTTCTACACCTAACAGAACCTCTCATTTGAGGTTACTGTCACAGTCATACAGCACTGTCAGGTTAGCTTCAGCAGGATTGCCTGCATCAAGTAGGTATTTACATCAGACCAACTCACCTGGCAGTCCCTCTTCAAAATCACTTGCACCACCACCTACCCTATCCATAGTGGATGTGTATGACTTATTTGATCTACTACTGTGAATCAGCTTTAAAGATACACCTGTATGTTTAACTGGAATGGGGTGCAAGTTTACAAACATATGCATTTCATCCCTGCAAACTAGTATGTACACCATCAATGAAAGGTAAAAAAAAACAGTGCTGCATATATTATCATTCCTAAAGGTGGCAGTCACCTACAACATAGAAGTAGTAATGTAAATACATTTTGAAGGAAAATATATAAATGAATAACAGATTAAAATGAGTATCCTGCCATGTAAATTTACACTGCTGCCACTTCACCATCTCTACTGCACAAATGATGATTTGCTTATGTTTCTAAAGTCATAAATTATTGTTTATGAAGCATAAAATTAATCTAAATTGCACTATCGCAGCATAATCTAAGAAGAAATGGCATAATATAAACAAACAGTGAAATACATTTTGTTTGAATATACAATGTATTAATGAATGAAGTATTTCACTGTTGACAGTATTCAGTACTTGTATATTTAAATAAGCAAGTCTGGCAGAACTTATTCACCAAAGCAAACAAAATTATGATTTATGTTTTACATGATGCCTTACGATATCACTGAACAGGAGTCAGTGAGCACTCAGGCATGACTTTAAGTAATGGCAATATGAATAACTTTTCTAAAAGATAATAAAAGCAATATTTTAAGATGAGAGAGAATGTCATATGAAAAGTGACAGTAGTCCATGCAAAACAGTATAGCTCACATATATTGCTGCATGCATCAGTAATATTCAATGTGTTTTTTATGATAAAGGACACACTAACCTAAATGTCAAGGCCCATAGTTGCAGACTTGATGCCACCTCATTAACTGCACAGCTACATGCTCTGTACAAGCCTGGGATCCCTTACTACTACTGCAGGCTGATCATCATTAGCCATAGTAGGACTGTAACTGGGAAATGCAGTGACAGCAGGGGTCACTTCACCACCAGAATGTTGCATGATCATGTTATGCAGAATGCAACATTCAGGTAACATACTGCATGCAGTAGCTGGGTCATACTAAAGAGCATCCCCAAACTCATTCAGACTTCAGAAATCTCTTTTCAGGAGGCCAAATGCCCTCTCAATGACAACATAGGTCTGGGACAGAGATGTGTTATATGTCTCCTCTGCAGCTCCTCTTGGATTTCCCACTAGTGCCATACTATAGTAGATATCCAGCATATCCAGATATCCATATTTGGTAAGGCAATGATGTTCCCTATTGCATGTCAGGTCAGCTAAGTGGATTAATTGCTAGCAGGTTTAGTTCAGAGCACAAAAAATTTGATACATTTTTAACATGTTAGTGCACCAATGCACAGAGTTTGGGAACTAAGAGTGATGAAATAAAGAGTAGCGCTACAGCTGAAATTACAAGATTATTGCTAATACTGACGTATTAAATATGGATGTTTAAGGAACAGTCTGAGAGATGAGAGTGCCTCTATGTATACATCAAAGTATTGACTCTGGTCTTGTTCTAGATAATGACAAAATTTAATGAATAGCAGTACAATTAAGGTTTAAAAGTATGAATGTTACATTGGTGTCAAGCTACAGATCATCTGCTATGGACTGGGATAAGCAGTAGGAGTTCTTGTTTGAAATAGATAAGGTTTTGGGTAATAAGAATGCATTACTGCTTGGCTATTTTAACTAGCCCTATACTGATCGGACCAATATGTTATCCAATAACTGTTAAGCAAAGGAATGTTTAAATATTTTATCACTTTTATGGTCTGAATCAGCTAATGAAATCAATTTGGGGGATTGATATATTGGCTCTTATTGTAACTGGTATACCAAACATGCTTAGTAATATTCAAATCTCCTTACCTTTAGGGTCCAATGACCATATCTCTATTGTATTCAATCTGAATAGAATAACTGATTGTTACACATTGATTAAGAACTATCATTTTGGTTATATTGATTTTAAGAATCTTAATAGCCAGTTAAATGAAACTGACTGGAATCCAGTTTTATCTCAGAATGAGTTTGGATATGTTACTTCACAGGATATTTTATGACAAACTGTTGAGAATACTGTTTCTTATAATATTCATAAAACTGGTAGAGGACTTCCCTTCTGGTGGATCTTTGAACTACAAAAAATATATATAAAAAGAAGCGATTAAAATATTGCAATTTGAGTGCAAAAGAAACTTTACTAGGTATTTTAAGTTATTGAAACTTGAGAGTAAAGCAGAAAAGATTAATTATGAGAACAGTTTAATGAAAGAGTTTGTTAAGAATAATTTTTTAGATATTTGAATTATTATAGTAATAGTTTCTCTCCCTTAAGAACTGTTGAGGTGAACGGAAACATTCTTATGGATTGCAAACTTATTGCTAATAAATGTAATCCATTTTTTTATAATAACAATAACAGAATTATACTCTTAGATGTTAATATAGATACTGATTCAACTATGTCTTGCCCACTGATTACTTTGGATGAATTAAATGATACAAGAGTAAGATTAAAAAGTCAACAACTATGGGAACTGATAAAATTCCTGCCATTTTGCTAATAACATTATTGAACTACATTGCACCTATATTACATAATATGTTTAATACATTTTTATAGTATGGTATTATCCCTAATCCCAGGAATCAATCTGTAGTTATGCCAATATATAAAAAGGGAATAGGCTGGAGGTTAATAACTATTATCTAATGAGTTTTTATAATGAAATAACCAAAGTCTTGAATTTGGGTTGAAGTGTAGGAGCAATTTATATCTGAGCTAGGCCTTTGCTTTATTGTCTCACGGGGTGATCATTCAGGTATTAAACAACTTTAATATAAACCCATTTGTAATTAGATGGATATCTGACTGGTTAACGGATCAATCACAGCTGATTGTGATTCAGGGTAATAAGTCAGACTCAGTTAAATTTCTGTCTGAAGTTCTGCAGGAATCTGTTTTGGGTCCATACTTATTTTACCTGTTTTTCTGGTCTATTTCAGTTAGTCTATAATGCTAGATTAGTAAATATGCTGATGATGGTAAAGATAGATTTTTTTGCAAATAGTAATAAGAGTTTGACAAAATAAACTCTTGTGTGTTAAGATTTCAGCTATCAGTTTAGTGAATCTAAGTGAAACATCATGTATTTTGGTAAATCAAAACTTAGGAAACCAATATTTCTCTTATCCTTTGTATTACAGGATGTTATCAGTTATAAGAATTTGGCTATTATTCCCCAACCTCAAGTGCAAAAATGGGAAAATGAGTTGAGGATGGATGGAAAGATGGATGGATGGATCTCATGAAGGTGTTCCTTTATAAAACTTGTTGATACAACTTGTAAAAATGCACTAAGAAACTTAGGGTTTATTTTTAAACATATCACTACTAGAGACAGAGTGTGTTTTATTGCACTATATAAAGGACATGTAAAACCCATCATAGAATATAATGGTATTGTCTGTTCGTACTCTGTTGGTCAATTAAATTGTTTGGAAAGGGTTCGTACACAATGTACTAAACAGATTCCTAAAGTTAAGAATTTGAAATATGTTGATAGGTGTTTTGCTTTGAATTTATACACAATTCATTATAGATACATAGGTTCATAGGCTCATATTAGGTTATCTGCCCTAGGGCATTTATAAGCCTAGCCAGAATGTGTTTGGCTTTCGCCACCCATTTTAAATGAATTTTGCTATGCCCTTTTTCAAGGTTAGTATACTCTGCCTCTGTCTAACAGTGACCCAGAAGTGATACCTGGGGTAAACCTACAATCTCCCATCCACTCATCAAGATTCCTCTTGAAGAGAGTCAATGAGGGACTCTGCCTAACCTGGACTGGGATTTTATTCCAGAGTGAAGGGAGCCTCTGGGTTATGAATCTGTCCCTCCAGCATGTCCTATTTATTTCAGTGCTGAGATTCAAGTCTCTCGAGCGTGGCTCGATGGGATTTGGATTTTCTGAGGTGCAGCATGTCCATTAATTCCGGGTTGGACATGGCTTTATATGTCAGGCACAGATCGCCTCTGAGCAGGCGGTATGCCACTGAGTAGAGCTGGAGTTTCTTTAACCGGGCAGCATATGGCATCTGTTTGAGCCCTTTGATCCTCTTGGTGAGGTACTTTTGGGGTCTTTCCAATTGCTGCAGGTGTCTGGTAAGGTACATCCCAAAAGGGGCATTGTACTCAATTATGGGCCTGATGAGGGATGAGTAATGAGGCACGATGACCTCCCCTGATCTAGATGTGAATCCCTTCATGATTAGGTGGGCTATATAAAATGTTTTTCTAACCACATTGGCCACGTGGTTGTCAAATGAGAGATTGCTATCAACTTGGGTACCCAGGTCATTAATTACTTCTTCCGTACTTAATGGATTACCACCTATGTGGTAATTTTTGGGCACTTTGTTTTTGCCAAAGGGGGTGACTATACACTTTTTGGCGTTTAGCTTGAGGCCATGGCTCTGGCACCAGTTGTCTGTTTCTATGAGGCCCTTTTGTAGGATGCTTGTGTCGGCTGGAGAGTCGATTATGGCACCCAGTTTGCAGTCATCTGCGAACTTGGTCAGTCACAGTCCTTCTGTGTTAGCCTGTACCTCCGAGAAATATATACCGAACAAGAGAGGTCCCAGGACTGAGCCTTGTGGGACACTACTTGTAACTGATTTGGAGTCTGACATGGCTCCAGCAATTCTAACCATGTGGGTTCTGTCCTTGAGCCAGTTTGCAACCCATCTAGTGACATAGGGGTTTATATTTAAGCTGGTGAGCTTATCTATAATGCCCGAGTGGGGTATTGTATTGAAGGCTTTTGCAAGATCCAGGTAGGCTATGTGGACCACCTTCCCCTCGTCAATGGCCTTGGTGACTGTTTCAAAGAAATCAAACAGGTTTAAGAGGCAGGATCTGCCCTTAACAAAGCCGAACTGGGTAGGATCCAGTGTCTGTAGGTCCCCAATATCTTTATTTATGAGGTCCATGATGATCCTTTCCATAGCTTTGCAGACCAAGCTAGTCAGGCTTATGGGGCGATAGTTTCCAGGATCCATTGAGGCACCACCTTTGTGGAGAGGGACCACTGTTGCTGTACGCCACTCTTTGGGTACATATCCTGTAGTAAGGCTGAGATTGAACAGTAGTTTTATGTTTGGGTTTAGTTCTTCTTGGAGTTCATGTAGGATGCAGCCCGGGACACCATCTGGTCCCATTGATGCTGTATTTTTGCTTTGGAGAGGGCGGCTCTTACCTGAGCATCTGAGATGTCAGGGGCAGCACTCTGCTGGGATAGATATTTGCCCTTTTGGTGGGGAAGGGGGGGAGAAGTTTGCGCTGAACCTGTCAGCTAGGATGTTGGCAATGTCTGTGGGTTCGGTGTATTTTTTGTCATTTTGGACTAATTCTGAGCATATCTAGGAATTCCCACCCAGGTTCCTAACATAACTAAAGAAAGCCTTGTGATTATCCTTAGTGTCCTGTGCAATTTTTCTCTCAAAGCTGGCCTTAGACGATTTTATGAGTGCCCGTAGTTTTTTGCTAGTTCTGATCAGAGATGCCTTCCCTTTTTGGGATTTTGCTCTATCATGTAGTAGCTTCCTCCTTCTATTGTATAGTTTGTTTATGGTTGGGGTCCACCAGACAGGACGCCTAACCTTGGAGGATTGGGTCTTGGTTTTATTTGGGATTGCATGATCCATGCATTCCTGAAGGTGTTCATAGAATGCGTTTATAAAGGATTCTGCGGTCTGGGCCATATTTTCCACAGGCCCGGGGGCTTTGAAGGATTTCACCTTGGTTTAGAGGAGTGTGAAATTTGCTTTAGAGAAGTTTTTCACTGTGGTTTTCTGGGCAGGGGCTGGGGTCGGGATGTGAATATCTAGTGAGATTAGTTTATGGTCTGATCTTACCAGTGAGGGATACACTTCTGGTCTGGAGCATAGAGTCCCCATGTTGGTGATGATCAGGTCCAGTATGTTTTCCCCTCTTGTGGGAGTGGCAACAAGTTGTTCCATAGCATTTGAGTTTATAAATTCTAGGAACCTTTGGGCTAGGGTGTTGGAGCTAGAGTAATGCTCCCAGTCTATGTTAGGGTAGCTGAAGTCGCCCAATATAATGGTGTTTGGAGAGACCTTCATATTTTTCAGTGTTCTTAGGAAGGCCGAGTGGGGTTCCTGGGTTTGGGAGGGTGGTCTGTAGCAGGCTATAAACTGGAAGGCAGTTTTACCCACTGTTAGTTGCACATGGATAGTCTCTGATGCTTCGTGCTGTGCCACCAACCTGGAGGTGTGGGTATCTTTGACGAATATTGATACTCCCCCTCCTTTTGTGGTTCAGTCCAAATTTTGGGGCCAAAAAACATGGTATGAGGTATAACCTGTTAGTGCTGGGGTGCTCTCGGGAGCCTTGAACCAGGTTTCTGTTACTGCACAGATATCGATGTTCTCCATGCTAAGGAGAGTTTCGAGTGCGTGCATCTTGAGGTTTAGACTTCTGGCGTTGAGTAGCATTACTTTTAGTTTCTTATCCCTTGTGATACCTATGGAGGTGGCTTTGTCTTTTGAACCTTGCCTAAAAAAGGCACTATGGGGGTGGCAAGAGCCTTTGCCAATATCCGAAGCCCAGGGGTGACAGGTGCAAGCCGTCCCTAGTGAAGCATCGTGGCTTGTTGAGCATGTCATCCCAGGCAGACAGGCATTGGATCCCCTTTGAATGACACCAATACTTAAGCCAATTGTTGAAATTGATCATCTTGTCTTCATATTTTGGCATCATTCTTGGTGAGGGTAAGATGCTACTCAAGGTCAGGGTCATACCGGCCTGGGCTACATGCTCAGAGAGCTCCTCTATGTCTCTTTTCATGTAGTCCAGGGAGGTAAGTCTCAGGTCATTCACACCAGCATGGACGATGACTGAGTCATATTTGTACTTACCTTGGAGTGACCTGAGTGCTTGTGTTATGTGGCGGATCCTAGCACCCGACAGGCAGCTCACCATGACCTTCTCCTTATTCAGCCTGGTGAGCTGGACGTCAGTGTGCCTGACGATAGAGTCACCTATTACAAGTGTATCAGGTGTGTTGTTTAGCCTTAAGGGGTGTGACTGTTCGGCACACTGGCTTTGTGAGCTATGTGTTGCACGTGTTTTGTTTTGGGCTAGCGGTTGCTTGGGTGTCCGCTTTGGAGGTCTCTGCTGCTTAGGCAGATTTTTATTTAGAGCCTCCGAGTATGTTTTTGTGTGTTTATGTGTTTGGTTTGCTGTCGTGGTAGGTCTTTGTGAGACTGGAATTGTAGTGAGTGTGGTTTCCTTCTCCTCCTGACTGGTTACGCCAGTACTGAGCTGAGAGAGCTTATCCTCCAGTTTGGCTATATGGCTGCATCTCTCACATGTGTTGGAATTTGTTGGGAGGAGGAGAGGGTTGTCTGTGTACATGAGACAGTTATAACATTGCCTCAAGATTCCCAGATTCACCAGCTGACCGGAGAGGAGATTGACAACTGACCTTTGGACATGCTAGAATAGTATTGGGAATTCCTTTATAATTGAAAAAAAGGGCCAATGGGGATCAAAGTACTTAAGGGGAGTTTGTGAGGGTGTAGTGCTTTTAATTTTTTAGTGCTGACTTATATAATTGCTTTAGTGAGCAAGTGCCAGGCTTTAGAGTGGGAACAGGGTGTTTATTTTGAGAACTAGATCAGTTGTAAGGGAAAAAGTGAAGAGCAGACTTTGTGGAGCCGAGAATGGTTTAAACCCAATGATGCTGCACTATGCACAAAATCGCGCAAAGCCGCGCAAAAACAGGTTTTATACAGGGGGACTTGAAAGAGCTAGAAAATGGCCCAAAACGGCCAATAGACTACCAGATTCTTGTGCTGGGAACACTCCTCCAGGGATAGATAGGCTGCTCCAAGCTCCCCACTGCTACTGGTGAACAAAGAAGCCTTCCTTTATCCAAGAAAGGAAATGGGCAACACAGGAACTTTCCAAAAGTCCAGAATACAGCAAAGCCTGTATTTGGACTACTCTAGGTCAGGAAAGATGGGAAACAAGGATATATTTTTTCTTTTTTTGCAATAAACAGCAAGAAAGTGCAATAAATATCTAACACAGGCTAGTGCACTTGAGTGTGTAGCCTCAACAGGTAAATGCAACAAACAGGGCAAACTTTAAAAGTGCAGGTGCAAAAACAACTTTAAACAGTTTAAAACAGTTCAAGAAGCAGAATTACTTGCAGTTTAGCTAGATCGGACAGTCGCCCAGGTAGTAGCAGGAAAAAAACATTACATTTATCAGGTTAGCAGTCGCTCTTTTAGCCTCTCTGCTGCTAGCACCACTCTGCAGGACCACAAGGAGCTTGGCTGAGTAGTAACAAGCGCAAAAACCGCGCCAAAGCGGGTTTTATACAGGGGGACCTGAAAGAGCTAGAAATTGGCCCAAAACAGCCAGTAGACTACCAGATTCTTGTGCTGGGAACACTCCTCCAGGGATAGATAGGCTGCTCTAAGTTCCCCACTGCCACTGGTGAACAAAGAAGTCTCCCTTTATCCAAGAAAGGAAATGGGCAACATACATGAAAGATTATTATTTGCTTATAGAGTATTTCATGATGGTCCATTTCAGACTTTATTTGATATGGATATTCACTCATCTAGTAAAATTCATAAGCATAATAAATTGAAATTAATAGTTTCACTAAGTAGATCTTGTGTCAGGCACACATAAATTACCAGTGGGGCAGTATATTTATGGAACAGGATTCGTGGTAGTATTAAATCTAATAAAAACTTGTTTAAAATGTCATTAGACAAGTGGTTTGGTAGTAGAGTTTATGATCCTAATATATGTGAAAAAATGTGCCCAGATGGCAATCTTGGCCTGAAGAATTCATAACTTATGAACGTATGTTCTCTGCAAGTTGATAAATAAGTGTTAAAATAACTGTTGGACAGTGCAGTGGTGCAGTGGTAACATTGTTGCCTCACAGAAAGACCTTCCCCAGTTCAATTCTCAGCTGTGGTTCCTTCTTTGCAGAGTCTACATGTCCTCCCTGCATTCATGTGGGTTTCCTCCCAAGTTCGAAAGACGTGTCTGGAGCATTTCACCCCAGGCCTCTGCTGAAAATTGGCTCTTTCCAAGTCAGACTTTCCTGGTTAACAAAAAAAAAAAAACTGTTAGTATTGGCAGTGCATATTCCAGTCTACATTTGTAGCTATTTAATAACTAGTCTTTTTTATAGGAGATATCAGAGTTTATAAACATGAGTTAGTTGGTTCATGTCAACAATGAATTCTGTACGGTATCGGAATCATAAGTGTTGATGAAGTAATAGGATGAGATATTTTTTTTTTATAAATAAAGGGTGAGACTCCTTCAAATGAACAATTAAATATAAATAAATACATAAACTTTTTTTGTACTGGAATTTCTTCCTGTTTCATTGCAAGAGAAAGTTAATAGAAAAATTGATATTATGAAGACTTGTGTAGTATTTTGTTCAGGTGGCTCCTGTTCTTACAGAATAGTTGTGGCGGTAACATGCAGGCCTCTGTTTTTTTGCCATAATCCTAGCAAATGTGCAGAGGATGAGTGGTATTTATGGGTGGTGAACACCAATGCTTTTTATTGATGCTTTGGAGGTACATGGGAATTTATTCTGTTAAGGTGAGCATTTGATCTCTGGTAGTTAACGGTACTAGGCTTTTTTACTTGTGATGTTATTAACAGGAAGCTATTAGAGCTTCCATTAAAGTGCACTTCATGTGTCAATCAGACCAGGATAACTTCCTGTCTCCCTTCAAACAATTAACTAAATATATATTTAATTAAAGATATATATATATATATATATATATATATATATATATCTGTGTATATATATATATATATATATATATCTATATATATATATATATATATATATATATACACATATACATACATATATACATATATATATATATATATATATATATATATATATATATATATATGCATATACATATATATATATATATATATATATATATATATATATATATATATATATATATACATATATATGATTCTACTTTCATTAATCAAAAAGCAAAAGTTATATTAAGCCCATTAGGAACTTCAAATAACTTTGCAAAATTGTGAGTGCTGGTGTTTTTTTTTTTTTTTTTGTATATTGAGGATGACCGCCGATGAGTACAGTCATGCTTAAAGCATTTTAGGAAAGCTGCAGACTGTGCAGGACTTATTTTTTATAAAGAAAAGTGGTATATAGTTCTTTATATGGGGATTTCCTTTTGTGGACATCCTGATGGTTTCATTAAAGACTAGAAAGACGGTGATAGGAAAAACTGAAAAAAATGGGAGACAAAATAAAGAGGGTAAAACAAAAGGGGAAACATCAAGAGGGTTTGTGCTGGAGGATGTGAGAGAGGATGGGCACTATGTTTTGCTGGGGATAGAACTCGCCTAATTTTTATTTATTTATTTATTTTTTATGAGATGGGTAGTGTGGGTGGTAAATAGGGATAAGGAGAAAGGAGAAAGAGTAAGGGAAGAAGTGCTAAGGAAGTGCCAACTGGAATCAAAGTCGGCAGAACCTCAAACACATCCACTGCCAGATGGTGTTGCATTGGAGGACCCAATGTTGAGGGAATAGGGGCCTATGTTGGCATGTTGGTTGGTACCAACTGGAAGAGTGTGACTTCTATGCACTGAAGAGTGCCTTCGACTGGCTGAATTCTCCAGGCCACTACCTCTACCAGTGCATCCTAAACCAAACTCTAAAGCCCTCTTTCTGTGAGACTTGACAGGCTGCCACATGCCACAGTGCCTGCAGGACTTATGACTCCACTCTGTCCCTGCACAGATATCCCCAGACAGGCAGAGTGTGAACATTCCCTAGCCTGGGAGGTCTGTGCCTGGTCTGCTCTTGAGGGATTCAAACCTTTAAAAAAAGAAAATAAATGGGAGAGAAATGAATAAAAAAAAAATGAGAAAGGAATGCATAAGCAAAATAAGGAAACAGAGAAAAACGGGGTAGGGCTAGGCAAATCAGAAAAAGCACAATAAATCTATGCAACACCATTTGCATGCAATTTCATACAATTTTGAAATACTACAATAAAATCTTTATTGAGGTAAATCTTGTGCATGGATTGAACTGTAAACTCTTCAGTTGCATTTATTTCATCTGCAAGGTTGTAACAATATTTTCCTTATGAGTAATACAGAAAACCATTGTATTTCTATAGCCTTCACAAAACTGGCATCATCTAATGCAACTATTTATAATTATTTTCTTGCAATGGTTAAAAATTATAAATGTGTAATTGCAATTTTGCTTTACATAACTTAATAAATACAGTCAGCATTACTCGTACCCATAATGTAGTACATAGTTATTAAAGTTACATATACATATTATTATTTTAATATACTTGTATGACATTTTTATTTATTATTATAATCTATTAACACATTACAGACATTACGAGAAAGAAAAATGTTGGAGTGAGTTGGATGAAGTGGTGATGACTGTACCCAAGGGTGAGAGAGTTGTGACTGGAGCAGATTTCAATGGGCATGTTGGTGAGGGGAACAGAGGGGATGAGGAAATGGTGGGCAGGTATGGTGTTAAACAAAGGAATGCAGAAGGTCAGATGGTAGTGGATTTTGCGAAAGGGATGGACATGGCTGTGGTGAATACATATTTTAACAAGAGGGAGAAGCATAGGTTGACATGCAAGAGTGGAGGAAGATGCACACAGATGGATTATATCTTATGTAGGAGGGCCAGTTTGAAGGAGATTGGAGACTGTAAAGTGGTGACCAGGGAAAGTGTAGTTAGGCAGCATAGGATGGTGGTTTGTAAGATGACGTTGGTGATCAAGAAGAGGAGGAGGAGAGTGAAGACAGCACCAAGGATCAAATGGTGGAAATTGAAAAAGGGTAATTGTGAGGTGGAGTTCAGGGAAGAGTTAAGACAGGCACTGGGTGGCAGTGAAGAGTTACCAAATAGCTGGGTAGCTACAGCAAAGCTAGTAAGGGAGATGGCTAGAAAGGTGCTTGATATGACATCTGGACAGAGGAAGGACGACAAGGAGACATGGTGGTGGAATGAGGAAGTACAGGAGAGTATACAGAGAAAGAGGTTGGCAAAGAAGAAGTGGGATTGTCAGAGAGATGAAGAAAGTAGACAGGAGTATAAGGAGATGAGGTGCATGGCAAAGAGAGAGGCGGCGAAGGCTGATAAGGCATATGAAGAGTGGTATAAAAGGTTGGACACTAAGGAGGGAGAAAAGGACCTGTACCGATTGGCTAGACATAGGGACCGAGCTAGGAAAGATGTGCAGCAGGTAAAGGTGATAAAGGTTAATGACGGAAACATACTTACAAGCGAGGAGAGTGTGTTGAGCAGATGGAAAGAGTACTTTGAGGGGTTGATGAATGAAGAGAATGAGAGGGAGAGAAGGTTGGATGATGTGGGGATAGTGAAACATGAAGTGCAATGGATTAGCAAGGAGGAAGTAAGGATTGCTATGAAGAGGATGAAGAATGAAAAGGCTGTTGGTCCAGATGACATACCTGTGGAAGCATGGAGGTGTTTAGGTGAAATGGCAGTGGAGTTTTTAACCAGATTGTTTAATGAAATTTTGGAAAGTGAGAGATGCCTGAGGAATGGAGAAAAATTGTTTTGGTACCGATTTTTAAGATCAGTCACAGCATGAAGTTATGGGACAGAGTAGTGGAAGCTAGGTTAAGAAGGGAGGTGATGATTAGTGATCAGCAGTATGGTTTCATGCCAGGAAAGAGCACTACAGATGCTAGGTTTGCTCTAAAAGTGTTGATGGAGAAGTACAGAGAAGGTCATAAGGAGATGCATTGTGTTTTTGTAGACTTAGAGAAAGCATATGACAGGGTGCCTAGAGAGGAGTTGTGGTATTGTATGAGGACGTCAGGAGTGTCCAAGAAGTATGTAAGAGTGGTACAGGATATGTACGAGGGTAGTGTGACAGTGGTGAAGTCTGCGGTGGCAGTGACGGATGCGTTTAAGGTGGAGGTGGGATTACATCAAGGATCAGCTCTGAGCCCTTTCTTATTTGCAATGGTGATGGACAGGTTGACAGACGAGATCAGACAGGAGTACCCATGGACTATGATGTTTGCAGATGACATTGTGATCTGTAGTGAGAGTAGGGAACAGGTGGAGGAGACCCTCGAGAGATGGAGATATGCTCTAGAGAGAAGAGGAATGAAGGTCAGCAGGACGAAGACAGAATATATGTGTGTGAATGAGAGGGAGGATAGAGGAATGGTGAGGATGCAAGGAGTAGAGCTGGCAAAGGTGGATGAGTTTACATACTTGGGATCAATAGTTCAGAGTAATGGTGAGTGTGGAAGAGAGGTGAAGAAGAAAGTACAGGCAGGATGGAGTGGGTGGAGAAGAGTGTCAGGAGTGATTTGTGACAGACGAGTACCAGTAAGACTGAAAGGGAAGGTCTACAAGAGGGTAGTGAGACCAGCTATGTTATATGGGTTGGAGACAGTGGCATTGACAAAAAGGCAGGAGTTAGAGCTGGATGTGGCAGAGTTAAAGATGTTAAGATTTGCACTGGGTGTGATGAGGGTGGACAGAATCAGGAATAAGTATATTAGAGGGTCAGCCCAGGTTGGAAGGTTTGAAGACAAAGCCAGAGATGCAAGATTACATTGGTTTGGACATGTGCTGAGGAGGGATGCTGAGTATATTGGGAAACAGATGCTAAGGATGAAGCTACCAGGTAACAGGAAAAGAGGAAGGCCTAAGATAAGGTTTATGGATGTGGTGAGAGAGGACATGCAGGTGGTTGGTGTGACAGAGCAAGATGCAGAGGGCAGGAAAAAATGGGAACAGATGATCCACTGTTGCGACCCCTAACGGGAACTGCCGAAAGAAGATGATGATGAACACATTACAGACATTCCATTTTGTTACAAAGATGCATGCATGGTTACAAACGTGCTCATGATTTTCTATGAATTTCATAACAGCAGTGCAAGTAATATTTTCAGGTACATGGATCTGTCTTTGCAAATACCTGTATTTATGCAATTTTTTAACTATTTTTATTTTTTTTAAATGTGACCCATAAAGAAATCAGATATTTTACTTACTATAAAACTTTCACCTTCTCGCCATTACCTTGTCTACTGACTTGGCCAGCTGGTCAGCTTTACACTTCTGCTAGTCTTCATCCTTGTGACAGCAATGCTGGTCTGAGTGGTTTATACCTGCCAGGGTTGAACGGTGGTCACTGAACTACTGCCAGATATCAATCTTTTTACATGAGTTATGTCTCATGCATGCCTCAGTCTTCTCCAGGTGCAGATCATGCAAAAGGTAAAGCATGACCAAGGTCTGGTTATCAGACGAGCGAGGACCATGGCCTCGAGTTGCCATCGTTCAAAGAGTCAGAACAAGAATGAGGAAAGTCAGGAATCTAATAATCAGAGTTAAAAACACTCCCTGTAGGATGTGACATCACCTTAACTAAATCTGTTTCGCTAGCACGCTCGTTACAGCTACTGATATCATTTGGCAAGGTTGGTGTAACGAAAACTACTTTGTCAAATACTGATTTTGTTAAGGGAAAACACTCAGCTTTCCCTTCCAGGTGTCATAAAAAAGTTTAGATATATGGTTACTAAGTTGTATTGATAATGCTTATAGGAAAAATTTATTTGTTTTTTACCCTAACATCAGTATGTGTCATGTAGACAGTAAAAATATTATTTTTCTTTCTTTTGTAGGGGGGAGGAAATACATGCCAATATGTATGGGATTTGTCACTTTTATGACTTTATAATGTGTAAAAGTTGCTGTGGTGTGACATACAATGTTGGATGGGCAGAGACTAAGCGGCATATTTCTGTAAACCTAACATTAGGATGATTCCATTTTGTATCTGTTTTTTTTTTTTTTTGTAACTGCATTCTTTTTTGGCTAGTCTAGGGCCATTCATGCATTCCTGAGGAAATATTGGGGTAGGTACAGAGTGCTGTAGACTCCAGAAATGTCCACAGCATGTCATTGTCATTCTAAAATATGTTCATGTACATATATACATACATGCATACATACAAATATTTCAAGCATGGGCATTAATGCCTGCCAGTAGTCCCAAAACAGTTGTTCTCATAATAAGTGTCCAGGTTGTTCTTAAAAAACATCTAAACTAGTACTTGCTTTAATGTAATTTGTTAGCCTATTCCATGCATCAGCTGCTGTCTCAGATAATGAATTATTATATTTCTCATTACTATAGAATCTTATACATAGGTTGTTTGATGATTCTGTACTACTTAAATATCTATATGTGACATTGTACAAGTTCTGATATTTTAGTCTTTATAATCATTTAAATTATCACATACATGGATGTCCTTGGTATATTTCTGCTCTACTCTTTCCAGTTTACTCATGCTTGTTTTCTTATAAGGTTTCCATAATGTTATTCCATACTCAGGTTTGGGTCTAATGTAACTAGCAAACAACAACTTAATCATTTCTGATTTCCTAGACTTTATGAATCTTTTAAATACCACCTATAGTTCTATAACTGTCATTAACCAATTGGTTGATATGATTAGAAAATCTCATAGCTGAATCTTCCCGTATGCCTAGTCCTTAAACGAATCTACAACAGTTTCAATCATTCTGTGTTATATTAAATATTCACCTTTCAGTTTATACCTCCCAAATTGCATATGCATTGTTTTTGATGTATTTATCAGCATATTATGCTCCTGTGCTGAAATGATCAATTTGGTCAACTTATTTTGCAGGCATGCCCTTTTTGTAATGCATGTAGTCAGTTTACCCAGTTTCACTCATCTGCATATAGACTGTAGAACACCTTAGATGAAAAAGATGTATGTGAAAGATACAATCTAAATAAGTAAGGTCCTAGGACAGAGCCCCTTGGGACATCCTGACTGTAAACAATAATTTCACCCATCCAACTGATGCATGATAATTTTTTAGAATACTGCAGACATACAAAACATTTTTAAAATTGTTATTATTTTATAAAAAAAAAAACACTAAAATTCTTTCAATACTGATTTAAGGCTCGTTTGCAATGAACTTAGATATATGCTGTACATGTTATAACAGCATTGACTGACTGGTAAAGATCTTTCATTCTGAATTTGCATTTAATGATATCAGCAATGGAACTGATTAGTTGTTGTTTCTTTCGGCTTATGGGCTTAGGGGTCGCCACAGTGGAACTCCGGTCCGCTAATGTTTGGTAGTGGATTTTTACGTGCCGAGTTACCAGCCCTGACACCTATTCATGCATGCCTCCACACAGAAGACGCTCTAGCTGAGAATCGAACGCGACAACGTCTTGCTGTGAGGCGACAACGCTACCGCAGCACCACTACCGCGGGTAATGGAATTGATTAATGATTACAGAAAATTATCATTGCAGAAATGTGATTTACTGATTGTGCACACTTGGGTATAAATTCAGCAATTTACTACAGAGATTTTACTTTGCTAAGGGCATGAACAGGGATGTGTGATGAATCTGATGTTTTTTTTTTTTTTTTTTTTTTTTTTGCTCAAATAATTTTTATTTTGATGATATAATAGAAATTGTTTGCATTAGATAAACTTAAAAACTATATACAATATTTACATTTAGCCTGACAGGTAGATTAAGATAACAATATATCTGGATATAAATAATGATCTTGATGCATTTAGTTGCAATTATCAGGAAGAGTCTGATTCCAGTTGCAAGGTGTCAATCAAAGCCAAGACTTTTCTCCAAGGGTTATTAATTAGTGGCTTAGGATAGATTCTTAATTTTTTAGTTTTGATCTCCAGTAACATAAATTTCTTCAGTAAAGATAAGAGTTCTTCTATGGTGGGTGCTGCGCTGGACTTCCATTTCCTAGTTATAGTTATAGATTTTCTAGATATTGTTAATATAGTCCACAAAAGATACAAATCCATTTTCTTCAAATGTGTATTATTAATTACATTCAGCAAAATTAAAGGTTTTGTCAAGATAAATGTATCTGTAAATATTGCTTGTAAAAAATTATTAATCTCATTCCAATATGTTTTAATAATGATACAATCATAAAAAAATATGAGACCAGTCGCATTAGTTGATAACTGGCATCTCCAGCCATGTCTTGTTACTGGAAGAGTTTATTTTTGAGAGTTTCTCAGGAGTCAAAAAGGATCCGGGTAGATATTTCCACTGAAAAATTCTCTAATATTGTGAATTGGAAGTTAATTTAACTAATAATAAGATATTTATCTTATCTTCCATTGATAATGATATTTGAATATCCTTAGTTAAATATTGCCATTACGCTATTTGGGGAGATGTCTTATAATCAATTAGTATATTATATAAGTACGATAATTCATTCTTTGCATTAGTTTTATTGTAAATTATTTCAAATAGACAAATTATGAATTTCAGAGTACTTTTAAAGGATGAGTTGCTTACTATTCTACACAGATCCTTTGTGTATGTATGAATCTGATGTTTTGGTAGTGCCAGTGAGGGAAAAAAGGCAGCATTAGCAGTGCATGACAATGGCTTAGGGCAGGGCAAGGATGCTTTTATTGTTGACAAAAGTGATTGAATAAACTGCAGTTAACATATATTATACTTTGCATGGATATAGTCGGATTTCTGTTAGGTTGTCATATATGTTGTGTTAAGTAACAGTTATTGTGAGTGTAGGAATAGCTGGCCAGTGGTTTATACTTTAAGAGGTGGTTACATCCAAATATTAATGTCACATTTTCTGACTGTAATCCTTTTCTTTTATTTCCATCTTTTTTCGTTTCTTTTTTTTTTTTGTGTTGTAGTACTGATGGGGAATAAGGGATCAAACACAGGAAGGATAATTTCAGCCATGAGGTAAACTGTGTCCTCATGGCAGCAATTATGACATATTATAAACTTCTTTTTTGTAAAGGGTGTTCCAGACAAGCCAAGAGGAGCATGGTCTGGAGTCAAGTAGTTGTTGAATTCAATGCAGTTGGAGGCAGAAAACGAGCATTGGTGCAGTGCAAGAGAAGGGCAAATGATATGGTGGCAAGCACTGGAAAAAAGGCCAGGCAGAATTAAATTTCCCATACCACTGAGGGAGTCTCCATGTTTTACTCAACTAATGCTAGGGGATGAGTACCTTCTGTCCATCCATGGGGATGACTATAACACAGAAGATGGGGTAACAAGGATAAATAGAGGTGGTGTGGACACTGCTCCAGCTAACTAATGTCTGCAGCAGCAGCAATACTTATCTGTTCATGAAGGCTGGTATAAAATTAGTAACACAGTTATAGTAGAGAGAAGTGGCTGCTGACACCTGAAATTGCTCTTCAGGAGGCCAAACAGCCTCTCAATGACAGTATGGGTCTGGGACAGGGATGTGTTACAAATTTTTTTTTAGTTTTGTATATGGATTTTTATGGCTGTTTTTAGCAATTATATTTTGTGTTTTTAAATTGATTAGTCAGGGAAGATTATTTAAAGAAGTGACATTTTGAATTGTGGTATTCTGATGACGTTCCCAGTGAGGGGCAAAAGAGCTTAATGGTTATGAACATGTTTATGAATTGCTATTTTTGCATGCATTGGTTTATTAAAGAATTTTATCATTAATTCACTGGTCATTCACCCATTCTTCAGCACTCTGTCTAGGTACATTTATATCATGTTATAGAAAGATGAAAATAGTGAATGCTATTTCATCGGCCCCAAAACATCTAAACATGAAAATATCGAAGATTCAGAACAGTGATTTTTTTTCTGTGGGAAAAAATTTGCTGCTTCAAAACACATACACACAACACAATGACATCAAACAAACAGCAACCACACACATACACTTACATTTCTACATCTAATGCTACACTAAACTAAACATACACTACTATATACCCACTTACCTTAACCCAAGCCCTAACCCTAAGGTCCCTCACTATCGCACACTCACCTAACCCACGCCCTATCCGTACCTCACTTAAACAGCCCCTAACCCTAAAGTCTGTCACTATCGCACACATGCTAACTCACTTAACCCGCCCCTAACCCTAATGTATAAACAATCGCACACTTACCTGAACCCAACCTGTACCTTTCCACCACAGCGCTAAGAATAGCGAAGCCACAGAAACGGCCAACCAAATTCTTTCCCGAGGAAAGAATTCACTGTTCTGCAGCTTCACTATTCTTAGTGTTCGCTGAATAGTGTTTGATATCAGAACATTCGAAGTTTTAATACTGCGATGTTCTGATATAGACCTGCCTAGGTTATTATGTGTTATATGTCTCCTCTTTAGCTCCACTTGGATTTCTCACTGGAATCATGAGCCACTTTAATATGAATAACTATTTAAATACTATATGAAAAAAAACATTCTTTTTCCACTTACCAACAAGATGATCACTGGACATCCTACCATGCAGGGAGAGGTGGTAGAGTGAGGTAGTGTGCCAGATGTGGGAATCATATGCACTGCCAGGATGCTAGGCAGAGATGTTGGCCATGCACCCCCTTGCAGTACAAAATATGTGTCAGTTAATGAAATTGTATCCCTTCCTATTGTGGTACCACTCTCCTTGTGGAACAGGAGGGGCCCTAATTGTAATGTGGGTGCAAATCTATCACACCAAGTACCTCAGGGAAACATGCAAACCCTTAAAAGGCACACATGGTCCTGGCTTGGTCCTGAGATGACACCAGGAATTAGATGTACTGATTCACACATGCCAAGAGTACATCCAGGAACTGTTGTAGTACTCTTGAGGCAGAAGTCTTTGTGATCTCCATGTCCCCAGACTGTCTCTGGAAGGTCCCTGTAGCAAGTATAGTGAGGCTATACATATTTTGGTGTTGACAGGGATAGGGAGTCCACACATTTGTCCAGTGCTCCTATGGGGTTCAAACATACCCACTAAGACCCTTATAGCATCCCTGTGTACTCTCAACCTATCAAAGATTTCCTGATTATTAAAGTTAGAATGAGTAATCCTTTGCTTATATTTTTTCCATACTGGCTGGCAAGCACATCTAGGTGCAGACAGTTTTGACCCAGCCAAGACCAGCAACTCAGACCTAGAATTAGCAAACCTTGCAGCAATTGATAGCATTTTCAGTAGCATAGCTAGAATAGGGAGAGAGGAGCAACTGCCCCGGGCACAAATTGTTGGCGAGGTGCAATCAGTTGATCCTAGTATAAGCCAATATTGCATTTGTAGTCAAATCTGAGCAATGTAGGGCTCCTTGCATGGTCTAAACTGTATCAACTGCCTGCTACATTTGTTGCAAGCAGTTTGCTATAATTTATAAGAGAAAAATGTTTTTTATTTATTTGTTTATTTTTTTTTTTAATAGAAAGGAAGAGGGTATGGGGAAGAGCACATAAATGGGACCTGAATGGCTAATTATCTGGGCAGGAGAGAGGAATGTGTGTTGTCCATTTGGCCACCTGGTTGGTGTGGCAATAAAAGGAATGTCCATTTATTTATTTCTCTTCAATGGGGGTGTGTGGATCTATAATAAAGATATAATAAAGTGCCATCCTTTTTTTTTTTTGTTTTTTGCTTTTCACCTGAAGAGCTGAACGGGTGAAGCACATGATACCAGCACAGTTCACTGGCTGAGCCAGCTATGCTTTTGAGATTTTTGCTGTTTACAACCGATACATTTGGTGATACTTCCCTTTATGTACCACATCTGTGACCAATGTGGAAAAATGGGAATATCTGACTATGAATCACAAATGGTGAGAAACATATTTCATTTGCATAAGAAAATGTACATCACTCCTCATTTCCATCTAATTACTTGCACATTTGAAGTAATTTTGCATTGGTGTTAATGGCCTCGATGAAGCACAGCTCAGCTATGCTCAGTCACGCATGTCTTGAAAAGCATAAGCACATTTGTAAAAAGGACTATGAATATTGGTCTAAGAATTCTAAACATGCCAAAAATAGCCAATTTTACCTCATTAGATCACTTCTCGGCCATTAGATTATTTTAGTACTCTTAGTGATACTATAAAAATGTATCCCAAGGACACCCAATGATTAGCTAAATCTTAACTATTTTATAAAAAAATAAATAAAACACCTCACTAGAATCTGCAACAACTGTACCATCCTTTTCACTTTTATAAAGCATAATTAAAAATATGGACAATGGAAACTTAACCAGCATAATGTCCTGTTACATTTCATATAAATCATATACTTCACCTTCATCCCTACAGAAAAAAAATCTAAAACCTGATGTGTTGTTTTCTGGGACTTATAGTCATTGCAGATAATGTACAGTTTTGCTCATGAAACTATAACCATCAAGGCATACACAAAAATATCAGTAAAAGGCTTTCTTTTCACCATTTCCTTATATCTTTACATTCTTCATAAACTTCTCAGGATGTGATGCTTTATGTAGCAGAGAAAGTCTAGCAATAACCATCTTAGTTCCTCAAACTCTACCGCCACAGGAAGCACTGCTAAGAAGAATTTCAGCATGAATATCTTAGAATGGGTCTATATCACATCGTTGAACTTTTATTCTATCGAATACCTAATCGTTGAACCCCTAATTGTCAAAGTTACTATTCAGTGATCTAAACATCAAAGTGAAATTCATTGAATTGTTTTAGTTGGCCATCCTGAAAAAAATCGTTGAATGATTGACATGCCAACTGGCCGGGATTTACCCATTACCTTACTATAGTGCAGTCTCAGAGCTGGGAGGCTACAGGGGGCACAGCCCTCCTGCAAAAACATAAAACGTTTACCTTTCTCAGTGTTGGCCAATTAAACTATTTCAATGAATTCCACTTTGATGTTTAGATCATTCTGTCAATAGTGTACAATCTTCACCACCATTGCACTGAAGTTACCAGCAAACTGCTAAAAATGGCAGTGCCATTCTGTTCCCAACTTTTACCTCCCAATGATCAAAAATTCTCCAGAACATGACTAATCAGAAATCCCCACTTTTTCTGTAGTTTTCCTAATAATGTACACTCCCAATATACTTCCAAATAGCCTTAGCTAAGCTGATATTGAGGTTAATCTGAAATAAATAGTTCAATGCATACACTTGCACTTTATGCATACATACATACATACATACAGATATTCCAAGCACAGCCATTAAAAGCCCTTCTAGCTTGCCAATATACCAAAACACTTGTCCCCATAGTAAGTGCCCAGGCTGTTCTTAAAGATATCTAAACTAGTACTTGCTTTAATGTAATTTGGTAGTCTGTTCCAAGCATCAGCTACTCTGTCAGAGAACCAATTAGTACACTTCTCATTCCAATAGAATCTTCTACATAGGTTGTCTGATGATTCTCTAGTACTTTTTGTTAACCCCAAATATTCCCAGAGGTAGTTGTCTCTAAATATCCTATATATACTTGAATAAGATCTCCTCTTAGATATCTGTAAGAGACACTGTACAAGTTTTTCATAATAACTTAAATTTTCACATCCATGGAAGCCCTTGGCATATTTCCGCTGTACTCTTTCCCGTTTACTCATGCTTGTTTTCTTATAGAGTTTCCATATTGTTATTCCATACTCAAGTTGGGGTCTAATGTAACTAACAAATAAGGACTTCATCATTTTTCATTTCCTAGACTTTATAAATATTTTCATACAATGTATAGTTGTATAACTATCATTAACCGATTGGTTGATAGGATTAGACAAATCATAGCTGAATATACCCATATAGGCAGGTCCTTAAATCAGTCTACAGTTTCAATCACTGTGTGCTGTATTAAATATTCACTTTTCAATTTTTTATTGTAATTCAACTGAAATTTTACTCTACAAAATTATGATGACTGTATGCCTATTTTCATTAGCCCATTATATCACCCAGACCTCAAAAGTCTTCTCAGCAACAGGGCCTAAATCATAAAATGTTCTGCTTGCTAACTAAAGCCTGGCTTTGCCATCAATAGACAAAGCTTTGAGGGAATCATACAAATAATCAGTTTGAATGTAATGGTGCAAACCCAACATTCCTTTTTCAATATTCTAAAAAGCAAAACTGTCAGATTCACAAGAAAGCAATCAGTCATGATGCCTCATAAGGGTTTACATATACCAGCTGGTTTAACCTTATTCACTTTGGGGAAAATAAGAGTTGTTTTATTATTCATACCATTTTCAACATGCAGTATATATTTTGTCTGCATCATGGCCTGCTTCACTGGTTTATATGTAAGTAAGTAAATACATTCATTTTTACAATGTTATCTGGCTACATGTTATGTTTCAGATCAGTCATGTCATATCCAATATATACAATCAGTATCCTATGAAAGTATATACAGTTTTTCACTTTACTGGAATGGTATATAGTTTTGTACTTTATGTAGATGAAGTAATGATAAAAATCATTAATTCTGAATGCTTGTTTTAAGAAGAGAGTCAGTACATGCTGTGAATGTGTTAAATAAAACAATCATAGCTAAACTCATCATACACTCTGTAGTCTTTTAAAATGTCTGCTGTATTTTAGCACACTAATAATACACACATAATAATTAGTAATTGGCACATTTTAACCTGTGGAAGTAAGGCAAGCAATAACCTGGGTTTGGAACAAAGTTTTATCAACAGAAAAGGAAAGAATTTTATACAACACGTGGAAAGGGATTACAATAAAAATGGTAGCACAAAACAGTGAATGGATAAGTCATCATCATCATCATCATCATCATCATTATCTTCATCATCATCATCATCATCATCATCTTCTTTTGGCTGTTCCTGGTAGGGGTCACCACAGTGAATCATCTGTTTCCATTTCTTCCTGTCCTGTGCATCTTGCTCTGTCACACCAACCACCTGCATGTCCTCTCCCACCACATCCATAAACCTTATCTTAGGACTTCCTCTTTTCCTCTTACCTGGTAGCTTCATCCTTAGCATCTTTTTCTGAATATACTCAGCATCCCTACTCAGCACATGTCCAAACCAAAGTAATCTTGCCTCTCTGGCTTTGTCTACAAACCTTCCTACCTGGGCTAACCCACTAATATACTTATTCCTAATCCTGTCCACCCTCATCACACCCAGTGCAAATCTTAACATCTTTAACTCTGACACATCCAGCTCTAACTCCTGCCTTTTTGTCAATGCCACTGTCTCCAACCCATATAACATAGCTGATCTCACTACCCTCTTACAAACCTTCCCTTTCACTCTTACAGTTACTCGTCTGTCACAAATCACTCCTGACACTCTTCTCCACCCACTCCATCCTGCCTGTACTCTCTTCTTCACCTCTCTTCCACACTCACCATTACTCTGAACTATTGATTCCAAGTATTTAAACTCATCCACCTTCGCCACCTCTACTCCTTGCATCTTCACCATTCCTCTATCCTCCCTCTCATTCACACACATATATTGTGTCTTAGTCCTGCTGACCTTCATTGCTCTTCTCTCTAGAGCATATCTCCATCTCTCTAGGGTCTCCCCCACCTGTTCCCTACTCTCACTACAGATCACAATGTCATCTGCAAACATCATAGACCACGGGTACTCCTGTTTGATCTCGTCTGTCAACCTGTCCATCACCATTGCAAATAAGAAATGTCTCAGAGCTGATCCTTGATGTAATCCCACCTCCACCTTAAACGCATCCATCACTCCCACCGCAGACCTCACCGCTGTCACACTACCCTCGTACATATCCTGTACCACTCTTACATAGTTCTCTGACACTCCCGACTTCCTCATACAATACCACAACTCCTCTCTAGGCACCCTGTCATGTGCTTTCTCTAAGTCTACAAAAACACAATGCAACTCCTTCTGATCTTCTCTGTACTTCTGCATCAACACTCTCAGAGCAAACATCACATCTGTAGTGCTCTTTCCCGGCATGAAACCATACTGCTGATCACTAATCATCACATCCCAAGTGCAGTTTGCATAACCAATGTCCCTATATTTTAGAAAGGGACAGCACTGATAAAGTAAATCACAAACAAATTATGCTTAGGGATATTAATTGTGTAACCAAAGGAGTGATTCATATTGCCCTGTGCAAATAATTCTTGGCATGTTAGGCCCCCAGAATTGAGAGGACTCCTCATGAACATAGATACAAACATTTATGTGAGATCAAAAAGGGAAATATTAATAATGTACTTGTTAAACATATACAAAGTTTGAAGAACATAGTTTTTTTTTCATTTTGGGTACTAAAAAGGTTTTTGAGAACCATACATGTGGACCATGGGGAGAGATGGTGGACTATTATACTGTATGTTGTTATGGCAGTTAAAATTAAGAGCTAACCAGCCCCCAGTGTTAAATACTTGTATTTCTATATAGTTTGTTCTAAAAGTGAATGATATAAAAGGTTACATTTTGTTTTGATTAGGGATCATTGCTTTCTTATATATATATTTTTCTTATAGTTATGTTTATTTGAGTAGTAGTTTTTTACAATTTTTATTAATCTTGTAAGATATGTTTTTTAGGAAATATTCCTTAAATGTTTGGTCTTCTGTGTGCACGTGTGTGTGTGTGTGTGTGTGTGTGTGTGTGTGTGTGTGGTTGTTTGAAAGCAGGTATAAAAACCCAAAACTGAATATAGCTCCTCAGTGCGATGAAGTCTCTTTTTAATTCAGGACAAAAGAGCTAAATCTTCATGCAGGTAAGCTCCAGCATCTTTTCTTTGGAAATGAGTCAAATTGTGATACTGGGTTTGCTGTTAGTTTTTGTTTAGTGCACACTAATGCTATATGAATTTAGTTTCACATTGGCATAAACACTTGATGACAATTTCAAGAAGGTTCTAGTTTGCAAAAATACTTGCCTTAGTTATTAAGATTAGGTAGATCCATTTTGCAATTTTTTTAAACTATGTAGCCACTTCCTTTTTTCTTAGCATTTAGGATAAAATGATAGCCTGGCAAATATTTACTTACTTATGATGCTCATATCAACACCACAATAAAATCAGTAAACCGTAAACTAGGCACCCTTTATAAAATTAAGCCTTTCCTTACTCCCATAGCTAGAACTACTATTGCCCACACCCACCTTATCTCAACTCTCTTTTATGCTTCTCCTATATATACAAGTTTATCCAAAACCAACCTCCACAAGCTGTCAATTTCCTATAATAATATTGCTAGATTTGCCACCAGCTCCCCTTTTAGAACCCGCAACTGCCAAAATCTGAATCAACTGGGTTGGCTTGAATTGCATAATCAAATATTATTCCATCAACTGATAATTGCCCATAAAACCCTTTATCACCCAGATAAAACATCAATTCTCACAAGTCTCATCAGCTCATATAAAAATCTTTCAAGCCTACGCTCAGCTAATAAACTTCTTGTATCCGGACTTAAACCCAACAATAAAGCAGGATATTCCCTTTTCTCTAACACTGTGGGGAAAAGTTGGAATCTACTTCCTAGTGAACTTACATCTCTGTCCTCTACTACACTTTTCAAAAAGAAACTCAAACCACACCTTACCAGCCACTGGCTATGTCCCTGTACTAATGCTGACTAAGACTTTCTCTGTCTATTTTCATCTTTATCAGTTTTTCCTATGCTATTACTCACTTTATTGTCACTTTAAGCCCTCTACCTTCTAGTTGTACTTATTGTACCCAAAAAAGCCAGAATTGACATCTCTCTGTCTCTTTTATGACTCCCTCCCCCCCACTAACTCTCCAATCCTATTTTTAACTAGTCTGTTCTCATGTTACTATCTCTTAACCTTCAGCTGGGAATCAAAAAGGGTTATCTCAACTCATGTTTGTTCTACATGTTCCTCTATATTCTTGTATGCTAAATTGCCTTGTAACACCTATTTTTTTAATAATTTTTTGTCTGTCAAGCTATTTGTAACTCTAATGTTCTGTAACTGTAATTTTAATGTTCTGTTTCTTTATCTGTTTTATGTGGAGCTTTTCTCCCTGGGCCTCTACTGAAAATGGACATATATCCAGTTAGACTAGCCCGGTCAACAAATGTAAAATAAATAAATAAATAAAAATATTTCAAGCATTTTGAAATATTCAGTGACTGGCTCTTAAACAGTGTAAACCTTAAGACTTTGGAGGATCCAGTATTATGGGAAAAATATTATGAAGCATTGTCTCAATTCAGCAGTCATGTGGGATGTTTGACATCTTGCCCTTTGAAATGAAAGCCTTTTCATCAAATAGTATTACTTGAAACAGGAGAAATATTAGCTAAACATTTGGGCACATCATTCTGCATGAATATTGTCAGTGGATGCACGTCATTTAAAAGAAGACGAGAGTTAAAATGTTACAGGGTCATTGCATTCCCCCATGATAGGCCATTTAAGAGTTTTAGCACTGCAACCATTTCTGTGCAATAAGGTAGAAAATAAAATAATGGTGGTTTATGATATATGGCTGTGTGTCTTTTGGGTGACAAAACGGTAGGAAGGATGGCTTATGCAGAAAACCATGCACTCTCTAGCGGAAGAGCTTTATTTAAACCATACTTTGGTAAAAGTGTATTAATGACAAGTATCCTTAAAGTGTACTACTGATAAGCACCCTTATCTACTGTAACATAGAATCAATTTTGCCGCTAACATTCTACACATTTCATTATGCTCTACATAAGGCTTAGGTTGCTTATTCATATAAAAACACATTGCATATTCCTATCAGCATTATATGTTTCTGACTGGAAACCAGATCATTCCTTCACTGAATTATGAATGTTTTTGTAGAGAACTTATTTCTCAGACTCCACTGGGCTACTAATAAGCATTTATAAAACTGTGCGTTCCCTAATCAAACGTCTCTGGTAAGGTGATATTTTACTTATACAAAGCTCTTGTCACAGTTAAATGTTCAATTCATGCTTCCAGAATGAGGCCCTCAAATACAGTACACTGGTTCTGTCTCTAAACGTACTTTCTCTGGGTTTGTGTGAACTTGGAGACATTATAGATTGGGGTGTAGGGTAGAACCTCCACACTGGGAAGTGTTTAAACTCAGTGCAGATTATGAGTATAGTACAAAGTGAGTGATCAGTAATGAATTGAAGAAACTTGAGCAGTGAGTGTTCAAGTTATTAAAGTGAATTCAGTATAGAGTTTTAGGTTTCAAGAGGTGAGACTTGGCACTGATGCTGAGTACATATAATAATAATAGTAATCCATTATGATTGGCTCCAATCATGATTTTTTGTTGTGTATGGAGATTTATCTGTACCACAGGAAATGTAAATAAAGAAAAAAAGGTGATGTCTTGTATCATCTTTTAAAAGTTGACAAAGCAGTGGGGAAGTGGCTGACACTCTTACATATTGCCTGTCTAAAGGAAGCAGTTTGTTTCAAAATAGTGGCTGTATTGTAGCAGACAGCAGGCAGAAAGAGGAGCTAAAACAAAGCTGTTTCATGTTCTGTTGCTGCTGTGTTCTAGCTGGTGCTCTCACTTTTTAGTTCCAGACATAATCTCAACAGTTCATAAATGATGCTTAATGAATGTTAAGTACCCTTCTAAGCATTGTTAAGGTTGGGTCTTTAGCTACAGCAGGGCTGAATCAAAATGTTTTTAACCGTCACTGGAGTGTAATCACAGTCCTTTATGTACTAAAGAACTGTTTGGGTGAGCATAATGGTTAAGGTCTTTACCTGTGAGGTACAGGGTTTGATTCTGAATTCTGGTTATTGGCTAGGCTTGTAATAGTCTGCAGACTGATAGTCTGATATGAACCTATGAACTGCTGTATTGATCTTATCAAATTTATTACATCTTCTACCAGTATTAATTTCTTAGACCACATAAGGAACACATTCAGGAACACTTCAAATCATCTAGCTTTCATGCATTTAATAATTATATTTTACAGCTGTAGTTTTCCTAAGCACTGACGTAGTTGAATTTAAAGTATACATATTAAAAATTACTTGAAGCTGAGTATTAGGATCTCTGATGTGTTTCCTTTAGCCTCTACATAAACTGACAGAGTGAATTAAACACTTATGCAAAGAAGGCCAAATGGAAATCATTCTGCTCTGTTGCAGTGAGGTTTAGAAATAATACATTTGAAATTTTCCACAGCAGCATGTTGTTTTATGCCAAACAGTTCATATACATCTCTAAAAATTACAGATTAAGAGTGTAACTCACACAAAAGAGACAGCTGCAACAGAGACTACAACAAAGCTTTATAATACACTGCTACATTGAATTTGATTTTTACTTAAGCTTAGTTATTTACACATAATAATAGTGCTACTGACACCTGAGATACAAAACTCTAAAACTTAATAATGAGGTGGCTTTCAGTTTATATCAAAAACAGAATGCCTTCCTCATACTGCTTTATTCCAGGCACATTAACAGATACAACTATTTGCTTTCATTGCATTTTGCCATGTTATTTCTTCTAATCTCATGAGTATTAAGATGTCAAAAATGGTCTCTTAGAATCATTGATCCTTAGTGGGCACTCAGTGTTCCAAAATGGGGGATTAATATACAGAAAGTACCCTGAAGAAAGAAGGTCATCAATATCAAGATGAAATCCATGAGCCAAGGCTGAAATCCTTGGGTTCCTATTGAATTGTCGACATCTTAGGCTGTTGGATGCTTAATCATCAACACCTAAGCGTCAAACACTTACAATAGCGAACGGCCACATCATCGAATTCTTTCCTTGGGAAAGAATTTGTGTAGCCGTTATCGGGGATTTGCCCTTTCCCCAATGTAGAATGATCTTGGCGTTGATATATTTAGTTAGGGGAGGTGTGGGGGGCACAGCCCCCTACATCTGGGGGTGTAGACGGCAAATCCCCCACTATGTTTGGCTGTGTTTGTTTATTTTATTTACAGATGGCCACCCACATTCCTTCCCAAGGAAAGAATTCGATGATGTGTCCGTTCACTATTGTTAGCTTTCGACGCTTAGGTGTCAAAGTTTTAGGATTTGACAACCTAAGCTGTTGATGTTATGATATAGACACAAAATCCTTTATGGGGTCCATTGTTTTCATTGCCTCTGCTAACCGAGGCTTTAACGAGCTTCAGTTAGTTAGCAGGAAAAAAAAGCAAAAATAACAGAAGTAATACAAGTAACTGCAGTAGCGTTGGTAGGAGAAGCAACTACTTGTTAATTTCTTTCCCCCCTCACTAACCCTAGCTTTTAGAGCCACTTGTAATTAGGATCTATTTCAAGAAAACTCACCTGTCCTGTGGAATTTGCTACCATATCTGATACTGCCACGCATCTATGAGGTCTCCTTCAATAAGCCTCTGATACAGTATCTGTTCCAGAGAGTCTTTTAAAACTCGCTCAGAAAGTTTGTATTTTGTATATGAAACTAATTTTAATTTGTTTAATTTTTAGCCATGTTGAGACATATGAACTGTTTTCTGCTATGTTGCTTTCTCTTTTATAGAACTATCTATATGTGCTGTGGGCTTATGCACCTAAATAGCTAACTAAATAAATAATCTTAGACTTTGTCTAATATTTATACCATAAATCAATAAGTAATGCATTTAGTTACAACTACAAATAACTATCTACTTTCAATTATTGGTCACCACAAATTTGCAAGGGTCTAAGTGTTACAAGTGTTTGTTTTCTGGCAGCATAGCAGAAACTGCAGTGACTATAATTAATTTCATGCATGCAGACTTAAAAATTCAGGTAATTTCATCAGTCCCTTTTAATATGGCTATCACAAGTGGCTTAGAAGAGTTGCAGTCATATACTGTTACCTCTCCTTCCTTATTCTACTTCTCATTCACAGTAAAGTAATCAAGATTTCCTTCAGATAAAGAGCTGTACAAATTACCACCCCCCCCCCCCTCCGTACTGGTCTGACTAACTTTTATCTTAATCCAGCCAAAATACATAAGAAAAAATGAACTGAAAACACTTATTATGCAAACGTTATCAATGTGATCATTTTTTCAAAGGTATAACAAAATATCATTACAAAATTCTCTGGTATCAATTAACAATGTTAGAATTTCTTAAGTTGTAGTAGTCACTATGTTGTGGGTGATTTTATCAAACTTGTTAATATCAGTAATTCTAGACAAATTCCCAAACCAGTTTGTTGAGTTTTCCCTAGGTAGATCCATTCATAAAAAATGCTTTCCAGAGTTTTTGAGGGGACCATGACATGAATGGCTACACCATAATTGCAAAGGGGGACAAGCTGAATGAAATGGGGTTTCACTGAATTGGTCCTCCACAGTGTAGACTTCCCCTGTAGTCCCCCTGCTAAGAGGCAGCATCCCCATTTCTCTTGCCTATTATTGTCTGACATGTATTCTCTATTCCATATCTTTGTCAGACATTCCGACAGAGAATATTAAGTAATTTATTAGTTATTGTTGTAGTGTACACTCTTCAGCACATATGGAGTTAGTGTACTTGGTATGAGATATGCATAACTCCAAAATGTTTTCAAGGGTGCAGTCAGAGTCTGCACTAGCCAGCTTTTGTAGAGTGTATCCCAAATGCTCCCCTGTTAAGAGAGAAGAGTAAGCCAGAAGTTTAATCACTTTCACTCGGCCAGCTCTTCATCTGTTGAATCACGATCCTGAGAGTATAGCTGGAAGGAACTGCCAACATGGCATGGAAACTGTAAGATGTGCATTTGTGTAGTGAGAGGAATAACTTTTTGTATATTGTTTAATTGTGCTGGGTACATGGTCAGGTAAGAATCATTATGCATCCAGTGTGAAAAATATTCAGCACATCTATCATGTACCTACATGCAAAATAAACTGAGCAAGATTTATTGTATTTTATTTATTTAACATTTGTTTACCAGGAAATTATGACTTAGAACAAAGCCAATTCAGCAGAGGCCCAGGGAAAAATGCTCCAGACGCATTTCTTTGTGATGATGTGGTCACTATAATCATCATCATCATCCGTTCCCTTTTTGCCAGTTTGCATATGGGGTTGGGGTGTCGTATCAACTGTCACCATCTCTCTTGTTTCAATAGCAGGCTTCTACCTTCCTAGACAGTCTTGCCTGACTGTTGCAGGTCTTCTCTCACACAGTCCACTGAGCACAGAAGAAGTTATCAGGGACCTGGGGACCCAGGTTGATAGTAGTCTGTCATTCGACACCCATGTAGCTAAAGTAGTTAGGAAGACCTTCTACATTGCCCACCTTATCATGAAGGGATTCTCATCTAGATCAAGGGAGGTCATAGTCTCCCTTTACTCATCACTCATCAGACCAATGATTGAGTACAATGCCCCATTCGGAATGTATCTGACCCGACACTTGCAGCAGCTGGAGAGGCCACAAAAGTTCCTCACCAAAAGGATAAAGGGTCTCAAAAATCTGTCCTATGCTGCCCGACTGAAAGAACTCCAGCTCTATTCAGTCGCTTACCGCTTGCTCAGAGGTGACCTTTGCCTAACATACAAGGCCATGTCAAACCCAAATTTGATGAATATGCTTCACCTCAAAAAATCTAGATCCATCAGAGCCACAAGGGCGGGAGACTTAAACCTCGACACGGCTATTAATAGGACGTGCTGGAGGGATAGATTCATCACCCAAAGACTCCCTATGCTGTGGAACAAAATCCCGGTACATGTGAGGCAGAGCACCTCGCTGGCCTTGTTCAAGAGAAATCTTGACCAATGGATGGGAGATCGCAGATATACCCCAGGGATTACTTCAGTGTCACTGCTTGACAGAGGCACAGCAAAATAAGGGGTATAGTTCCCCATACTAAAGGGGTGGCGTAAGCCACAAAACGATGGGCTAGGCTTGTAAATGCCCTCGGGCAGATAGCCTAGTATGAACCTATGAACCTATGAACCTATGAACCTATCTATCTCTTTGTTGGATGCCTTTGTTTCATACCTCTCAGCCTCATAGAGAAAGAAATCTGGACAATGCCATAAATAAAAGTGGGACAAGGCCCAAAAATAGGGACAATTTTTAAATATTGCTGTTAAAAACTTGAGTAACATTTTTATATGCATGTCATCTTCTTAATGAAATGTGTAAAACAGTTGTCCTTTTCACAATACAAACCATAAAAAGGCATGTAGTGAGTAACAGAAGGATATGCAAAGCAATTATGATAAAAGCATTTTGAACTGATTGTTCAATTCACAAATGCTGTGTGTCATAAAAAGTATTATCCAAGCAGTGAGGCATGCCACCAGGATAAAGTATATTCCAATAAGTTACTCATGTCAGATATGTAGCCAATGAGCCTGTTTACTAAAATGTGGTGGTTTTACATTGATTAAGGCAGTACCCCCTGGCAGTTAGTACAGAAGGCTAAGACTGTAAGTTGTTAACCAGCTCCTTCCTGTGATACAGAGTTTGATTCTATCAGCCTTTGTTTACCTACTCAATTAACCAGTTAGTGCTTTTGGACATTTAGGAAACAGAACTAGGAACCTCAAAGGTTGCATGGACCGCATGCCTAGTACCTAATTATGAATGCTTCCATCTTGTAATACTTGTTAAAAAAGCTCTACATATCTGTTGTGATATGGGAGCAGTAAATGTATATTATGCGTAACCCATCTGATAGTGTTGAATGTTAGTAATAGTACTGTCAGGGTGTTACAAAACAAAACCACAGTTATTAGGTTAATGATTCTCTGTTCAGCAGCATTGCAGGTAGTTGTGTGTTACTTATGTATGGAGTATAGTCTGGTAACCATTTAAAATGCTGAGACCTGCTTTATCTATTCCTGGAATGCTAAGACTATGTATCTGAAAAAAAGGACTTTCATATACCAAGTCTGAGATGGTAATTTCTCCGAATATTCCCTTTTCACTAAAATGGCAATCCTCCTGCTAATATATACACACACACGTGCACACACACACACACACACACACACACACACACACACACACACACACACACACATACATATGTTCATATGAATTCCGTAAAGTAGCATCCTACCATAGTCATTATATCGCTAATCCTATTACTTTTGCTTCTATCTTCAAACCAAAATTTTCTAAATGTATCTCTAATACATATTACTGTAGCTATTCTTAATGTAATTTTAACCACTATAATTGCATCAGCATATTCCAAAAATACTGTAATCCCCCTCCATTTTCTATCTTGCATTATGCATGTCATTTCCACTCAAAATAAAAAAAGTATTCACTGCTACTACTACTAAAAAAAAATAGTCATCCCAAACAGTAGACACATCTCTGCCTTTCTGTATTTTAGACTTCTCAATGAAGCATTCATTTTACAATAAATTTATATTAGATAAATAATACATTTTAAAAAACAATAATGTAGTTAAATGTATATATATATATATATATATATATATATATATATATATATATATATATATGTACACACACACACACACACACACACACACACACACACACACACACACACGCACACACACACCTGGCACATGACATTTTTTGGATGCAATTTATTTAAACCATATGTACATATTTAAAATTTCAAGTCAAATTTGCCAGTTAGGATTATATTTTTTCCCATAATTTTTGTACCTTTTATTCACCGTTCTTGTAGTTACCATTTGAAATAAGAAGTATATTTCCAACATTTAATATTATTATTATTGGGGAAAGAGTTATAGCATTCATGTTGCTATATTAGTAAGGATTCCTCAATACAGGATAATTATATAATGTGCTGCTAGGAAAAATATACATAGAAGTGATATATCTCCTTCAAATTATTATTGATAATTTGCTTGTTGATACAACAATACCATGAAATACTCTCCAGGACTTACAGGCTTTGCCATCCATGAAAATGCTGGTAGAACCTGAGGTTGGTTATTGGCAAGGTGAATAGGGCCTTTGTCTCTAATAGCCTTGTATTTCCTAGGACTCCTATGCTTCCTATATCATTTCTAGAACTCTATCTTCAAGTGCAGTAGGACTACACTGCAAAATCAGTAACTAGGGTATAAGACTTACTCAAGTTAATGATGGTTTCATTTTCTTCCGCTAGTCAATTGTAGGTTTTTTAATGTTTTTTTTTTTTTTTTTTTTATGTGGATGTCTGGATGTGTATTTTCAGCTTGCCAATGAATCATTTTCTGCAATCCACTTTTCATTGTAAATGTTTGACTGTGTAACATTAATAACTTGTGAACTTGTATTATTCTGAACAAGAGTGCTGTGTTTTTTAAGTTTTTCTTACTGTTGTGCAACCATGGGGTTGGTATATGTAAGTAAGGGGAATCCCCTCCGCAAGAGGGCAAAAAAGCTTCTTTTTTTCTGTTTTTGATTAATTTTGAGTGATGTTTTTCAAAGAGTGAAGACTGATAAAATGCAACTCATTGTAAAATGGTATAACAAAACTTACATTTTTTTCTTTGCTTTACTTTCAGAGACTTTTGGGATAATATTTAAAGCTGGATAGTATGCATAGACAAGTGGAGTTAGAGACATTGACTAGTAATTTTTATATGTATTTACAATTTTTGCTACCTTCTGATTATTTTTAGAACTAGGATGGGATGGTGGGATTGAGAAAAGGGATGAGATTTATATTCTGGACCTGGAACAGCCCATGCTAAGAACTCAGATAATGTTCTGTTGCTTGTACATATCTGAACCATGGGATTAGTTGTATCATATAATGGCTCTCAGTAGAAGGATATCAGCAGGATATCTTTGTCAGACATGCAGTTAAAATAGATGTTGAATATCTATGATTAGTGCAAAATAAACACTCATGCATGAATTGTGCCACCCCAAATAGAACCAAAATGCTCTCATCCAAAAAAGGAAGCCAATCTGGTGGTCCCCTGCCATAAACAAACTTTACAACAAAAGGAAGAAACTTTTGCAGAAAAGAGGAAAATCCCAGGATGCAAAAAACTCCCTTACTAGCCTCAGTAAGAAACTGAGATGCCTCATAAAATCCTCCAAAGCTAGTTATGAAAATAAAATTGCCAAAGATTCCAAAGACAACCACAAAGCATTCTATAACTATGTCAAGAATCTAAATGGCAATGCTCAGATCTGCTCTGAGCTAAAACAGAATGGCATTAAATATACTGATCCGAAGGATATTGCCAATATCCTGGCAGATCGATTCAGTGCCAAATTCACCCCCCTCTCACCCCCTAAATGGCCCATCTCAATACCGGAAGATTGCCAAATTCCAGTAATAACGGCCACACAGGTACAAAACGCACTCTCTAAAGCCAAGAATACAGCATCCATGAGACCAGATGACATCCTGGGCTGTGTACTACATGAACTACAATATGAACTGGCACCTCACCTAAGTGTCATGTTTAATCATAGCCTCACCTCAGGTTCCGTGCCCACTGAGTGGTGCAGAGCTACAGTTATCCCAATCCACAAGGGGGGATCCACCTTGGATCCCGGAAACACCGTCCCATCAGTCTGACAAGCCTTATCTGCAAGGCCATGGAGCGCATTATCATGGAACTTATAAACAAAGACATTGGCAACCTTCAAACACTGGACCCCACCCAGTTTGGGTTTGTGAAGAGCCGATCTTGTCTCCTGAACCTGATTGACTTCTTTGAATCAGTCTCCAGAGCCATGGACAAGAGTAAGGTGGTCCACACAGCCTATCTAGACCTTGCCAAGGCCTTTGACACCATCCCCCACTCTGGAATCATAGATAAACTTACTAAGTTGGGCATTAATCCCTATGTCACCCAATGGGTTGCTAAATGGCTTACTGATAGAACCCACACTGTAAAAGTAGCCGACTCCAAATCCAGCTCCAGACAAGTGACAAGTGGAGTACCTCAGGGTTCAGTCCTGGGGCCGCTCTTGTTTGGCATCTACTTCTCTGAAGTACAGGTCAACACTAAGGGACTCTGGCTAACAAAGTTTGCAGATGACTGCAAACTGGGAGCCATTATTGAATCCTCAAATGATGTGGATACTCTACAAAAGGGCCTTACAGAAACAGATGCTTGGTGCCAGAGCCATGGGCTCAAGCTCAATGCCAAGAAATGTATTGTTATCCCCTTTGGAAAAAACTTGTATCCATGAATTACCATATAGGTGGCAGTACACTAAACACAGAAAGTGTGATAAGAGACTTAGGGACACAGGTGGACAGTGGTCTCACCTTCGATAACCACATCGCCACAACAGTCAGGAAATCCTTCTTTGTGGCACACCTCATCACGAAGGGCTTTTCATCCAGAAAAAGGAGCTCATTGTCCCACTGTACTCATCCCTCATTAGACCCATTATAGAATACAACGCCCCATTTGGTATGTACCTCTCAAGACATCTGCAACAACTGGAAAGGCCTCAGAAATACCTCACTAAAAGAATCACAGGCCTAAAGCAGATGCCCCACGCTGACCGCCTTAAAAACTCCAGCTATACTCTGTCGCATATCGTCTACTCAGAGGCGATCTCTGCTTAACATACAAGGCCATGTCAAACCCAGAGCTGTTGGACATGCTACACTTAAAGAAATCCCAATCCCTCAGAGCTACACTCTCCAGGGATCTAAACCTTGTCATCACAATAAACAAAACATGCTGGAGGGATAGGTTCCTGACCCAGAGACTCCCCAGACTCTGGAATAGATTGCCCATACATGTCAAGCAGAGTGCCTCTTTGGACCTCTTCAAGAGGAACCTTGATGATTGGATGGGAGAAAGGAAATTCACCCCAGGGATCACGTCAGTCACCCTGCTAGACAGGGGTCCAGGAAAGTAAATAATGTGGGAAGAAATAGCCAGGGAATTGTTATGGCTAGGCTTGTATAGGCCCTAGGGCTGATAGCCTAGTACCAACCTACGAACCTATGAACATATGAACATGCTGAAATTTTAAATGTTTACTTTCTTATACCTTTTTGGCACATAGCTGTGGATTCACATAGATAGTTTAGGAGAATAGGTGGGCGGGAATGGTGTAATACTGTATAAGACTGCTAAATATCGATATTTTATAGTTTGTTTTTCAGTGTTCTTGACATAATTTTTATTTTTATGTTTACAATCCCAGAGTGAATTTGGAGAGGAGGATTTTTTTTTTGTCTTGGTGATGGAAGTTAGTTTAAAGACTTTTACTTTGTTTCTCATGTCTTTTTATTAAGTATATATTACTTGGTGTGTCAGTTTTTTTACATGTGGGGTATGATTTGTTTCAGGTTTGTGGAGTGTTATAACTCATGTTTTATGGCCTTCTACAGATGTTAGGTGAGAATTTTATATTTATTTTGCAAGTTGCCGTTGAATT
>NC_056737.1:1231350397-1231362897 GCF_019279795.1 Protopterus annectens
GCACACACGTTTAGGTTCTTAGTTATAGAAATTGTTAATGAAAGTGAAAAAGGAGGATACATTGTAAATAGGACAGAGATTTCTGAGACCCGTTGGATTCTTAGACTTTGTGCAGATAAAGGTAAGGGCTTAAATGACAAAATTCCTATTAAACCTGTCTTGAAGTTATATAAATAATATGGAAATATATCTATCTATATATCCATATATATATGTATATATATATATATATATATATATATATCTATCTATCTATATATATATATATATATATATATATATATATATATATAAATAAAAACATATTATTAAGTTTTCATACTAGTAGATAACATAAGGTGCTTAGAAGATACATATATAAATACAAATATTTCATTTATTTACACTTCATTTCATATTTTATGTTTTTTGCTCATTTACCATTTAAACCAGGGGGCATGTCTGCTTGCAGTTTAATTTGCTATCTGAGTTCTTTCACTTCAAGCTGAGGGTTGCAATCTCCCCAGAAACTAGAATTTTTTTCTAATACAATAAAGTTTAATTCTTTGCACTGGGGGCTACCCAAATTGCACCTAGCTAATGCATTCTTAAGGTCACCTTTTCTTAATGCCTAACAGTGGTCCTTAATGTGATTGCTCAACTTCCTGATGGTTTTCCCCTATGTAGAACACATCACATTGAATACAAAAAGTAAAATAAACTAAACTGGTTGTGTTGTAGTCATAGGCTTCTTGAAACGAAATTCTGAACCTGGGAGATCTCAGAGTAAAAGATGTACCTATGGCTATGTATTTGCAGCATATGCATCTGCCACAGCAATACATTCCTAGAGTGGAGCTGGAGGTTTCAGTGTTATGGGAGTGCCCGGAGTCAAACAGCAACTTGAGAAACTGTGTTTTCTTGTAGCCAAAGACAGGGGAGGGTCCTAGGGCTATGGCCAATTCGTGGCTACTGATACATTTACTATTATATTTGCTACTACTAAATAAGTGCTGAAATTTTATTGTATGTTTTGAAAGTGGCTATTAAAATTTTCTACATTAAATTCTGGCTGTGGCTTACATTCTTCCAAGTCTGAAAAAGGTTTTCATGTTAATATGTATGGGTCTATATTAAAAGACCGAAAAAGTGTTTCAGCGAACACCTCTTGATCGACACATAATGAACAAATGCACTAAAGAGTGAATGCTCAAAACAGCTGTTTCTTTCCCTGGGAAAGAAACCACTAGCACAAACACACACACACATATCTTTATATATATATATATATATATATATATATATATATGTGTGTGTGTGTGTGTGTGTGGCTCTATTTCACATGACTGAAAGCTCAAGATACTGAAATTCATTTGACTGACTCCACAATCCCAAATGTACAAAATACTGAAAACTCATTTGACTGAATTTCAGAATACTGAAAGCTTACAATGCTGAATTGAAAAATAGAAAATGACAGTGTGTACAGTACTATAAGTACTATAAGTCACGGTGGTACAGCGGTAGCTTTGTTGCCTCACAGCAAGAGGTTCTCCTGTTCGATTCATGGCTGGAGTGCCGTCTGTGTGGAATCTGCATGTCCTCCCCGCAGTTGAGTCGCCTTCGAAAGACATGCGTGAATGGGCGTGCCTTTGCTGAAGGTTGGGCGTCGGGCTGGCAACTCGGCACCATAAAAAAATCTACTGTCAATCATTAGCGGACCGGAGTTCCGCTGTGGCAACCCCTAACCGGGAAAAGCCAAAAAGACAAACAAACAGTACTATAAGTACTATAAGATAAGTAAAGGGTATATGCCCTTTTCCCCACTGTAGTGCAATCCGAGAGTTAATATATATAGTTTGAGGGGGTGGGGGCACAGTCCCCCACATTGGGGGGTGTGGTTTTATATCACCCGGTGTCTGTTAATAAGGTAAGTAAGTAGTTTTTAATTTTGGAAAAAGTTAGTCATTGGTGTTGTAAGTGTGCATTTTTTTCTTTTATAGTTTTCATTTCGTGAGATGAATTGTTGATGATATTTGCACAGTTTATTTGGTATTGTGAACCTAGGTTTTGTGAATGCTAATGTTATTTGTGATAAAATGTTTGGTATTCATAGGTTCATAGGGAGGTACTAGGCTATCGGCTCTAGGGCCTATACAAACCTAGCCAAAAAGGTACCCTGCCTTTCGCCACCCAAGAAAATTATTTTCCTGTGCCCCTGTCAAGCAGAGCCACAGAGGTGATCCCCAGGGTGAATTTCCTAATTCCCATCCTATCATCAAGATTTTTCTTGAAGAGTGCTAATGAGGAGCTTTGTTTGATATAAATAGGTAGTTTCTTCCAGAGTATGGGAAGTCTCTGGGACAGGAATCTATCCCTCCAGCATGTTCTATTTATTGTGGTGACGAGGTTTAGGTCCCTAGAGCATGTAGCTCAGAGGGATTGGGATATCTTAAAGTGGAGCATGTCCAACAGCTCTGGGTTTGACATAGCTTTGTATGTTAGGCAGAGATTGCCTCTGAGTAGGCGATATGTGACAGAGTAAAGCTGGAGTTTTTTGAGAAGGTCTATATAGAGCATCTGTTTGAGGCTGGTAATCGTCTTTGTGATAGGCTGTGTGAACCACCTTACCCTCATCTACGGCTTTGGTGACTGCTTCAAAGAAGTCAATCAGGTTTAGGAGACATGATCTGCCTTTTACATACCCGAACTTGGTGGGGTCCAGAGTTTGGAGATTTCCAATGTCTTTGTTTATAAGTTCCATGATGATACATTCCATGGCCTTGCAGACCAGGCTCGTTAGGCTAATGGGGTGGTAGTTCCTGGGGTCCGTGGTGGTTCCCCCTTTGTGGAGTGGGATAACCATTGCTGCATGCCATTCAGTGGGCACAAAGCTTGAGGTGAGGCTATGATTGAACATGGTGCTTAGGTTGGGTGCCAGTTCATTCTGTAGTTCATATAGAATGCAGCTTGGGATGTTGTCAGGTCCCATGGATGCTGTGTTCTTGGCTTTGGAAAGTGTGGTTTTTACCTGTGCAGCTGTGATTACAGGAACTTTGCATTCTTCTGGTATAGAGATGGGCCCTTTAGGGGGTGAGAGGGGGTAAAGTTAGCACTAAACCTACTTGACAGGATGTTGACAATATCAGTAGGTTCTGTATATTTAGTGACATTGTGCTGTAACTCAGACCAGATCTGAGTGTTGTCTGAGATTCTTGACATAGCTATAGAATGCTTTGTGGTGGTCTTTAGAATCAGTGGTAATTTTGTTTTTGTAACTAGCTTTGGAGGATTTTTATGAGGGATCTCAACTTCTTACTGAGGCTGACGAGGGAGTTCTTCCAGTCATGGGATTTTACTCTTTTTTGCAACAGTTTCTTTCTTCTGTTGTAGAGTTTGTTTATGGCAGGGAACCACCAAGTTGGCTTCCTTTTTTTAGAGGATAGCATCTTGGTTCTGTTAGGGATAGCCTGATTCATGCACTCATGTAAGTGTAGGATTCAGCAGTCGTACCTCTATTGTCCATCTGCATGGGTGTCGTGAAGTTTGCCACTTCTGTCTTAAGAAGTGTAAAGGTGGATTTGGAGACATTTTTTATGGTGGTTTCCTTAATAGGGGGAGGGGGCGGGATGTGGATGTGTAGGCTGATTAGCTTGTGGTCGGATCTGACCCCATATTCATGCATTTGTGCATATTTTGTTATGTTAAGCAATTCACAGGTGAAGGGAAACACGTCATGTCTGTAGGTTAACATTTTGTATTTTGTAATTCAGCATTGTACGCTTTCAGTATTCTGAAATTCAGTCACATGACTTTTCAGTATTTTGTACATTCGGGATTGTGGAGTCAGTCAAATGAACTTCAGTATTTTGAGCTTTCAGTCGTGAAGTGGACCCATATATGTATATATGGTTTACCTTTGAAAGGTTGAAAATCAACCTACTCAACAGCCCTTTGTGTGAACCAGAATGATGAAAATCATCATTCTGATTTGCACAGAAGTTCAAAAATCAGCAAATCGAAAACCAGATTCGCTAATTTTCGAACTTCAATTAAAAGCCAAAGTGACAAAACTGCACCCCCACACCCTCCTACTTTATTATTCTAACTCCGAGGTCGCACTACAGTGGTGCAAGGGTCCACTACCTGATCAGCACTATAGTGCTCCTCGCACCAAAAATGCCGAATCTGCAATGAGCGAGCGTTACTGTGCATTCGCTCATTGCACATTCGATGCATTCTATTTTGGCTATCCGAAAACTTGAAAAAGTCAGTTTGGACTTTTGTGTTACATTCATGTGCATTAAGCATATGTAAAGGTAAACCGTATATATATATATATATATATATATATATATATATATGTATATGTATACATATATAAATATAAATATATATATATATATATATATATATATATATATATAAATATATATATATATATATATATATATATATACACACACACACACACACACACACACACACAGTCACTTTCTTAGCTGTGCAAAGATACACACACACACACACACACACACACACACACACACACACACACACACACACACACACACACACACACACACACACACACACACACACACACACACACACACACACACACACACCTAGGCATATTTGTACTCTAAAGACTAGCTTTTTGTAATATAGGTGAACATGCCCTGGAGTTGTTGCCATGATATTTGTGCATTAGAAAATTTACCTGTAATCATAAGCCTAACACTTGGAACATACTCAACAGGAGTATCCTAGGGCTCATTCCTGGGTGTGTATTCTTCTCTAGTTTCATTGACAATTTATCAAGCCTGACCTGCCCCTTTTACGCAGATTATATCTTTGTACTAAAATCTGACAATGTGCTTTGTAGGTTATAAGAAAAATTTCAACTTGACTTCAGTTCACTACAGAACTGTTTGACTGAAATGAATTTTTATGCGTCTTTAGTCATTACAGAATTCTATGGTTTACCTTTTCCAGTAGATGCAGAACAAATCTTGGCTATAACTCCTGATCAACAAGTATCATCTGCCACATGTGCAAAATATTGGTAAAGTGGTTTGCAGCCATTTAAGACCAGCATGTAAATACTCAGAACTATATCTCTAAGATTCCAAGAAAGCTCCTGCTTTACAAATTTTAATGCTAAAACAAGAATGCTACCTAGGTAACCAAAGAAGGGAAGTCCAACCACAAAACGAATAAAAAAACAGCTTTATTCCAATGAACCAAGCCACATGTGGTTTGTTCTTTGGAATAAAGCTGTTTTATTTGTTTTGTGGCTGGAGTTCCCTTCTTTGGGCACCTTGGACTTTTTACTGGTAATTTGTTGGTACCTTGGTGTGCTTTTTTACAAGAATGCTACCTAACCTTATTTTTACTGCAGTTTTATGAGAACATCCATAAGCTTCAAGCAACATTAAACAGGATCTGTAGATTCATATTCCTTGGAGGCCCAAGAAAACCTTACTACTACTAAGAGAAAAAAAATCAAGTCTAGTTGTCAATACTTTCCAGGATCACTTTGCTGCAATGTTTTACAATTAAAATCCTCAACCTATAGGAATATCTCTCATTAGTTGGTAATCTGTAGCCCGGACAAAGTATTATTTTAGTTAAGCCCTCACTTCATGAGGAGAAAAACCTTTCTCAGAGCTTCCACTGGCAGCTTAAAACTCATTCCCTCAAAATATGGGGAACTCCAAAAATTAAGTAACTTTGAAAATGAACTCATTCAATTTCCTACCAATGAAGAAAAGTGTTGCCACATTGACATTGTGTAACAAAAAACTGACAACAAGGAGCATGCTCATCTTTATACTGCTTGTTGTCTTTCAAGCTTGCTTCCGTATGTATTCCCTAAATTACAACAAGTACATGAAGTGTGTTGACACAATATAACTTTTGTGATGTTTACCTCTCAAAATGAATAACTGTTATTAAATGTACATATCACTCATTTACTACTTCTCAGCATACGCTCATTTGTTGTCCAGTGTGTTTCTTTTGTTTATTTTTACTAACACTATTTTGTACTGCATTAAAGAATAGATTTGCAATATAATCACCATTGGAAAAGTTATAACTGACAAATTGGCCAGGATTGTGACCAGAAACCTGGCTTATAAAGTTAATAAATAAAGCAAAAATAACAAGAACAGATGAGATGTGCTTGAGGTACATGTTAACCTGATATACAGAAATGTACTAATTGTCATACCTTGTTGCAGTGTGTGGAGCAGGCAAAACATAACCTACAGTAGGTATGCAGAGATGGTAGATATGGCCTGTTTGTTTATTGAGGGCCCATATGAAGGCTATCCTAGACCAGAGAAGCATTCTGAGTTATGATAACTTCGGTAATGTCTGACATGTACAACAAGGATGTGCCAGCTGTGTGAGGAATGGAAGAATGCGACCGATAATATTTATGCTGGTGATCTAATCACCAACAGTCCATTACTTGCATTATACCATACTAGTTTAGTTATAAAAGAATACCCAGATACTTTTATACAATTAAACTACATAACTGATAAAAATTAACAGCAGTAAAATAATATAACAAATAAGTATTTGCTTTACAAAAAAGTTATAAACAAAAATCTATTACTAGTTTGTCAGCATTGAATAGCGGAATGTCCTTTCCCCTTTAAACACTATGCAATTCACTCTGGGTTGTATGCTATTTCCAGTTGTTTTGTTATCATTTTCATGCATTTTCCCCTTCCATCTGTCCCATACTGGATTGTTGAATCATCTACCGTATGCAACAGGTTTGCTCTCTGGTACTATGCAGTGAGCTGTATGCCTCACCATTTTTGTGACCTTTATCTGCTGGCATGGAGTTGAGGCTAGCCTTGCATTGGAGAGACATTATGTGAAAAGGATAATGCGTGTAATCTGCTGGTCTTAAAAATAAACAGATGTGTGAGCTTGAATGGAAGCAGGGCCACTTATTACTGTATCCATCAGACATATACTCCCTTCAAAAGCCTGTGCTCTATATTTTGGGTGCCCACTCCTCATTTCTTTAGTGTATCAGTTGGAAATGCCCAGAAGATGTGCATCTTAATAAAAGAAACATGGCTATATTGGTTGCACACCAAAGGATATTGAAAGAAACACAAACATGGCTGCATGCATATCATTAAAGTGTCTTAATTATAGAAAGAGAAATTGCCATGAGACAGAGTGGCTGTAAAATTGATCTCTCACTCGTGTCTTCTTTTGGTAAGGAAAGAGTGGCATGTTAACAGATATTCCACTGTCAATGGGAACAACCATTACACAATGTCTTCACAAAACAAGCCTACAAGACTCCAGTATATACAATTATGGCAGTGATGCACATAGTACACTATTAAAGGTGTTGGTGATCCCCTGCCTTAAGTGACAGCTGTGTTATTTTGGACATATTCAGCCATATCAAAAAGGTATATATACAATGTTTGAAGATCCTCTATTTTTAACAGAATTTATTTGTTTCTTCAATAGAACTTGTTCCCTTATAAAAATGGTGTTTTCAAAATGTAGTATCAGGCCACATACAGCATGTAGAGGAATTTAGGTAAATAATAAGAGAAATAAGTACAACACAGAAGAACAATTCAAAGATGGCACAGGAGCTTCACAAAAGTAATACTTTTAGTTGCTTCACCCAGCATTCTGTCTGATATTCGTTATCTCACTGGAAAGTCACTTACTTCATTTTCACGAAGCGCTGTCTTTGTGACTTTATTCATATCTTCTGCTTCAGTGCAAGTCCACTTATCAATGGGCTACTTAGTGAGAGCTAAAGTATCAAACATGTCTCACTGAGAGACCTTTTCATGAAATGTATCCCATTAACAATGTAATGCAAAGCTTAGGAGAAACAGACTTGGGCACAGAATTTAGATTGTTCTCCTTTATCTATGAGTGAAGGACCTTTGGGTCAGAATATATTAGTAGACGGAAACTGAAGGTGTAGTTCCAACACAGGGATGCAAGGGGCTCATCCCCCTGCAAAAATACTGTTACCTGTCTTCTTTTGTTGTTTTTCTATTATAAGATACGTTATGCTTTGGTTCGTTTTATTCAGGATAGTTTTACTGTACTTGATTTTTCTGTTACTACTCAGTATCGGCTTTCATTCTTTGAGCTGTATGTCTCTTAGTTCTCCCTGGTTTCTCTCTTCACTAGTTTGCCATTTCACATACCTGGGTACCCCTATACGTGTTTTAATGCATTCTGAATTGGCCTTCTTATATGAACTACAAACTAAGTCATATAAGACACTGATTGTACTATTTTAGTAAAGAAAGAGATAACATAAACAGCTATAACTGCACAACAACCTACAACCATATTCCAACAATTAGTGTGCTGTAACCTAAAAAGAATATTCAGCTTTGAGCATAACCATAAAATAAGGTAAGTTAAGGTATTCTGTTTAAAGATATGATAAAAATCATTTTACTGCATGGGAAAAGTAATCAACCCTGATCATTGGATGGGGATTCATTTTCCAAATACAGTTATTTTGAGTGAGAAGAAATTACTTTGAAACTGGTGAAGTAAAATAGAAAAGTAATGCAATTAATGTGTGGGAGGTATTCAAGGAAAGTTATGAATCATGGATTCTGATTATTGCAGTAGAAAATGTGGATGAGACATATAATTGTTTGAAAGGCAAGTAAGAAGATAAAATATTGTGACATTAAATATCATTTATCCACTGAATCACTAGGAAATACCCAGACTGCAGAAGAAGTAACTTAAGTAGGTATCAGTCCCAGAAACCTACTGGAGGGGAAAAATAAATTGTTCATAATAAGAAATGCTTTGAATAAAAGACAATTCACTGTGCATAAATCACAACGCATGCAGCATTGCATGGAATGATTTAATAGAAAGTGGTGCGAGATCTGTACATGTGGCTGATCTCTAGTGTGATATTCTATAAGTATACAATAGGCAGTAAGCCAAAATATGCCATCGTTATCTTGTTTATAGACTGAGATTTACAAAAAACGTATTCTCACAAACTGCTACGTTTAGCATTTTGTAAATGTTTATCTAAGACATGATTGAAATTAAGTACTGTAATTTTGAAATGAAACTGACAACCTTCATCTATAAAATTAGCAATAATTTGAATGCACAAAACACAATTAACAGCAGCATAGCAATTCCAAAAAATACAGATCCAATAATGCCTACACTAAGTACACATTATGTGTATTCAAAAACATCCCTACCACATGTTTGTGCTTTCTAGTCACTCAAAATGATTGCACTAAGTGTACATGTAGTCCACACTTTATGGTAACTTTTATGACTCCCCCCTCTGTCTTTAAAGCTGTAAGAATATCAGTAGGAAAATAAAAATTAGGAGGAAGAAGGGGTGAGTTATGCTTGTGTTGGCTATTCAATCAGAATGGTGAAAACTTAATGTACATTTGGTGTAGGCATTAATGAATCCCAGTATCTATATTTATTTGTTTCTTTATTTACTGATAAGTTGTTTATTTTACTTACTTTTTATTCAGATGAAGAGGTAAATTTTGGATTAACCTGTTAAACAAAATATCCTATAAACAAAACTGGAATCATTATTGCAATAGACTCCCATAAATGTTAGATCATTTCAGTTTTAATATTGTGACATTTTTTCTGGTCTTATATGATAATAACAGCAGTATTGCTCCTGCCAAGCACTGAAGTCTTCAGAGGTTCATAGGTAAGTACTGGGCCAGCTGCCCTCATGGGCCATTTTAAGCCTAGCCAAGTTCCCTTTACATGCTTGAAATAACCCATCCCATTTGGTTATACATTGGCCTTACTCATCCCATGGTTGATAATTATATATTACCCCTAATGAGAAGAACTGGGATAATACCATAGATAATTTAAGGGGACCCATGCATGGGCTAAATAATTTAGGAGCTGTCTCTGCTCTGTCATTTAGTAAGAGTAAACAATGCCTTTGCTTATATACTGTGCAATACTGAAGAACTTTCTTACAACAATAGAGTCATGTTGGTCAAAAATTAAGTCCCTGTCCATATAATTTCCCAAATCCCTAACACCAAAGTCAACTCTTAGGGGCATAGAGTCAGTGTAAAAGTTCCCTGGGGTAGATGACTTCCCAAGGATTCAATAATGCATTTTTGTCTTTCCAAGGCTTTGAGTATGAGGCTGGTCAGACTTATGGGTCTGTAATTGCCTTGGTATGTGGAAGGCCCTCCCTTATGCAGGAGAATGGCTGTAGCTGTTCTCCATTCACTTGGTGCAAAACCTGTATGGAGGCTGAGATTAAACAGTGTTGTTAGGGGTGTGGCTAAATCATGCTTTGTGCTATATTTGTTAGGGGCATGGCTAAATCATGCTTTGTTCTATATAAGATGTATCCAGAAATATTGTCAGGTCTTACTGCAGTATCTTTAGCTTTTGATACAACTTTTAATACTTTGTCTTATGCGATAATTGGAAGTGATACAGTTTCAGGTAAATCTTGAAGGACAGATGCAAGGGAGATAGGGGTAAAAATAAATCTAAATTTGTCATCCAGTAGGTTTTTTATATCTTTAGTCTCAGTGCAGGTAACATCATTACAAATTTCACAATCATCTCAGCACATTGCTGTGTTGTGCTTTTACTAAAAGTGCCTTGTCATTGCCTTTGGCTTTAGTTTGGGTAGTTATTTTAGTCTTAAACTTGACTTTGGTAGATTTTATTAAGCTCCTGAGTTGTTTGTTTATTTCAGTGACAAGAGGTCTAGCATTCTGAGAATTAATATTTTACTTTTGTTCAAAATTATTTTCCTTTTATTATAAAGCTTGTTGATATTATAATGCCACCATCTGAGTTTCTTCTTGGAGGTTGCCCAGCACTTGTTCCTACAGGGCACAGCTGCATCTATACTGGTATACTGTGGTGGTGTACATTTCTTTGTATACAGTGGAGTTAAATTGGTTTGGTGAGGACTGAAGCTTTGCCAGTGTATCACTTAGGAGTTAGTAGTTTGTCTTAAAGAAAACTTTAAGGATACGTTGGGTAGAAGAGATCTCTGGTTTCAGATTTATTTAAAAGGAGACTACTTTATCATCAGACCTAACAAGTAATGAAGATATACAAGGGGTGGTGCAAGATGCTCCCATATTAGTAAGGACAAGATTCAAGATGTTATTCCCGCTAGAGTAATTGCTCTTGGGCATTTGAGTTCACAGAATCCTGGAGTCTCTGTGCTTGTACACTATGGGTAGTGTAGGTTTCCTAGTCTATAGTTGGATAGTTTAGATCACCTTATAAATTGGTATTAGGTTTAATAACGAGTGAATCTAGTTCCTGTAAATAGGTGTTATGGCTTTCTTTTGTCATAAAGGGAGTTCTGTAGAGAGCTAACACATGGTAAAGGACCTTTCTGACTGTTGTTTGTGCATGAAGAAGCCTTAGTGCATCATGCTGTGTTACCAGCCTTGATGTAATCACTTCTGGCTGTAGAATGATATCCCTCCAACTATTTTCCTCTCTTAAGCAGTAGCTGCTGTAAATGTGAGGAAGGTGTTATAACCCTAAACAGTTGGAGTTGCTCTTTGCTATTTTAAACCATGTCTCAGCCACAAAAGGCATCAATATCTTCAAGGGTGCAAAGGACTTGCAGGGAGTGAAGTTTCTTGTTTAGGCTTCTAGCATTGATTACTTTCCCTTTGCTTGTTTCATTAGGTTGGTAGGTTTATCACAGTGGCATTGCTCAAAAATGCACTATGGGAGTGGACAATGTCTTTGCCAATAACCAAAAATTTAGAGGGATCAAATGCGGGCCATCCCTGTAGAAGCAGCATCTGTCAACCATATTCTCCCAGGCTGAAAAATATTGAACCCCCCCTTTAAATGACACCAAAAACTAATCCAATTAGTGAAGTTAATTATTTTTTGGCTCATGTCACAACACCATCACTGGAGAAGGTAGAAAAGGATCATACCTGCATTGGGCACACTGTCTGAGAGCTCTATGATCTCTTTCTTCATATAGTCCAGGGGGGTACATCTCAAGTCATTGACACCAACATGAGCTATGGCAGAGTCATACTGGTACTTGTTCAAGGACTTGAGTCCATGCATGATCTGATGGATCCTGGCACCAGACAAGCAAGTAACTGTCACTCTCTTTGTTCACCTTAGTTAGAAGCATATCTACATGTCTTACAATGGAGTCACCTGTAACTAGAATGTTTGGTTGGGTTGATGCCTGCCTTATTAGCTCAGAATCTGTGACTTTGGGTCTCCTTGTGCTCTGTGAGGAAGACGGCTTAATATTTTGAGTGTGCTTTGTAGTTGTGTTGTATTTTGGAGATCTTTGAGGTATAGGCAAGTTAATCTTTAGAACTGCAGCATATGATGGATTATGTAAATTTTGATGGCCTTGGAGAGGTGTGTTGTGCAGTGCATTGCTGACAAGTTTGGTGTCTGAGTTGTATGTGAATTTTTGCCTCCAAGTATATTATATATGTACCTGT
>NC_056737.1:1231367897-1231490397 GCF_019279795.1 Protopterus annectens
ATTATTAAAGAGAATGAAAATGAAATGCAGCTTTTAAACAATGTTATAGAAGAAGTTAATGGTAGAATAGTAAGGGATTTGCTATTTTCTATTAATGAATGTCAGAGAATGTATTATGACACATTAAAAAGAGTTGATAAAAGCATTAGTAATGTGTTTCAAAGGAAAAGTAGAAAGCTAGAGAGGGACGTTCAGGATTATAGGAATAAAGTTAGCTACCCTAAACCCCGTAACAATTTTAGTAATGCATTTAGGCATGAGGAATATGGAGCAGCATGGGTTGCTAATGAACAGGAAAGGAATGAAGCCATTTGTGAGAATAATGAAATTGGTGATATTAATGATCTATCAGAATACCCCCCACTGAGAAGATCTGAAAGAATTAAGAACTATCAGAATAATGGTCAGCAAAATTTTCAGAAGGGGGGGGGGAGAGGGAGTGCGTATGTGAATTACAACAGGGGTTACCAGCGATGGTAGCTGAAAAACAGGGCTTTACACCACAAAATGAGGAACCAATTGTGAAAAATGGATCATGTTACACTTTCCAGGGTTATAATATTTATAATTATAGTAACATTAGTATTGAAAAAACGCATTTTAGTTTGTTCTCTAAAGGACTAAAATTTGTGCCAAATAGAAGGGCTGACATTAGGAAAGTTCTAATTGATTTGAAGCTTTTTCTTAGAAAAAAGAACTTTGAGATTTTATTTCATGGTCAAAAGACAAATGATAATGTCAATGGTGGACTAAGAAGAAAAAGTACATTTAATCCACCATTGCATCCACAATTGAAAAATTTTGAGAGCTTGATGGAGAGAAGATTAAGAAATGAGTTATGTAGAAACAAGGTACCCTTTAACCTATCAAAGGATGAAAATTCCTTACTAAACAGTTTGAGTATGGATAAAACAATCAGAATTTCCAAGCCGGATAAAGGGGGTGGGACGGTAGTTATGAACTATGAGTTATATAAAGAAAAAATGATGGAAATTTTGAGTAATGAGGAAAGGTACCATAGGGCATCTATAAATGAAATTAATACTGCGAATAGAAAAGTGTATTCTGTTCTTAATGATTTAGTTTTGGAAGGGTCAATTGACATTCCTACATTCCAGTATTTATATGTGGATAAACCCACGGTACCAACTCTGTTTGGTGTACCAAAAGTGCATAAGCAAATTGAGAACCCACCCATGCGCCCTATAGTGGCTTCGGAAAATTCAGTAACAGCCCCATTAGCTAAATGGTTGGACTCAAAACTTAAACAAGTTTCCAATGCTGGGAATGGAGTGCTGAAAGATTCATGGGAAATGTTAGAATTAGTAACTGTGGATGTTTTTGAGAAAGACTTGATATTTTATACAATAGATATTGTTGATTTGTTTTCATCAATACCCCATGATGAAGGTATGAAGCTTTTTGAGGAAGCTCTGGTTGATTATGGGAAGTTTAATAATAATGAGTTCTATTTGGTGTTAACCTTGATGGATGTGGTTCTTAGAAATAATTTCATACACTTTGAGGGAAAATTTTATAAGCAAGAGCAAGGGGTAGCGATGGGGGCAAGATGCGCCCCGACGTATGCCAATGTAATTCTTTCAGTATGGGAAAAGAAGTTTATAATTAATTCCAAATTTAATCAATGTTGGAAATTATACAAGCGCTTTTTAGACGATATGTGCTTTCTGTGGATAGGTACGGATGAGGAATTCCAAGATTTTTTTGATTTTATTTCACAGTCGACGAACTTTTTGAAATTCACATACCAAAGAGATAGGGATGAATTGAAGTTTTTAGATATTAATATTGGCAAAAGTGAAAGTGGGTTTTTCTCAAAGGTGTATAGAAAGACAACTTTCTCAAATTCGTATTTAGCGTTTGCAAGTGCGCACCCTTACAATCAAAAGAAAGGGATTGTGAAGGGTCAGTATGTTAGAGCTTGTCGGATGACATCGAAGGAAATAGATTTTGATGAAGAATGTAAAATATTATATAGAATGTTTATGGAAAGAGGATATCCATCAGAATTGGTCAAAGAAATTGAGAAAGGGGTTAAGGAAGGCAGAAAGGGGAGATTTGCACCGATACTAGGTAGAGGTCAATTATTGGCTCCGGCCACGCCTACAATAGACCAAAAAGGAAAGGAAAATAACTTTGTGGTCGATTTTTGTGGGCAAGCTAATAGAATTACAAAAACTTTGGAAGAAGAATGGAGTAAGTTTAGTGAGCTTTCAGAACTAAAGTTTTTGTTTGTAGAACCCATAAAGTGTACCTTTAGGAAAGGAAGAAATTTAAAAACTATACTAGAAAGAAATAAGGGACAGGATAAGTATAGGAGAACCAAGGTGGGTACTTTTAAATGTGGGAAATGCCCACAATGCCAACATATATATGTAAGTGAATCAATTTCGATTAAGAGTAGGGATTTGGTAGTGGTGAGTAAGTCCTTTTCGAATTGTGATACCTATGGCATAATATATATAGCTCTTTGTAAAGTATGTGACTCATTTTATGTTGGGAAATCGGAACGCAAGCTGAAAAATAGGATTTATGAACATTTCTATGAAATAAGAACAAATAATTCGAAGAATGCCTTATATAGGCATAAAATTGATTGCCCGTCAGCTACATATCATTTTTTTGTGTTAGAAGTTGTTGAAAAAAACATTAGGGGTGGTTATTGGGAGACGTTAATCGAGTATAGGGAGCTTTTATGGCAATTACAATTGGAGGCCAATAAATCCCCTGGACTTAATGATCTGATTTCAATAACCCCAGTTCTTAAAATGAGGGCAGCTAAATTGTGAAGTACTAAATGCAGCTATTTTTGATTAAAATTATTTTATCAATATTTGTAATAGGAGTATTTTTAATAGGAGCATTTTTAACTTGTATATTTATTTATTATGTATAATTATGAATGAAATTGATGTAATATGCATTTTGTATATAGGTAGATGTAGTTTATTATGTTAGTACAGAAATGTGTTTTAACCTATTTATATATATTTATGTAGTGTGATGGAAAGTGCATTTTTTTGTGTTTAATTTTCCTGTTAGGTTGTTCTTGAATTCATAACATTTATAGTTTCTTCCACTAGATGGCACCAACGTACAACTATATGTATGTGTCTGTTGATTTTTTATGCAACTCAATTTGAATTAGTACTATGAAGTTGCTTTAAATTCAAGTTTTTAAAGTAAATAGTGCAATATTATTAAATAAGGGAAGTTCAGTAGGATATGTCTAAATGGATTTAGGAAGTTAGTCTCTCATTTTCTTGTAATACTAGTCAAATTACATTTTGCATTTAGTGAATGTTTTATGACTGTTTTAATAAGTGCAATTAAGAATGTCAGATTTTTTAATTGGTGTTTATCCAATTAGGGATTTTGTATTTAAGGGACATGCATTGTGGGTGTAAAATTGTCTGATGAAGTGATTTTACACGAAAACGCTGAGTGGAGTGTTTCTGGCGTTTACGCTATTTTTATGCCTCATTAAACCATCTGAACGTACGCCTGGAGCCTTATTTCCTTCAAGTGCTTTTTGGTTTTGCTTTAAGTTTAATGACAGGTTTGTCAGTGTAAGGATAGGTTGGCAGGCAGTGTACTGAATAGTCATCAATGTTTTCTTTAGGGGGGGGGGGGTGAATGCTATTTAGTGGACATTAAGATGATGCTTTGCTGCTGTCCTGCATTTTTTTAAGTAGAACTACATTTGTTTTTGAAAATTCTAGTTCTCTGAAATTGGAGGGCATTTTTAACTTAATTATTGAAACTATCAAGGAGGAGACAAAAGAACTCACAGCAGCATTTTACATTAGGTGCTATGAGTAAAGTGTCTCATGATCTGTATTAATATCATCAGCATACTTCACTTTTTTAGTTTTAAAGTTGATTGATGACTTATGTTAAATGTTATTAATAAGCACTTGTTTTAATGGCTTATTTTTTCACATTTTTTAAAAAATAGTCGAGGATGTGAACTTGAAAACTTTTTATTAGCGATACACATCACTACTTGATTTGTTGTTTTTGATTGGCTATTTAAATCTATTTATAGGGCATTCATAGCTTATGTACATACCATCTGTGTGTCCAACTGGACTAATTATTTCAGTATGCAGCTGAAGTTACTCTTTTTTGTTTATATAAGTTCTTGCCTCTGCTTCTAGATTGGCAGAGGAATTCTGTCCTAACTTACACCTGAATAAATAAATAAATAAATAAATGCCCCACTCTTTGGAGGTAAGATTATATTGCTGTAAAAAGGTGTTTTCTGTTCCAAAAACTCCTCACTGAACTCCTTTCTCTCTGTTAAACAAGGCATCACTAACCTGGTTCCATAGTTATCTGACCAAAAACAATAAATAAATAAGCAGTAAATTAACAACAAAAACTGTCAAACACTCTGTCAGCCACAGTAGGAGCCCCCAAGGATTTATATTTGGACCAGTTTTATTTATTTTTTTTTATTTATTTTACATTTGTTGACTGGGATAGTCTAACTGGATTTATGTCCATTTTCAGTAGAGTCCCGGGGAGATAAGCTCCAAGAGATTACTAGACTACTAACATACAGGTACTAGTTATTATACAGTTAAATACTATGAATTTTAAACAGTTCAGGAATCTTCACAGTTTATACAAAAAACATGTTACAAGCATTAAGATAAGATATTTTAGACTGTATGTACAAGACTTCATTAGTAACTAGAAAGTAATTGTTAAACAAGTACATACTTCAAGTTTCAACAGTTCAGCAATGCTCACAATTTAAACTATACTTGTTTCCTGCCATTAGGTAGGATGCTTTAGAATTATATGCAGAAGAATTTAACTAAGTATTTTAAATGATCTCATTTAGGATAAGATATGGTTTGCCAAGGATAGGCCTTGATCTAAAAAGACACAGAGCAGGAATTGGGTCTTAAGAGAGGGTATTTGGGATATAGTATGAGATTAGTCTGGATTTTTACTGGGACATAACCAATGCATTTTAAGATAGAGTTTCAGATTGTGTTTAAAAAGTGTAAATGAAGACAGTGATGTAAGTTCGTAGGGGAGTTGGTTCCAATACTTTCCAACTGCATTTGAGAACAGAGCATCTCCTGCCATGTTATTAGATTTACATGTTGATACAAGTAGTTTATTAGATGAGCATAAAGTTGAAAGGTTCTTATATTGGGTAATGAGACTAGCAAGTATTGGGGTAGTGGTAGGTTGGGAAAGGGTTTTGTGCACAATGGTGAGTTGTTTAAAGTAAATTTGATTCAGAAGCTCTAACCAGCCTAATTGTTTCAGGTTATGGCAGTGATGGGTCCTAAAGGAGGAAGCAGTAGCAAATCTGGCAATGCTATTGTAAGCGTTGGCTAGAATGTTAAGGTTATTTTTTGACAAGTTAATATATATGGAAGAAGCATAGAGAAGTGTGAAGATAAGGTGGGAATAGGCAATAGTGGTTCTGGCTAGTGGGGAGAGAAAGGGTTTTATCCTATAGAGGGAGCCTAGTTTCCTTTTGACAATTTTATGGTATTGTTGATATGGGTTTCAAAATTCAGGTTGTTATCAATGGTTACCCCTAGAAGTTTAGTTGTTGGTTTGGGAGATATGAGTGTACCATTATTGGATAAGAATGAAAAGTTCATTGGGAGTGATTTATGGATAGAAGTGAAGAGGAGGAGTTTGTTTTTTGGGGGGTTCAAGAGGAGGCAGTGATGTAGAAACCAATTTTCTGTTTTATTGAACATTGACTGAGTTAGAGTCTGTAGTTGGGATTGAGATTTAGCTGAGCAGATTATTGTCGAATCATCTGCGTATTGTACGCAGTTAGTTAAAGGAATAGCTAGGTTGAGGTCATTGATAAATATTGAGAAAAAGAGGGGGCTCAATATAGAGCCCTGAGGAGTACCTAGGGTAAATGGGAGATGGGATGAGAGATTGTTGTCCCATAGCACTGCCTGCTGTCTATTATCAAGGTAGGACTGGAACCATTTTATAGTCTTTGTGTCCAGATAGAAGGATTTTAGAATACTGAGAAGTAAGTGGTGGTTGACCATGTTGAATGCTTTTGAAAGGTCGATAAAAAGTGCTGAAGAAAGAAGATTGTTATTACGGTTTTTATTGATGCTGTCAGTGAAGGATAGTAGTGCAATTGTTGTACTGTGGAAAGGCCTGAAGCCATGTTGAGATTTGGCCAGTAAATTGTTCTGGAGTAGGTGGTCTAGTAACTGTCTGTGGATGCACTTTTCCATTATTTTAGCTAATGGGGAAAGTAGTGCTATGGGACGATAGTTAGAATATTCTCTGGAGTTTCCACTCTTGTGTTAGGGGATAATGTAGGAGATTTTCCAGATGGTGGGAATAGTGCTTTCTTGTATGGTTCTATTTATCAGCAATGATACAGGATAAGCTATGACTTTGGCTGCCTTTTGCAGGTATTCAGCAGGTAGCTGGTCAGCTGAGGGGGTAGTAGGTTTTAGTTTACTTGAGAGGTTGCAGATGAGGGAAATTGGGGCAGGTTGCATGTTTAGAGTTGGGAGAGAGTTAGTAGTATTGGTTGGAAGGGCAGAGCTATCGGCTGTTAGTTGATTAGCAAGAGTTTGGATGGTCTCAGTGAAGAAGGTATTAAAAGCATTAGCAGTTTGCTTTGGATTGTTGGAATTTGATCCTAAAGGGGTGGTGTTGCGGATTGGCCTGGTTGAAGTAGTCTGTTTATGTTAGCCCAGAACTTTTGTGGATTATTTTGGTTGGTCTGTTGGAGGTGGAAGTAAAAGTTTTTTTTTTTTATCTTCGAGTATAGCTTTCTTAGTCTCATTTCTTTTTTGCCTGAATTGTTGTTGGTCTACAGGGGTTTTAGTTGTTCTCCATAGTGCCCTAACTTTATTTCTCTGTTGAATTTTCTGCCTGGTTTTCTTTGTAAGCCATGGGGCAGGTTTAGATTTAATTTTGATGGAACACTTTGGTGCATGGTGGTTAAGAATTGTTAAGAATTTTGAGTTAAAGTAGTTTGTTGCTTCGTCAAGTGGGAGGCATTTTATAGGTGACCAATTACATTCTTTTTGTTCAGCTTGGAAGTTATTGGGGTTAAAGTTTATGTTGTTTCTTATTGTTTTATATATGCTTGGGTTGTGTGAGTTCAACCTTTGCTTGATTATTTAAGTGAGAGAATGGTCACTTACATCATCAGGGAGGGTCCCTACATTATAGAGTTGTTGGTGATTATTTATTAGAATCCAGTCTAGGATGGATTCTTTGTTATTGGGTTTATTAATTCTGGTTGGGGAGTTAATTGTTTGTGAGAAGCTATTAAGGTTAATATGGGAGGTTGGTGATTCAGTAGAGCAGTCCTTCCAGTCTATATTAAAGTCTCCAAGAATTATTGTCTCTTGGGGAATTTTTGTGGAGAGTTCAGCAAGGATACCTTCCAAAGTGGTGATGTTGTTACCAGGGGGCAAGTAGATACATATTATATTTAGGGATTTACTGGGATTAAGTTGAAGTTTGGGGCTAATGATTTCAGCATTGTTTTCAGAAGAGGAACCAATATCTAGTATAGAGATTTGTAGCCCTTCTTTATAGATGATAGCAACACCCCCTCCTTTTTTTACTTTATTTTTCAATTTATTTAATAGAGTTGGTAATTAATTCTATACTGTAACAGGAGATACCAACATAATGTAATATACAGATGATACCACACTTGTTTGTGCAGCTCTTTATATAACAGAACTGTAACAAATTATTTAAAACTCTTTACAGTCTGTTTAGTCCTAGCTAACCAGTTCCCACCTTCTCCTTAACTCTAACAACTGTTTTTACTCCCAAATGTCTCTCAGACCAAAAACACTAGTTCCACATTTTATCAGCAAGTTCTATAAAAAATAGATACTGTTAATTTGTCCAAATACTGAGTGTTGTAATTGATGACAAACTAAAATTTGACTAACACATATTACATGTTGAAAAGAAAACCCATATCAAATTAGGCTGCCTGTATGGAGCTAAACAATACTTGATGGATGCAGATAGAAAATCCAAAGCTGCATCATATCTACTTCCTTCCCTCCTGTATGCATCCCGTTTTTACTAACATAAACAAAACCAATAAGATAAAATTAATGTCTTGCTACAACAAAATAGTCAAATTTTCTGTCAATTCCCCAAATAGAATGCATCACTGCATTGTGTTAAATTAACTAAATTGGCTATGATTACCCTACTGTCTAACCTACTCTCAGCTATTCACAGCCCACAGACATATTTTCAAGCCAGAGAAATGTCCAGCTCTGCAAAACATCTTACAACACTACTCATGCAACAGACACCTGCCACTAACCCACTTTATTTGAATTTAAGTCAACAAAGTTTAGAACTCAGTTCCTCCTCCAATTAAAGCAGTATATAAAATCGCAACGTTCAAAATCTAACTGAAACAAGACATACACAGGACAAGGCCCTGTTCATTTTTAACACCAGGCTAAATAATCTTTTATAACCCTTTTCATCACTTTGGATAACTTAATTATAATCACCTTCTGCTTGCCCACCTCTTCTCAACTCTCAGCACCTTAACACATCCATCTGCTATTTCTAAAACATTTTATCTCCATCCTATCAGCCTTATCTCACCTTTGCCCTCCTTTGTTTATGTCTACTCTTTCCTCATACTATATGTTCATCCCCTCCCTCATTTTGACTTCCTTTCCTCCTCTTGTGCTTTCTTTTTTCACTCCTGCTCACTCTGCCGTTTTCCTCTTGTCCCTCCCCCTTTTCTTATCTCTTTCCCGTTTCATAGTGTATTATACTAAAGTTAACTAATATTTTATTAAACAGAATGGATTGTTTGAAAGTTTGTGCTAATCATCATCTCTACATGTTCTATGATCCTCTATCAGTGAAATATATACATGCATTTGCACAATCTCTTTTAAATGAAATTAGTAATGTAATATGATATTATACATGTACCAACTGCTTACTCATGTAACCCTCATTTTCCACATTTTTTTTTCTTAGCTATGTAATTGCATATCCGAATCTTAATTTTTTTTACTGTTCATTTTTGAAGCTTTTCTCCCCAAGTCTCAACTAAAAAGGATCTTTCATGACACAGTTGGACTATCCCAGTAAACAAGTGCAATAAATAAAAAAACTTATTTTATCAGATATAGTTAAAGAAAGGGAATTTGTAACAAAAAATAAATTCCATCAGAGACTGAAAACTATGCTATCAGACATAAAGTTGGCACAGGATGTAGTAACTAAGGGCAGACAGCCAGCTAGAGAATATCTTTGCACAGCCAAGGAAGTATTAAATAAACATTTCCAATACAGGATGGATTTTGCAATGAAAGTCTTGATGCTGAGGACATTTGAGTTCTCCATGCCAAATCTTAAATATCTAGTTGTAAAGCTGAGACAACAGTCTGCAGGCAGGACCATAAAGAAGATTTTCAGCACAGGCAGAAAGAAGATAGTTACCTTTTGTCAGGAAATAATTCTGACTTTATCTCCTCATGGGAAATAATTCAGACTTTTGAAACTATTATGCAAATTTATGTGCTGAAGAGATTCTGGAGGAGGCACTGTGGGATAAATTCCTCTCATACATGGTGAGCATGGCTTTGCCTAAATTTGCTGTGACCCAGCTGGCCATCTTATTAGTCCCATTTACCTCTGCTGAAGCTTTTTAATTTATTAGAGAAAAAGCAAAAGAGAAGGTACCAGGCCTGGTGGCTGCCTTTTCACTTTTTATAACACTCATTACAATATTATTCTGTATGAGAATTTACAGCCTTGGCTGATAAGGTGCTATTGAAAATGGATGCCTCCGGTTCATGGAAGTCTGCTACAGTGTCAGTAATAGTGAAACCCAGAAAAGACCTTTTCAAGTCAAGTCAGCTCCTGCCAATTAATATCAATTTTAAATCATGATTAGAAATTATTCACATTCTTGCATGCCAAAAGGATGGTCCTTGTGCTTTCATACCCATTTGGTTCACACATGCATTATATCCCTTTGTACCACATTTGCTAATCTTTTTAAGGCAGTACTGAAATTAGAAGTGGTTAGAAATGTTTAGCTTTACCAAGTCTAAATGCAGAAAATGTTTTGGCAAGGAAATTGGTTCTATATATTTTCAGTTCTGCAATATTTTAGTTTCCCAGAGAAGTTCATCTTGCTTATAAAACAACTATAGTTTGAGACAACAATTCCATTTCCCTATTACTTTTTGCACTTTATATGTAGAACCACTTTCTCTTAAGTTCAGATGTTATCGAAACCTGTGTTATCAGAAAGACAATATGCATGCTTGCCTATGCTTATAGCAGATGATATGCTCTTATATAGGAAATCCTGATAATTAACACAAACCTTTGTGGGAATTCCTCTCTATATAGCTGTCTGCTGGATAAGAGGCCACTGCCTCGTGTACAAACATGTTATAGTAATGGACTTTGTATATACAATTCAAAAGAGGCTGCATTCAAATAAAAAGACAAGTGGATAAAATATGCAAGCCCTGTAGCATTAAGAAGGCAGGTAGGAGTTATCACCTGTAGAGTGTCAATTTTAATGAGAAGAGACACTATTTTATGATAATGGGAATGATTATTAGGACGGGACAATACAGCCATAAGATTAATGCAGGCAAATGAAAACATGACAAAGCAATTACTACCAGTATTCTATCATACCTTGTTTAGTTCTACTCCAAGATCTAACTGGCCCTTTGGGGTTTCGTTAAGTTTCTCCGGGGGGTTTGGATATATCCAAAGTATATACTATTTTTTTTTCTTTTGGCAGGCATAATTTAATATACTATTATATTTATGGGTGTGTGAGGAAATGATTTGTAATGGGAAATGTCATCTGATTTTTGGACTAAGACACTATAGATGCCCAGTTATGCTACCAAGTCCTGAAGATTCCTTGTATTTTGATGGTGATTTCTTTGTTAAATATTTCTATATACTAGCCAAGGTTGTATGGATGTTTTCTTCAGGTTCAGTGTCTTTTTGGATATATAACATTGCATTCCTGGAAATGTAGTGACATATGTTCTGAATCTATTCCATTTTGGCTCAATTGAAGGAATATCTCCAGAGAATTTGCAGTACTATAAAACCAGATACTATAAAGTTCAACTCTATGTTACTCTCGCTGGGAATGGACCCTAATCAACACCCTGGTCGAGAACTTATTAAGTATGATTATTTTAATAGGAAAGAGCCTCATCACTAGATCTTGTAAAAAAAAAAAAAAGCTCTCCTAACATAAACGATTTGTGGCAATCAATTATTGTTATGAGAGAGCTTGGAATTACTTGAAAAGCTGAGGATGGTGATTCAGCTCTAAAAATAAATTGTCTATATGGGACAGAGGGTTCTATCTTTAATAATGAGATATAAATATACGGGAAATATGTTTTAGGTTAGTGGTATACCAGAGTGGGGGCACAGAGTGCAACTTTCATTCCTCATTTTATTAAGCTGTTTATTAATGATGATTCTAATTTGATAGTGCAACCTGCACAATACTTACCTTTGTGAATATTTACTGAATGATGTATCTCGTAATATACATTTTATTATCTGTAATGTTTTCCTTGTTCTTTTCTTTTATATTCTTCTTATTATTATTGTTATTATTATTATTATTATTATTATTATTATTATTATTATTAATATATTGGACACATTTTTGTGTGTTTTACACATTTTGATTTTCCTTTCTTCTTGATAAAGTTAGATATGCAAAAGAAAAAAAAGGAATTGAGACAATGATCTAATGGTTTTCAGAAAAAAAAACTCCCCTTGTCTTGGGACAGTGGGAATAAATTATCTTAGTACTGCTATACTAATATTACTTTTAAGGTATGGGTGATTAGAAATTTACAAAACCAGTGACAAAATAGGATACCCCTCTTGAAAAATTCAGGGATTACTAATGCAAGCTTTTCTTGCATGTTGTAGCATTACTAAAAGTGTTCATCTCATTGAGCGAAATTCTTCTAATGTCTATGAGCAGGCCATCATAAATGTATCTGAAACTGCCAGCACTTAGCTACAAATGTTCTTATATTCAGCTCTTGAGCCACGCTGGAACTGGAGGTCATCTGTTAAGGCAATCTTCAAAGAGCCAATGAATGCAGCCGATGTTTCTTGGCTTTGCTTAAAACATCTTGGGACTCTATAAAGCTGGGAAATTTCGCAAGGAAAGAATAAGATGGAACCAGTAAACCAGGTCATTGGCACAATGAATGAAGAGCCATTTGATGAAATGTGTAGAAGTTAGATGATACAGGGGGTTGACAATCTTTGAAAGAACATTTGCCCTGAAGGCAATGAGAGAATAACCATCCTCTCCTTCTGACAGATGAAAAACTATGACACTGTTGCTTTGAGAGCATTCGGAGAGGTCAGTAGCCGTATGCTAATTTTGTTCTACATTGTAAATCGTTTTTATACTTCTTGTATTTAGGAATGCATTTTTTTTTCTCCTGGCAGTTGTATTTATGATATAAAGAATGGCTTTTTTATTGTCTATCACTAAGTGTTAAAGTTAAATTTTATAGACCAGCTAATCTGTCAAAAAATCAATATTCCAATAGTGGATTTATAGAGGCTAATGCTCTGCTTTTACTACTGTTGGACTGAGAAGCTTTCAATGAGATTTTTCTGATAGGTCTCTTTAAAGTCATAATTTCTGCTGTGGGAAGAGGAAAACTCTTTTCTATGCCTTGCACACTTCAAACGACTGATTTTTCTGTGGATATTTCCTCCAATATATTGTCCTGGGACCAATCAAATTTATATTTAAATAGAGTAAACCAAATACAGTATGGAGTGCTAGACTGAGAAATGCTACAGTAACTACAATTCTGCTACATAGTTTGAATTTCAGACTTTGAAAGAGAGAAACAAATGGAAGATAACATCCATTCATAAGTAAGTTTTCATCTTGATATATGTTAAGTTGGATATTGGTCTAGAGTGGAAGCAAAGAAATGCAAATGACCTATTATCTATAGTTGTGATAGGATTACCCATGTTTAGTAGTGATAAACAGAAAGGCAACTTGATCTAGTTTCTTTTTAAAGCACTGATGTTTAACTCATTCATGTCTGCTTACACAAGTTAATGAAATGTAAAAAATCTCAGCATTAGTTAAATTTTGGGTTAAAGATTGCCTGGAATGCCATTTACAAAAAACACTTACATGTGCATATATGTGCATAAAACTCAATGATTAACATTACTTGCTCGATTAAATGCTGTTATTATACAAGCGAGCTGTTTAAGTGTGTGAAACAGCATGAGTAATTCGAATTATATTAATGACAGTGTGTGTGTCAGTTAAGATCACCACAGTCCTACGGGCATGGTAGAAAAAAGCTACATTACGCAGCTAATATTTTTGGCATGACGCAGTAAGGTTTCTTCAAGAATGTGAGTTAATATAGATGGCAAGCTAGCCTCACTCATGTATAGTATCAGGATTTAAATAGGGGAAGGTGTAACAGTCCATTTTTTTTTCTAAATGTCCCCAGACGGATGTAAAAGCTTAGTAGTTAAAAATATAGAGTGGTAAGGAGTGGAGATACTCTGAACATACAAAGAATGATAGGGCATATATAGATCAATATCACGACTCCTGAAAAAATATAGTGAGCAAAAAGGGTATGGAAATATCACCACTGACAAGGGGTAACATAATGACAGATAATAGAAGGTGCATTTGTGAGATTCCATAATGAAAGAGAAGTCCAAAGACATGCATCTGGAGCATTTCTCCCCGGGCCTCCGCTGAAAACAGGCTCTGTGGAACCTAGTCGGACATTCCCGGTCAACAAATGTTAAATAAATTAAATAAATAAATAAATAAAATAAAGTCCGGTCAGTAGATTGCAGATGCAGTTACCAGTAACTCTTAGAGGACTTAACAATTATATTTTTATACAACTGCATTTATATATATATATGTATTTTTTAAATATATAATGGTGTCATGTAAAGTGCATTAATAATGTGGCACTTCCTGTCTGCTCAGAGTGCTGCTAAAATAAAATTTAAAGCCATGATTCAAAGTAAATGGCACAGTTGTGCAGGTACTGCATTATACAGCTGAGCCATTTTGCAGATAATGTCCTACACATTCCAACACAAATACTGTATCATACTGCAGTGCCCTTTAGTAATTCATAGTCCTGCACATTCACACATATGTACTGTATCATACTGCAGTGTCCTTTAGTAATTCATAGTCCTGCTCATTCCCACACAAGTACTGTATCATACTGCAGTACCACTTAGTAATTCAAAGCCCTGCACATTCCCACACTCACTGCATCATATTGCAGTGCCCTTTAGTAATTCACAGTTCTGCACATTCCGACACATGTACTGCATTATACAGCTGAGCCATTTTGCAGTTCATGTCCTGCACATTCCCAAATATGTACTGTATCATACTGCAGTACCCTTTAGTAATTCATAGTCCTGCACATTCCCAAACATGTAATGTATCATACTGCAGTGTCCGTTAGTAATACATAGTCCTGCACATTCCCACACAAGTACAGTATCATACTGCAGTGCCCCTTAATAATTTATAGTCCTGCACATTCCCACACAAGTACAGTATCATACTGCAGTTTCCTTTAGTAATTCATAGTCCTGCACATTCCCAGACAAGTACTGTATCATACTGCAGTGCCCATTAAGTAATTCATAGTCCTGCACATTCCATCACATGTACTGTATCATACTGCAGTGTCCTTTAGTAATTCATAGTCCTGCAAATTCCCACACAAGTACTGTATCATACAGCAGTGCCCATTAGTAATTCATAGTCCTACACATTCCCACACATGTACTGTATCAAACTGAAGTGCCCTTTAGTAATTCATAGTCCTGCACATTCCCAAACATGTACTGTATCAAATTGCAGTGCCCTTTAGTATTTCATAATCTTGCACATTTCCAAACATGTACTGTATCATACTGCAGTGCCCATTAATAATGCATAGTCCTGCACATTCCCACACATGTACTGTATCATACTGCAGTGCCCTTTAGTAATTCATGGTCCTGCACATTTCCACACATGTACTGTATCATAATGCAGTGCCCTTTAGTAATTCTTAGTCCTGCACATTTCCACAGATGTACTGTATCATACTGCAGTGCCCTTTAGTAATTCATAGTCCTGCACATTTCTACACATGTACCATACTGCAGTGCCCATTAATAATTGATAGTCCTGCACATTCCCACACATGTACTGTATCATACTGCAGTGCCCATTAGCAATTCATAGTCCTGCACCTTCCCACAAAAGTACTGTATCAAACTGCAGTGCCCTTTAGTAATTCATAGTCCTGCACATTCCCACACATGTACTGTATCATACTGCAGTGCCCATTAGTAATTCATAGTCCTGCACATTCCCACACATGTACTGTATCATACTGCAGTGCCCATTAGTAATTCATAGTCCTGCACATTTCCACACAAGTACTGTATCATACTGCAGTACCCTTTAGTAATTCATAGTCCTGCACATTTCCACACAAGTACTGTATCGTACTGCAGTACCCTTTAGTAATTCATAGTCCTGTACATTCCCACACATGTAATGTATCATATTGCAGTGCCCATTAATAATTAATTGCCCTGCACATTCCTACACATGTACTGTATCATAGTGCAATGCCTTTTAGTTATTCATAGTGCCGCACATTTCCACACATGTACTGTATTATACTGCAGTACAATTCATTAAATCATAGTCCTGCACATTCCCACAAAAGTACTGCATTATACTGCAGTGCCCATTAATAATTAATAGTCCTGCACATTCCCACACATGTACTGTATCATACAGCAGTAACCTTTAGTGATTCATAGTCCTGCACATTCCCATACACGTACTGTATCATACTGCTGTACACATTAGTAATTCATAGTCCTGCACATTCTCACACATGGACTGTATCATACTGCAGTGCCCAATAGTAATTCAGAGTCCTGCACATTACCAAACAAGTACTGTATCAAATTGCAGTGCCCTTTAGTAATTAATAGTCCTGCATATTCCCACACAAGTACTGTATCAAATTGCAGTGCCCTTTAGTAATTCATAGTCCTGCACATTTCCACACATGTACTGTATCAAACTGCAGTCCCCATTATGAATGTATAGTCCTGCACATTCCCACACATGTACTGTATCATACTGCAGTCCCCATTATGAATGTATAGTCCTGCACATTCCCACACAGGTACTGTATCATACTGCAGTGCCTTTTAGTAATTCATAGTCCTGCACATTTCAACATGTGCACTGTATCATACTGGAGTGCCTTTCAGTAATTCATAGTCCTGCACATTTCCACACATGTACTGTATCATACTGCAGTGCCCATTAGTAATTCATAGTCTTGCCCATTCCCAAAAATGTACTGTATCATACTGCAGTGCCCTTTACTATTTCATAGTCTTGCACATTTCTGCACATGTACTGTACCATACTGCAGTGCACATTAGTAACTCATAGTCCTGCACATTCCCACACATGTACTGTGTCAAATTGCAGTGCCCTTTAGTAATTCATAATCCTGCACATTTCCACACATGTACTGTATCATACAGCAGTGCCCTTTAGTAATTCATAGTCCTGCATATTTCCACACATGTACTGTATCATACTGCATTGCCTATTAGTAATTAATAGTCCTGCACATACCCACAAATGTACTGTATCAAACTGCAGTGCCCTTTAGTAATTCATAGTCCTGCACATTTTTACACATGTATTGTACCATACTGCAGTGGCCATTAGTAATTCATAGTCCTGCACATTTCCACACATGTACTGTATCATATTGCAGTGCCCATTAGTAATTCATAGTCCTGTTAGTAATTCATAGTCATGCACATTTCTACACATGTACTGTGTTATACTGCAGTGCCCTTTAGTAATTCATAGTTCTGCACATTTCTCCACATATACTGTATCATACTGCAGTGCCTATTAGTAATTCATTGTCCTGCACATTCCCAGACATGTACTGTATCATACTGTAGTGCCCTTTAGTAATTCATAGTCCTGCACGTTTTTACACATGTACTGTATCATACTGCAGTACCTGTTAGTAATTCATAGTCCTGCACATTCCCGCACAGTACTGTATCATACTGCAGTGTCCTTTAATATTTTATAGTCCTGCAAATTCCCACACAAGTACTGTATCATACTGCAGTGATCATTAATAATTCATAGTCCTGCACATTCTCACACATGTACTGTATCATACAGCAGTGCCCATTAGTAATTCATAGTCCTGCAATTTCCCACACATATACTGTATCAAACTGCAGTGCCCTTTAGTAATTCACAGTCCAGCACATTCCTACACAAGTTTGTCTCTTTTGGCTTTTTCCAGTTAGGGGTCGCCACAGTGGACCTCAGGTCCACTAATGATTGGCAGTTGATTTTTACATACTGGCTTGCCAGGCCTGACACACAACCTTCAACGAAGGTACGCCCATTCACGCATGTCTCCACGCAGAAGATGCTCTAGCTGAGAATCGAACCAGACAGTGTCTTTCTGTGAGGCGACAATGCTACTGCAGCACCACCACCGCAGTTACCACATTAATTGCAGTTCCCTTTAGTAATTCATAGTCTTGTACATTTCCACACTTGTACTGTATCATACTGCAGTGCCCTTTGGTAATTCACTGTCCTGCATATTTCCACACATGTACCACACTGCAGTGCCCATTAGTAATTCATAGCCCTGCACATTCCCACAAATGTACTGTATCATACTGCAGTGCCCTTTAGTAATTCATAGTCCTGCACATTTCTACACATGTACCACACTGCGGTGCCCATTAGTAATTCATAGCCATGCACATCCCCACACATGTACTGTATCATACTGCAGTGCCCATTAGCAATTCATCATCCTGCACATTCCCACACAAGTACTGTATAAACGGCAGTGCCCCTTTGTAATTCATAGTCCTGTACATTCCCACACATGTACTTTATCATACTGCAGTGCCCATTAGTAATTCATAGCCCTGCACATTCCCACAAAAGTACTGTATCAAACTGCAGTGCCCTTTAGTAACTCATAGTCCTGCACATTTCTACACATATACTGTATCATACTGCATTGCACTTTAGTAATTCATACTCCTGCACATTTCTCCACATGTACTGTATCATACTGCAGTGCCCATTAGTAATTCATAGTCCTGCACATTCCCACACATGTACTGTATCATACTGCAGTGCCCTTTACTAATTCGTAGCCTGCACATTTCTACACATGTACTGTATCATACTACAGTACCCATTAGTAATTCATAGTCCTGCATATTCCCACACATGTACTATATCACAATGCAGTGCCCATTAGTAATTCATAGTCCTGTACATTCCCACACATGTACTGTATCATACTGCAGTGCCCATTAGTAATTCATAGTCCTGCACATTTCCACACAAGTACTGTTTCATACTGCAGTACCCTTTAGTAATTTATAGTCCTGCACATTACCACACAAGTTATATATCATACTGCAATACCCTTAAGTAATTCATAGTCCTGTACATTCCCACACATGTACTGTATCATATTGCAGTGACCATTAGTAATTAACTGCCCTGCATATTCCTACACATATACTGTATAATACTGCAATGCCTTTTAGTTATTCATAGTCCTGCATATTTCCACACATGTACTGTATTATATTGCAGTACACTTTATTAAATCATAGTCTAGCACATTTCCACATAAGTACTGCATCATACTGCAGTACCCATTAATAATTAATAGTCCTGCATATTCCCACACATGAATGCATCATACAGCAGTACCCTTTAGTAATCCATAGTCCTGCATTTTCCCATACAAGTACTGTATCATACTGCAGTATCCATTAGTAATTCATAGTCCTGCACATTCTCACACATGTACTTTATCATACTGCAGTGCCCATTAGTAATTCATAGTCCTACAATTTCCCACAAAAGTACTGTATCATACTGCAGTGATCATTAGTAATTCATAGTCCTGCACATTCTCACACGTACTGTATCATACTGCCGTGCCCATTAGTAATTCATAGTCCTGCACATTCCCACACATGTACTGTATCATACAGCAGTGCCCATTAGTAATTCATAGTCCTGCAATTTCCCATACATATACTGTATCAAACTGCAGTGCCCTTTAGTAATTCATAGTCCAGCACATTCCCACACAAGTTTGTCTCTTTTGGCTTTTCCCAGTTAGGGGTCGCCACAACGATACTCAGGTCCACTAATGATTGGCAGTTGATTTTTACATACTGGCTTGCCAGGCCTGACGCACAACCTTCAACAAAGGTATGCCCATTCACGCATGTCTCTACGCAGAAGATGCTCTAGCTGAGAATTGAACCAGACAGTGTCTTTCTGTGAGGTGACAATTCTACTGCAGCACCACCACCGTGGGTACCACATTAATTGCAGTTCCCTTTAGTAATTCATAGTCTTGCACATTTCCACACTTGTACTGTATCATACTGCAGTGCCCTTTGGTAATTCATGGTCCTGCATATTTCCACACATGTACTGTATCATACTGCAATGCCCATTAGTAATTCATAGCCCTGCACATTCCCACAAATGTACTGTATCATACTGCAGTGCCCTTTAGTAATTCATATTCCTGCACATTTCAACACATGTACCACACTGCAGTGCCCATTAGTAATTCATAGCCATGCACATCCCCACACATGTACTGTATCATACTGCAGTGCCCATTAGCAATTCATCATCCTGCACATTCCCACACAAGTACTGTATAAACTGCAGTGCCCCTTAGTAATTCACAGTTCTGTACATTCCCACATATGTACTGTATCATACTGCAGTGCCCATTAGTAATTCATAGCCCTGCACATTCCCACAAAAGTACTGTATCAAACTGCAGTGCCCTTTAGTAACTCATAGTCCTGCGCATTTCTACACATATACTGTATCATACTGCATTGCCCTTTAGTAATTCATAGTCCTGCACATTTCTCCACATGTACTGTATCATACTGCAGTGCCCATTAGTAATTCACAGTCCTGCACATTCCCACACATGTACTGTATCATACTGCAGTGCCCTTTACTAATTCATAGTCTGCACATTTCTACAAATGTACTGTACCATACTACAGTACCCATTAGTAATTCATAGTCCTGCACATTTCCACACAAGTACTGTTTCATACTGCAGTACCCTTTAGTAATTTATAGTCCTGCACATTACCACACAAGTTATATATCATACTGCAATACCATTAAGTAATTCATAGTCCTGTACATTCCCACACGTACTGTATCATATTGCATTGCCCATTAGTAATTAACTGCCCTGCATATTCCTACACATGTACTGTATAATACTGAAATGCCTTTTAGTTATTCATAGTCGTGCATATTTCCACACATGTACTGTATTATATTGCAGTACACTTTATTAAATCATAGTCTAGCACATTCCCGCATAAGTACTGCATCATACTGCAGTACCCATTAATAATTAATTGTCTTGCACATTCCCACACATGAACTGTATCATACAGCAGTACCCTTTAGTAAACCATAGTCCTGCATTTTCCCATGCAAGTACTGTATCATACTGCAGTACCCATTAGTAATTCATAGTCCTGCACATTCTCACACATGTACTTTATCATACTGCAGTGCCCATTAGTAATTAATAGTCCTGCACATTCCCAAACAAGTACTGTATCATACTGCAGTGTTCTTTAGTAAGTCATAGTCCTGTACTTTCCCACATGTATTGTATCATACTGCAGTGCCCATTATTAATTCATAGTCCTGCATATTCCCACACAAGTACTGTATCAAATTGCAGTGCCCTTTAGTAATTCATAATCCTGCACATTTCCACACATGTACTGTATCATACTGCTGTGCCCATTAGTAATTCATAGTACTGTCCATTCCCACAAATGTACTGTATCATACTGCAGTGCCCTTTAGTAATCCGTAGTCCTGCATTTTCCCATGCAAGTACTGTATCATACTGCAGTACCCATTAGTAATTCATAGTCTTGCACATTTCCACACATATACTGCATCATACTGCAGTGCCCATTAGTAATCCGTAGTCCTGCACATTCCCACACAAGTACTGTAGCAAACTGCAGTGCCCTTTAGTAATTCATAGTCCTGTACATTCCCGCACATGTACTGTATCATACTGCAATGCCCATTAGTAATTCATATTCCTGCACATTTCTACATATGTACTGTATCATACTGCAGTGTTCTTTAGTAATTCATAGCCCCTGCACATTTCTCTACATTTTCTGTATCATACTGCAGTGCGCATTAGAAATTCATAGTCCTGCACATTCCCACACATGTACTGTGTCATACTGCAGTGCCCTTTAGTAATTCATAGTCCTGCACATTCCCACACATGTACTGTATCATAATGCAGTGCCCATTAGTAATTCATAGTCTTGCACATTCCCACAAAAGTACTTTATCAAACTGCAGTGCCCTTTAGTAATTCATAGTCCTGTACATTCTCACACATGTACTGTATCATACTGCAATGCCCATTAGTAATTCATAGTCCTGCACATTCTCACAAAAGTACTGTATCAAACTGCAGTGCCCTTTAGTAATTCATAGTCCTGCGCATTTCTACATATGTACTGTTTCTTACTGCAGTGCCCTTTAGTAATTCATAGTTCTGCACATTTCTCCACATGTACTGTATCATACTTCAGTGCCCATTAGTAATTCATAGTATTGCACATTCCCAGCCATGTACTGTATCATACAGGAATGCCCTTTAGTAATTCATAGTCCTACACGTTTCTACACATGTACTGTATCATACTGCAGTACCCATTAGTAATTCATAGTCCTGCACATTCCCGCACATGTACTGTATCATACAGCAGTGCCCTTTTATAACTCATAGTCCTGCACTTTCCCATGCATGTATTGTATCAAACTGCAGTGCCCTTTAGTAATTCATAGTCTTGCACATTTACACACATGTACTGTATCATACTGCATTGCCCATTAGTAATTCATAGTCCTGCACATTCCCACACATGTACTGTATCATACTGCATTGCCCATTAGTAATTCAAAGTCCTGCACATTCCCAAAACGTACTGTATCAAACTGCAGTGCCCTTTAGTAATTTATAGTCCTGCACATTTCTCCGCATGTACTGTATCATACTGCAGTGCACATTAGTAATTCATAGTCCTGCACATTCCCATACATGTACTGTTTCATACTGCAGTGCCCTTTACTAATTCATAGTCCTGCAAATTTCTACACATGTGCTGTATCATACTGCAGTACCCATTAGTAATTAATAGTCCTGCACATTCCCACACATGTACTGTATCATAATGCAGTGCCCATTAGTAATTCATAGTCCTGCACATTCCCACACATGTACTGTATCATACTGCAGTGCCCATTAGTAATTCATAGTCCTGCACATTTCCACACAAGTACTGTATCATACTGCAGTGCCCCTTAAGTAATTCATAGTCATGTACATTCCCACACATGTACTGTAACATATTGCAGTGCCCATTAGTAATTAATTGCCCTCCACATTCCTACACATGTACTGTATCATACTGCAATTCCTTTTAGTTATTCATAGTCCTGCACATTTCCACACATGTATTTTATTATGCTGCAGTACAAGTTATTAAATCATAGTTCTGTACATTCTCGGACATGTACTGCATCATACTGCAGTGCCCATTAATAATTAATAGTCCTTCACATTCCCACACATGTACTGTATCATACAGCAGTTCCCTTTAGTAATTCATGGTTTCCTTCGGGTGCTCTGGTTTCCTCCCACGTTACAAAGATATGCATCTGGAGCCTTTCTCCCTGGGCCTCCGCTGAAAATTGGCTTCATTCCAAGTCGGACTTTCCCGGTTAACAAATGTTAAATAAATAAATAAATAGTCCTGCACATTCCCACAGAAGTACTGTATCATACTGCAGTACACATTATAATTTATAGTCCTGTGCATTCCTATACAAGTACTGTATCATACTGCAGAGTTCTTTAGTAATTCATAGTCCTGCACATTCCCACATGTACTGTATCATACTGCAGTGCTCATTAGTAATTCATAGTCCTGCACATTCCCACACATGTACTTTATTAAACTGAAGTGCCCTTTAGTAATTCATAGTTCTGCACATTCCCATACAAATACTGTATCAAATTGCAGTTCCCTTTAGTTATTCCTAGTCCTGCACATTCCCACGCAAGTACTGTATCAAATTGCAGAGCTGTTTAGTAATTCATATTCCTGCACATTTCCACACATGTACTGCATCATACTGTAGTGCCCATTAGTAATTCATAGTCTTGCACATCCCCACACATGTACTGTACCATACTGCAGTGCCCTTTATTAATTCATAGTCCTGCAAATTCCCACACATGTACTGTATCATACTGCAGTGCTCTTTAGTAAATCATAGTCCTGTACATTCCCACATAGTTACTGTATCATACTGCAGTGCCCTTTAGTAAATCATAGTCCTGTACATTCCCACACATGTACTGCATCATACTGCAATGCCCATTAGTAATTCATAGTCCTGCACATTCCCACAAAAGTACTGTATCAAACTGCAGTGCCCTTTAGTAATTCATAGCCCTTGCACATTTCTCCACATGTTCTCTATCATACTGCAGTGCTCATTAGTAATTTATGGTCCTGCACATTCCCACACATGTACTGTATCATACTGCAGTGCCCTTTAGTATTTCAGAATCCAGCACATTTTTACACATGTACTGTATCATACTGCAGTGCCCTTTAGTAATTCATAGCCCCTGTACATTTCTCCACATGTTCTGTATCATACTGCAGTGCTGATTAGTAATTCATAGTTCTGCACATTTCCACACATGTACTGTAACATACTGCAGTGCCCTTTAGTAATTCATAGTCCTGCACATTTCCACACATGTACTGTATCATACTGCAGTGCCCATTAGTAATTAATAGTCCTGCACATTCCACAAATGTACTGCTTCTTACTGCAATGCCCTTTAGTATTTCATAGTCCTGCCCATTTCTACATAGGTACTGTAACATACTGCAGTGGCCATTAGTAATTCATAGTCCTGCACATTCCCACAAAAGTACTTTATCAAACTGCAGTGCCCTTTAGTAATTCATATTCCTGTACATTCCCACACATGTACTGTATCATACTGCAGTGTCCATTAGTAATTCATAGCCCTGCACATTCGCACAAAAGTACTGTATCAAACTGCAGTGCCCTTTAGTAATTCATAGTCCTGTACATTCCTACATATGTACTGTATCATACTACAGTGCCCTTTAGTAATTCATAGTTCTGCACATTTCTCCACATGTACTGTATCATACTGCAATGCCCATTATCAATTCATAATCCTGTACATCCCCAGACATGTACTGTATCATACTGCAATGCCCTTTAGTAATTCAAAGTCCTGCAAGTTTCTACACATGTACTGTATCATACTGCAGTGCCCATTAGTAATTCATAGTCCTGCACATTCCCACAAATGTACTGTATCATACTGTAGTCCTGCACATTCCCACAATTACTGTATTATATTGCAGTACCCTTTAGTAATTCATACTCCTGCACATTCCCACACAAGTACTGTATCATACTGCGGTACCATTTAGTAATTCATAGTCCTGTACATTCCCACACATGTACTCTATCATATTGCAGTTCCCATTAGTAATTCATTGCCCTGCACATTCTCACACATGTACTGTGTCATACTGCAATGCCCTTTAGTTATTTATAGTCCTGCACATTTCCACTCATGTACTGTATTATACTGTAGTGCAATTTAATAATTCATAGTCCTGCACATTCCCACACGTACTGTATCATACTGCAGTACCCTTTAGTAATTCATATACCTGCACATTCTCACACATGTACTGTATCATACTGCAGCACCCATTAACAATTCATAGTCCTGCACATTTCCACACATGTACTGTATTTTACTACATTACCCTTTAGTAATTCATAGTCCTGCACATTCCCACACAAGTACTGCATTAGACAGCTGAGCCATGTTTTTCAGTTTATGTCCTGCACATACCCACACAACTACTGTATCATACTGCAGTGTCCTTTTGTAATTCATATACCTGCACATTCTCACACATGTACTGTATCATACTGCAGCACCCTTTAGTAATTCATAGTCCTGCACATTCCCACACATGTACTGTATCATAGTGCAGTGCCATTTAGTAATTCATAGTCCTGCACATTTCCACACAAGTACTGCATCATACTGCAGTACCCTTTAGTAATTCATAGTCCTGCACATTCCCACACAGTTACTGTATCATATTGCAGTGCCCATTAGTAATTCATTGCCCTGCACCTTCCCACACATGTACTGTATCATACTGCAGTTCCCTTTAGTAATTCATAGTCCTGCGCATTCCCACACAGTTACTGTATCATATTGCAGTGCATGTACTGTATCATATTGCAGTACCCTTTAGTAATTCATAGTCCTGCACATTCCTATACAAGTACTGTATCATACTGCAGTTCTCTTTAGCAATTCATAGTCCTGCACATTTCCACACAAGGAAGTATCATACTGCAGTACCCTTTAGTAATTCATAGTCCTGAACATTCTCACACATGTACTGTATCATACTGCAGTGCCTATTAGTAATTCATAGTCCTGCACCTTCTCACATGTATTGTATCATACTGCAGTCCCCTTTAATAATTCATAGTCCTGCATATTTCCCCACATGTACTGTATCATACTGCTGTGCCTATTAGTAATTCATAGTCCTGCACGTTCCTACACATGTACTGCATTACACAGCTGAGCCATTTTGCAGTTCATGTCCTGCACATTCCCACACAATTACTTTATTATACTGCAGTGTCCTTTAGTAATTCATAGTCCTGCACATTCCCACGCAAGTACTGTATCATACTCCAGTACCCTTTAATAATTCGTAGTCCTACACATTCCCACTCATGTACTGTATCATACTGCAGTGCCCTTTAGTAATTCATAGTCCTGCAAATTCCCACACATGTACTGTGTCATACTGCGGTGTCCTTTAGTAATTCTTAGTCCTGCACATTCCCACAAGGGCAACAACTCATTAAGAGGGACTTTGCATGAATTTGAATCAGTCAGCTGTAAAGCTGTTTGCTATTCAGTTATGAATCCTGCTACTTGCCAAAAGTAGAACAGGTCCTACCATACCTCAGACAAAGACTCCCCGATAGTGACAGATCCATACACTCATATGCATATCTGCAGATAATCACATACAATGACACAGAAACACAGAGACACACACAGACACATAGTGTCAGTCACCAGCACAGGCACTCTTACTTTCACCCAAACACATTCATCACATATCTGCACACTGTGCAGGGACCATCATCTATTTAATTCATACTGATAACTCACGTCATACAGCAGTCATCCACCACACACACACACACACACACACACACACACACACACACACACAACACAAATATACTTGCACACATGAACACAAACGCGCACACACACACACATACACACACACACACACACACACACACACACACACACACACACACTAAAATGTATGCACAAACACTCACATACCAACTCACACATTGCCCACATATTAAAAGACAAACACAACAGCCTAACAGCCACAGACTCTGAAACATACACTCACACTACATATGTGAATCAAGCAATCTGTGCAGAGTAAACCTGTTTAGTTTTTTGGTGCTTATTCTACCCAATGAAATCCATAGATATACAATCCTACATAGCAATTGATCCTTAACACATTTTCTAACCTTATTTTTACTTCCTGTGGCAGGTCAGATATGGATTTGCTGTGTCCAGGACTGTTTGTGAGCTCATAAGCCCCCCCCCCCCCACTTAACTGGGGTTAAACTATTCCTGGCGCCATAAAGTCTGTTCTTCAAAATTTCCCTTGCAACTAGCCAGGTTTTAGTTTTAGCACTCATCTGTTTCTTTGATCTCAGCACTTGTTCAGAACTCATTGTAAACACTAAATAAGTTACAAATTACTACAGCACTCAACTTTCCTCACTTGTCTAGAGGAAAACAGTTTTTAGTACTTAATAAATAAGCACCTATTCAGGCATGTCTAAAGGTCAGCTCCTGTCTACCTGATGAATCTGGGCATCTTGGGACAATGCAGCAATTGCCTCATGTACACAGACAACCCTCTCCTCCTACCACCCAACACTACGACCTGTGAGAGATGTACTTATATAGCCAAACTGGAAGCAAAGCTCTCTTCACCAAAGACTGGCCTAGACAGTCAAGAGGAGAAGGTAAACACTTGCACTGCACCACACTCATCACATAGTCCCTCAAAACCTACACCACCAAAACACACACACAAAAGCACAAAACGCACACCTATATCCATAGAAGCTCTCAGTACAAATCTACCCAAACAACAGAGACCTCCAAAGCAGAAATGCAAGCAACCTCCATCCCCCAACACAACCCAAATGACACATAGCCCACATACTCAGTGTGCCACTCAACTACAGCCCATAAGGCATAACGTACCTAACACTCTAGTCATAAGTGACTCTATAGTCAGGCACACTGATGTTCCACTCACCAGGCTAAACAAGGAAAAAGTTACTGTCAGCTGTCTGTCAGGTGCCAGGATCTGCCACATAACACATGCACTCAGGTCACTCCAAAACAAGTACAAATATGACTTTGTCATTGTCCATGTTGGTGTGAATGACCTGAGACATACCTCCCTGGACTATATGAAAAGAAACATGGAGGAGCTCTCCGATCTTGTAGCCTAGGCCGGTATGACCCTAGCCCTGAGTAGCATCCTGCTATCACCCAGAACGACACCACAGTGCAAGGACAAAATGATTGACTTTAACAATTGGCTAAGCTTCTGGTGTCATTCTAAGGGAATCCAGTATCTGTCTGCCTGGGATGACATGATCGACAGACCACGCTGCTTTGCCAGAGATGGCCTGCACCTGTCGCCCTTGGGATTCTGGATACTGGCAAAGGCTCTTGCCACCCCTATAGTGCCTTTTTTAGGCAAGGTTCAAATGACAAATTCACCACTGTAACAGGTACAAGCAAGCAAAATCTGAGGGTAATGCTACTCAATGCTAGAAGTCTAAACCTCAAAATGCACTCATTCGAGGCACTCCTTAAAATAGAGAACATTGACATCTGTGCAGTGTCAGAGACCTGGTTCAAAGCTCCAGAGAGCACCCCTACATTACCAGGCTATAATTCATACCACACCTTTCGGCCACCAAACCCGGACCGAAACACTAAAGGTAGAGGCGTGTCCATATTCATTAAGGATATCCACATCTCCAAGCTAGTTGCTCAGCATAATGCATCCGAGATTATCCAAGTTCAACTAACTCTGGGCAAAACTGCAATCCAGATTGTAGCTTTCTACAGACCCCCTACCATGCCCCAGGATTCCTACTCCTCTTTTCTTGATACACTGGAAAATATTAATGTACAACCCAACACTCTAATAATGGGTGATTTCAACTACCCTACCATTAACTGGGAAAACTACTCATGTACCAACTCTTTTGCTCAACGTTTTATGGAAATCATCAATTCCAACTCCTTGGGTCAACTTATCCACACCCCCACCAGCTCCTCGTTGGTCAGATCCGACCACAAGCTAATCACCCTAGACATCCAGATCCCTCTCCCACCCCCCATTAGGAAACAACCATAAAAAGTTTCTCCAAAGCCAACTTCACGCTTCTTAAGACAGAAGTGGCAAACTTCATGACACCCATGCAGCTGGACAATAGAGGTACGACTGCTGAATCCTACACAAATGCACTTTATAAGCACTTACACGAGTGCATGGATCGTGCTATCCCTAACAGAACCAAGATGCTATCCTCCAAAAAAGGAAGCCAATCTGGTAGTCTTCTGCCATAAACAAACTCTACAACAGAAGAAAGAAACTGTTGCAAAACAGAGTAAAATCCCACAATTGGAGGAACTCCCTTGTCAGCCTCAGTAAGAAGCTAAGATCCCTCATAAATTCCTCCAAAGCTAGTTATGAAAACAAAATTGCCACTGATACTAAAGAGAACCACAAAGCATTATGGTTCTGTTCAAAGTCTTCTAAAAGAAGAGAGTGCAGCTTCCTACTGCTATAGCTCATAAAAATGTCTGTTGTAGCAAACATACATTGTAGCAGTTAACTTTTTCTTTAAGAAACCTGCATAATATGATCTTTGATTTCCTCATTGATTCATAAAATAAGAATTGCCTTGTTCCACACAGTGATACTCAGAGGTCCACACCTTCAACACACATGTCCACACACACACATACACACACACACACACACACACACACACACACACACACACACACACACACACACACACACACACACACACACACACACAGGTGCATTCCTTCAATACACATGTCCACACACACACACACACACACACACACACACACACACGTGCACTCCTTCAACACACATGTCCACACACACACACACACACACACACACACACACACACACACACACACACACACACACACACACACACACACACACACACACACACACACACACACACACACACACAGGTGCACTCCTTCAATACACATGTCCACACACACACACACACACACACACACACACACACACACGCACACACACACACAGGTGCACTCCTTCAATACACATGTCCACACACACACGCACACACACACACACACACACACACACACACACACACACACACACACACACACACACACACACAGGTGCACTCCTTCAATACACATGTCCACACACACACACACACACACACACACACACACACACAGGTGCACTCCTTCACATACACACACACACACACACACACACACACACACACACACACACACACACACACACACACACACACAGATGCACTCCTTCAATACACATGTCCACACACACACCCACACACACACACACACACACACACACACACAGGTGCACTCCTTCAATACACATGTCCACACACACACACACACACGCACACACACACACACGCACACACACACACACACACACACACAGGTGCACTCCTCAATACACATGTCCACACACACATGCACACAGACACACACACACACACACACACACCCACACACACACACGTGCACTCCTTCAACACACATGTCCACACACACACACACACACACACACACACACACACACACACACACACACACACACACACACACACACAGGTGCACTCCTTCAATACACATGTCCACACACACACACACACACACACACACACACAGGTGCACTCCTTCAATACACATGTCCACACACACACACACACACACACACACACACACACACACACACACACACACACACACACAGGTGCACTCCTTCAATACACATGTCCACACACACACACACACACACACACACACACACACACACACACACACAGGTGCACTCCTTCAATACACATGTCCACACACACACACACACACACACACACACACACACACACACACACACACACACACACACAGGTGCACTCCTTCAATACACATGTCCACACACACACACACACACACACACACACACACACACACACACACACACACACACACACACGTGCACTCCTTCAGCACACATGTCCACACACACACACACACACAAACACACACACACACACACACACATGCACACACACACAGGTGCACTCCTTCAATACACATGTCCACTCACACACACGTACACATCCATATATGCACAGAGATGTGAAAGATGCAATCTGTTAATCTGTGATGTGACACTTTGACAGCACATATCCATCTAACAGAGTTCTGGTAGCATTTTGGTTAAGAAGCTGAGAGGAAAGATTATAAGATAAACAGCAACATTTTCTAATAATATTATACTTGATTTTGCTTGAGTAATGTTTCTGAAGTCATGATGGTTTAACACGTAACTTTTTTATTTGTAATGTGATTGCTTTAAAATCTCTTTCTATAATAAATATGTATAATCTAAATCTGCAGCTTATATACTCAGTAAACTTGTCATCGGACAGACTTTTATGTGTCAAAAACTGAGGAATGTTGCATCATGATATTCATTTAGCAAGATAGCAACAACATTTAAGCCATAACCAATGACGTGGTGTGGTATATAGAAGATTTACTCATGGTTGGTGTGGTTTAATCCAGAGTGTGAAGGTGAGAGTGAAGCCCATGTGATTAAATAAAGCCAACCATGGGTAAACTTCAATATACCACAACCACAGAGTCAGTTATTGCTATGATACAATGACATTATTTAAAAAAATACTTACTTTCCTTAAATAATGTCTTTGTATAACAGCGCATTACTGTTCTTCCGCAGCCGGTGGCATACTGTTGCATTCTTTTGATGTACTGTACATGCGTATGGGACTTGCGTTCCCATGCATACCCAGTGCGTTGATGCTTTGAAAAGGAAGCAACAGACAAAAGAAAGAAAGTTTGGGCTACTTTAGGGGTAGGAGAGAGAGAGAGAGACAGAATGGAGGAAATGCAAAGAAAATCAGTTACACGTCTCAAGTCTTAAATAACGTACCTGATTTTCTTTGTATGTCCTCCATGCTGCCTCTCGGGTATGTCCAGAGTACGGACTATAGTTTTTTTTTTTAAATTTTTGTTGAAAAAAAAGTTTTGGAATATACGAATGTAAGGAAGTCCAGGTGACCGGACCTTTTTCCGTTGGTATATTGTGGGATTTACAACAGACATGCTGATCGGGCTGGCCAATCAGCATGCAAGTTTTTGAATACTAATGGCCAGTCATTATATAATAAACAAGTTATCACAGAATCATAGCCTTGTATATATTCAAGGAGACACACTTGAAACCTTTTTGCTACATTTCAAGTACTTAATAGTGCCCCTCTCCCAAATCAAGCAGGTCTGTACGTGATAAGCTTAGTGTAAATGTGCTTTTACCCATCCAATAATTACATCTAGCCTTAAAGGCAGAAAGAGTTGCTTGAACTTTAGTATTATCTTATTGCGTATGCCAGGAGAATGTTGAGTTAGGGACGTATTAATCATACAAGTCTTATTTATTTGTCAATGTAAGTTTAAGTCCTTAGTACATGTGTTTGAAGAGACGCTGCTTTTTTGAAGAAATAGGAGCACAAATAAGAGTGTGTCTTCCAGGGCTGAAAAAGCATTAAAGTTTCCCATTGGAACAACCTGTACACTATTGAGTATAAAGAGAGTTGTATTGACTTACTTAGGTAGTTAAAGTATTTAAGACATTTAATTCCAGATAGATTAGTACATACCAAAGGGTGCATTGCCCTCAGTGATGAGTGTGATAATGGAAGAGTACAGTAATATGATGACTTCTTTGGATCTTCAAGGTATTTCCTTAGAAATCAGCTAGAAGGATGTGCTGACTATGATTGAAATATGATGCACAAAAGAGAGAGAGATGCCTACATAAGTACCCACATCTCTTTTTTTATTTTTTGTTTATGCTGTTTTTGTTATCCAGTTTGCTCAGCCGAGTTTAGTCAAAAAAATTCTTTTCACTGGAGGCCCCTGAAGAAAAACTGTAAGTTACACTTATGATTGTATTTATTTGAAGAGGAGTACCAATTATAACATATGATGTCAAGCAAAGCGCCTCCTTGGCCCTCTTCAAAAGGAACCTTGATGATTGGATGGGAGATAGGAATTTCACCCCGGGGATCACGTCAGTCACCCTGCTAGACAGGGGTCCAGGGAAGTAAATATTGTGGGAAGAAATATCCAGGGAATTATTATGGCTAGGCTTGTATAGCCTAGTACCAACCTATGAACCTATGAACAGTTTCTTTACTGAACGTACTCTGCTGCACTTGTTTGCTTTTAGCTAGAGACTGTTTTCAATGCATCACACGTGCAAATTCCAGTCCTTTTTGCGGCATATTAGTATGGGTGGATGAGCATATAACTGCCCAGCTAGCACAACTTGTTCATCCGCACTTCTGAGATGTTGGTTTGCATGTCTGCAAAATAAATTCCAAATTTCCTTATCTACAGTATAGAACATTGAAAATGAATACTTTGCTGATGATTGGCTTATGTTACATATTAAAGTATCGTCACTAACTGTACAAAGATGTCAGTGCAGTCCATATGTCACAAATATTTCAGCCTAAAGACCTGTTCAGGTGTGGAAATATTTGTCTCTGCTGTACGTTTGACCAGATTTGAATATTTAAAACATGGGCTGCAGAACTCTCTATATCCATGACAAAAGAGCATATATCAGTATGATTTGTTTTGGAGATCATATCATTTCTAAAATATTAGCACATCTGATGATAGTAGGACAGAATTGCTAGAAAACATTCATTCTGAAAACTGTGTTCCCTGTGACTTTCTAAACTTTTCATCCACCCACATCTGATGCAGAGAGAGATAAAGCCATGACTGCAATGCAGATAACCTGTGATGATTTAGAGCCTTGGATACTGGAGGATGCAAACTGGGGTGGGGGTGACTGAGTTGCTAGTACTGACTCACCCTCGGGGGAGTGGGATGTAATATGGTCCACTGCATTTACTGCCCACCATCTCACTTGTTGTGTTGGGGCTTTAAAAGCTTCATACAGGGTAGAGTTACAGCTGTGCTGTTTGTTAGCCATGAAACTCAGTCATGCATGTATGATGCATGCATACATTCCTCTAGCTATGTGTCCACTACAGATATACATTCTTAGTAGAAAATGTCAGGCATGATGAATGGAGGTTGACACAATAATTGACAACCTGCTTGCATAAACCCAACTTTCATCTCACACATGCAATGAATGGGTTTATAAGGTTTTTGCCATTTGCAAAGAATGGACCCTAGACCTCCTACCTTATTTAGTGAGCAAATGATCCCAGTTCTCATCTGTTAGAAGGAACGGATGATTAAAAATGAAAGAAAGAAAAAAATGAATGGTCAATTGGGTGATAGGATAACGTTGAAATATTTGTGTGACGGAGTAAAAAAAAAATTCTGAAAGTGCTCCACAGCTATGCAGTAGAATTAACATTGTATGTCAGGTCATTGATTTGCAAAGGTTTGTTATTTGTAAATCTTCTGTCTTATATATGAGTAGTATATACACAGATCAATATGCATAAATGTAAATGTAATAATGTCAGCCCTATTTGTTTGATGCTATTAAACCCAAAAGCATATAAACACTTCAGATGCATAATACTGTTTTGATTTTAAGTCCTTTGACTACTACATTACTTTGTATAAGCTTCCTATGCATATCCTTTTCAAATGCCATGCAACCTTACATTTTATTGCTAATGCATTGTTACCATCTTACAAAGAAGGGTTGCATCAGAATCTGAGCCTGAAGTCAATCTAATAATAAAGTGCTTCAGGTATTGATTATCCTTGAATGGTATATACAAAAATCTATCACAATTTTAGAAAAAGAGATATTGACATTTACTTGTTGCTTGATAGCCAAGGATAGGAAATTCCAAATCTTAATTTCAATGCAGCTAACAATACAGATTTGTAGTCTTATGAGTATAAAAACTATGATTACTTATTGTTTTCAAGGTGTGTTGGAAAATGAGGTGGATAATTGTACCTAAAGTAAGGTTAGAATACATTATGTCTGTGCCACGACTGCTACATGGCCTGAGGCATTACTACAAATATTGTTATCTAAAGTAAATGGCAGTATAAAAGGGGTTCTGCCATGGTTAGCCCTCTGAGGCTTACAAGGGAGAATATACATTTGCATTGACATGAAAAGATTAAATTAACTCTGGATGGCAGACAATTTGTATTTAAATGTCAAAATCTGAATCACAAGGAAAGCTGAGGCTGAATTTGTATAGCAGAGCTTACCAAATAGTGAGGTAGTGTTACAGGCTGATGATCCTTTTCAATCACAGAAAAAAGGGTGATGCAGTTCTTGCCACAGAGTTAAGAGTCTGATAGTATGTAGCACTGTACTGCATACAAATGTTAATTGTATGTAATTTTCATAACACTGCAGTGCTTTCTTCAAGGATGTGCATGCAGTTTAGAATGTCAAAACATTATTTCAATAGAGTATAACGTGTGAGTGCATAAAGTATTATAAAATATATGTTAAAGCAAGTTTCTCTTGAATAATTTAATACCGTAAATGCCAATGTTTGGACAGTCTGTAGGGTCTCATATAATATCTGAAAATAGAAAATCACGTTCTTCTACACTAGAGAAAGGCACAGTAGATGTGCATTAATTTCAGTGTCTGTCAGGTTTTTTTTTTTTTGTTACCAGGTTCTTAAGAGATTGATTAAGTTATTGCAGAACTAAGCTGACTATTTCAGGTAGTATTGAATGTTCTTCATATTGATCACTGCTGCAGTAGCCTTAGCTATATGGGTTATATCCTGACAGGATATAACTGCCAGCCAACTTCCAAAGCATCAAGGGCACCTTTCACAGGCCCAAACTGTCAAGCAGCTCGAGCTGAGCAAACCAAAAACCAGGTTTGGGTGTGAATCCCTTCAGAGCTTTACTGCATGCCAAAGAGTGTGCTCCTCTGAGGGTTTCCAGGATCAGTTTTTGGCTTGTGCTTTCCTTAGCTGGCCAAATAAGTTCCATTCTGGGGAAAAAAAAACTTCCATTTTCTTATTTTTTACTGATGTTTTATTAATTTCTTCTTCAGGAAAGTTATTTTAAAGCAAGAAATGTTGTGTTTTAATGGAATGTCTTGAGACTGCAATGTACTTTTATATGGAGCACTCATTTCTGTCATTTTAAAAGCAGTGTTATCTAACTGATAAACTATTTTCTATGGAGAAATTGTGTTTATTTTAAAGTTGTGGGGCTTCCATAGTGTTTGAAAGTATTTTTTTCCTTTGCTGTTTTAGTAAAAAAAAAAAAAAAAAAAAAAGGTAACTTTTGTAGAGTGGTGGTTTTACTGGCATTGTGGCTTGTTTTCCACAGGACAGAGGCACCATTTTCGGCTTGCCCATGGAACAGGTTGTCACTCACATGGTTGGTCCTTCTTCTAGCCACAAAAAGAAAAAAATAAGCAAACAACCTTTACCACCTCAGAAGGCTAGAAAATTGCCTCAGCTGCAGGTAGGTGACTACGCTGTGGCCATTTGTTGTACCTCAGACCACTAATCTTTTATCTCAGATATCTCTGGTGTATCATGTACAGCCACTAATGACCAGGGATTAACCACATCCTCTGCCACTGTTGGGGCCCCCTCAATGGGCAAAGAAGTACCACTCTTGTCAGTCTTGGGAGAGGGAACAGGGAAGGTTTCCCTGTTGTGTCAGAATGTTGTGGCCATCCCTGGGGAAGTGGTGGTTGCCATAAATAACACATTTGGCCCCATTTTTACAGTCAAAAAGAAACAAAAAACAAGCATTATCTATTCCTCCTCAAATTTGTTTGGATAGGAATAATTTTCTGGGAATGGCTCAGGGTTTGATCCTTCTTGTAGAGTAGTTTCTGGTGAAGGGGGATGCCTTCTTTCCTGAAGAGATTCAAGATTCTTAATCTGAACAGGAAAATACAAGGACAGATTCAGGGTTTTTATTTGTTTATTTATTATTTATTTACTTACATTTGTTAAATGGGTAGTGTCTGACTGGGTTAAAAATAAAACGTTTTCAGGGGAGATCCGGGGAGAAAAGCTCCACAACAAAAAGAACATTATTAATGTGCAAGCAGTAAACTTAAAGTAGTACATTGCTAACAATATGTAAATGAGCTTAACAAAAACAGCAAAATATAATAACAGAATTCAGTATAAACATGCATGTTTTATCCTTAGATTTCTGATTCAGACTATTCCTAGAATGCTCAACTGTTTTGAGTGGGAGAGTTTCTCAGTCCCTCAAAAAGTACTATGAGTTGTTACATAAGGATTTTCCAGAACTTACACCTATTCCGCCTGCCTAGTCTGCTTTAGAGGATGTGTATCTTCCTACCTGCAATTTTCCAGAAAGTCAGCCAGCTGTCCATAAAAAGGAAAATGGCATGTATAAAGTTCCTCAGTTTTCTAAATTTTTATATGCTATTCTCAAACCTGACGCAGAGGGTATAGCCTTAGTTCACTCCTCTGCTGTTAAGCACTTAGTTAATTCCAATCCTAGTCTTTCTAATAAGGGTATGGAATTATTGATAGGTATGGGAAAAAGTATATACTTCTGCAAGTCTGAATTTCAGAATTTTACATTGTCAGGCTCATATGTTAAAATGTATTCTGACATTGTAAAAGTATGACGAATGCTTTAACTACACTTTCTTCTTGTGAAGAAAAATTTGCTTTAAATAATTTAGTTTCTTTTATTGCACAGGTCACTTTCATTGTTTGCAGTGTGTGTATGATTCTTTTGATACGTCTTACAGGGCTATGGCTAAAGGTATGGTTTTAAGGAGGTTTACTTAGCTGCATACTCAGGACCTTTCAGATGATATTAAAAATGGGTTTGCTATCAAAATATGGAACGGCACTTATGCAAAACTGGAATGGACGAATACATCTTTTCCAGTTTCTGTAATGTCGTTCTGCAAATGTTTGAATGCACATTAGCAGATGGTAGTGGATATTTGCTAGTGGATATTTGCTAGTGTGCATTCAACATTCTGATCCCAGATCGCACTACAGTGGGGATCAGGAAATTTACCCTTTTCCTCACTGTAGTGTGATCTCGGAGTTGGAATATATAATTTGCAGGGGGAGTGGGGGGCAAATGGGGGCTTGACCCCGCAAAACTGTAAATACTTGTGCTGTAGACATACAATTCATATGTCAACTTTAGCACAAATGTCTGAACAGCACTTAGAGAAACTTTAAAAAGTACCACTTGTCCATATAATTGATTTTGAACACTACTATAATCTTTCACTGTGATTATAAGGGATAATTTATTGTCACTTTGGTTGAAAATCCTAGGGATAAAAAAAAAATAATAATAAACATGTCATAATGGATTCAGTTTGGGAGTTGTTACATAACCAAGAAGTTAACTATATTCTGAGAGACCACATAGGTTCATATGTTCATAGGTAGGTACTAGGCTATCGACCCTAGGGCCTATATAAGCCTAGCCATAAAGATTCCCTGGCCTTCGCCGCCCAAAAAATTATTTTCCTGTGCTCCTGTCAAGCAGAGCCACAGAAGTGATCCCCAGGGTGAATTTCCTATTTCCCGTCCAATCTTCAAGATTTTTTTTAAAGAATGCTAATGAGGTGCTCTTCTTGACATGAATGGGCAGTCTGTTCCAGAGTATGGGGAGTCTCTGGGATAGGAATCTATCCCTCCAGCATGTTTTATTTATTGTGGTGACAAGGTTTAGGTCCCTGGAGCATGTGGCTCAGAGGGATTGGGATTTCTTTAAGTGTAGCATGTCCAGCAGCTCTGGGTTTGACATGACTTTGTAGGTTATGCAGAGATCACCTTTGAGTAGGCGATATGCGATGGAGTAGAGCTGGAGTTTTTTGAGTCAGTCTGCATAGGGCACCTGTTTGAGGCCAGTGATCCTGTTTGTGAGGTATTTCTGTGGCCTTTCCAGTTGTTGTAAATGTCTTGTGTGGTACATACCAAACAGGTATTGTAGTCTATAATAGGTCTAATGAGGGGTGAGTAGAGAGGAACAATGACCTCTTTTTTTTCTGGATGAGAAACCTTTTGTGATGAGGTGTGCCACATAGAAGGATTTCCTGAGTACTGTGATGATGTGGTTATAAAAGGAGAGACTACTGTCCACCTGTGGCCCTAGGTCTCTTATCACACTTCCGGTGTTAAGTGGACTACCGCCTATGTGGTAGTTCTTGGGCACAGGGTTTTTCCCAAAGGGGATGAGTATGCATTTTTTGGCATTGAGCTTGGCTATGGCTTTGACACCAGGCATCTGTCTCAATGAGGCCTTTTTGTAGAATGTCCACATAATTTGGGGATTCAATAATGGCTCCCAGTTTGCAGTTATCTGCGAAGTGTGTTAGCCATAGACCCTCTGTGTTGGCCTGAACTTCAGAAAAGTAGATGCCAAACAGGAGTAAACCTAGGACTGAAACATGTGGTACTTCACTCACTTGTCACTGGTCTGGAGTCGGATTTGGAGTCAGCTGGTATTCACTGTGTGGGTTCTGTCAGTGACCCAGTTGGCAACCCGGGTCACCCTATGGTGACATAGGGATTTATGCCCAGTTTAGTAAGTTTATCTATGATTCCAGAGTGGGGGATGGTGTTGAATGCCTTGGTGAAGTCTAGACAGGTTGTGTGAACCACCTTACCCTCATCCACAGCTCTGGTGACTGCTTCAAAGAAGTAAGTCAGGTTTAGGAGACATGATCTGCCTTTCATGAACCCAAACTGGGTGTGGTACAGAGTTTGAATGTTACCTTTGTCTTTGTTTATAAGCTCCATGATGATATGTTCCATGGCCTTGCAGATCAGGCTCATCAGGCTAATCGGGCAGTACTTCCCAGGGTCCGTGGTGGCTCTCCCCACTTGTGGAGTGGGATAACTGTAGCTGTGCACCATTCAGTAGGCACAAAGCCTGAAGTGAGGCTATGATTGAACATGGTACTTAGGTGGGGTGACAGTTCGTTTTGTAGTTCGTGCAGAACACAGCCCGAGATGTTGTCTGCTCCCATGGATGTTATATTCTTGGCTTTGGAGAGTGCAGTTTTACCTGTGCGGCCATGATTACCGGGGCATGGCAGTCTTCCGGTATTGAGATGAGCCTTTCAGGGGATGGGGGGGGGTGAAGTTAGCACTGAACCTATCTGCCAGAATGTTGACAATATTAGTTGGTTCTGTATATTTAGTGCCATTGTGCTGTATCTCAGAGCAGATCTGAGTGTTGCCATTGAGATTCTTGACATAGCTGTAGAATGCCTTGTGGTTGTCTTTAGAATCTGTGGTGATTTTGTTTTCATAACTAGCTTTGGAGGATTTTATGAGGGATCTCAGCTTCTTACTGAGGCTGACAAGGGAGTTTTTCCAATCTTGGGTTTTACTCTTTTTGGCAACAGTTTCTTCCTTCTATTGTACAGTTTGTTTATGGCAGGGGACCACCAGATTGACTTCCTTTTGGGAGGAGAGCGTCTTGGTTCTATTTGGGATGGCACAGTCCATGTACTCGTGTATGTGTTCATGCAGTGCATTGGTGTACGATTCAGCAGTTGTACTTCTACTTTCTGTCTACATGGGTGTCGTGAAGTTTGCCACTTCGGTCTTGAGAAGCATGAAGTTGGCTTTGGAGAAGGTTTTACGGTGGTTACCTTAATGGGGGGTGGGGGCGGGATGTGGATGTTTAGAGTGATTAGCTTATGGTCAGATATGACCAACAAGGAGCTGACCTCTGTTGTGGAACATCAGTTGCCCATGTTGGTAATGACCAGGTCTAGGATATTAGTGCCCCTGGTGGGGGTATGGATAAGTTGATCCAAGGGGTTGGAATTTATGAATTCCAAAAATCATTGAGCAAATGCATTGGTACATGAGTAGTTTTCCCAGTTAATGGTGGGGTAGTTGTAGTCGCCCAGTATTAGGGTATTTGGTTGTACCTTAATATTTTCCAGTATATTAAGAAAAGTAGAGTGAGAATCATGGGACATGGAGGGGGATCTGTAGCAAGCTACAATTTGAATTGCAGTCTTGCCTAGTGTTAGTTGCATCTGGAGAATCTCAGATGCACTATGTTGGGCAACTAGCCTGGAGTTGTGGACATCCTTGGTGAATATGGACATGCCTCCACCTATAGTGTTTCAGTCCAGGTTAGGTGGCCAAAAGGTGTGGTATGAATTGTAGCCAGGCAATGCAGGGGTGCTCTCTGGAGCCTTGAACCAGGTCTCTGTCACTGCACAGATGTCGATGTTCTCCATTTTAAGGAGTGCCTCGAGGGAGTGCATTTTGAGGTTTAGACTTCTAAGCATTGAGTAGCATTACCCTCAAATTTTGCATTCTTGTACCTGTTAGGATGGTGAGTTTGTCGTTTGAACTTTGCCTAAAAAAGGCACTATAGGGGTGGCAAGAGCCTTAGCCAGTATCCAAAATCCCAGGGGCGACAGGTGCAGGCCATCTCTGACAAAGCATCGTGGTCTGTCAATCATGTCATCCCAGGCAGACAGATACTGGATCCCCTCAGAATGACACCAGAAGCTTAGCCAATTTGTTGAAGTCAGTCATTTTGTCCTTGTACTGTGGTATCATTCTGGGTGATGGCAGGATGCTACTCAGGGCTAGAATCATACCTATCTGGGCTACAAGATCCAAGATCTCCTCCATGTCTCTTTTCATGTAGTCCAGGGAGGTACAGCTCAGGTCATTCACGCCAACATGGACAATTACAGAGTCGTATTTGTACTTGTTGTGGAGTGACCTGAGTGTGTGCGCTATGTGGCATATCCAGGCACCTGACAGGCAGCTGACTGTAATTTCCTCCTTGTTTTGCCTGGTAAGTGGGACATCAGTATGCCTGACTATAGAATAAAAGTATTATATGACTGGACAGCCAACAATTAACAACAGGATCCAAAATCAGTCACAGTCACAGTCACCAAGTTGCACTGAACACAAGGGCACGCACGATATAACTTAATATAAAATTTATTAACTTCAACAACAATACTGGTTGAGCGCTTTCATCTACTGGTAGTAGATTTCATCAGAACCAACATCAACAGCCACTCCTCACTTTATATATGGCTTTACACCAATCACAAACTTAAAACTTTTCCTACCCTGTGTATACAAATTGACCATTTAAAGTGCTCAGTGCATTGATTCCAGAACAACTACCTATCTAATTTAACTTTAACAGCATATACTAACCCTTTGAAGTTTTAACCTATTCAAAATCTCTTATTTAATAAACAATGCCTAACGTTTATTAATTTACTAATAAAACAGACTTTAAGATAAATACATTTTCCTTAAAAAACACATTTAAAAAAACACAATTAAAAAATCCATTTACGAACTCATTTAAAAAATGCATAAAAAAGTATTACCCATTCTAATATGCTTTATACATGATCCCCTTGTATTCATAACACAATTTTACTGTGAACTATTACCATATGATATTCCTACTACTGTACATTCACCTATTGTTCTCTAATACTGGCTTAATAGAGATGGTGTCGTTTAGTCCTGGATATTCAGATGCATTAAGTTTAATTTGCCATCTTGTCTCCCTCTCTCTCAATAATAATTTTATATTCCCTCCCCTGGGGTTAGGCTTAATACATTCCAATATTGCAAAATTAAAGGTATTGCATACCTTATTTCCATTCAGAAGTCTCCAAAGAGCATTTTTTGTATCCTCCCTTCTTATCTTATAATAATGTTCATACATTCTATTTCTCAGACATCTGACTGTCATTCCCACATAATAACAAGGACATTTCGTACACTTCGCTAAATAAACCACGTGGGAAGTCCTACAATTACCTTTTCTAAATTTTATTTTTGTGTTGTGAACATCTTCCAATATAATTGTCGGTAATGACATGATATATTTACACTGATTACAACTTCCACATCTAGTTTTATGTGTATCCTGCTGTCCATATTTAGAATTATTTTTCCTCCCTAATCTCATCTTGAGATTGTTCCCATTCCTATATACGAATTTGGGTGCATCCCCCACTATCTTATATACACTCTCCTCAGTTTTTAAGATATTCCAATTGTTCTGTATTATTTTTTTGATGCCAAATGCTTCCGGAGCATATTGTACTATATATGCTCTTGTGTATTCATTCATTTCCAAGGATCTTTTTTGTCCATTTATAACCCCAATTGCTTCTCCTAGTATGGGCTTATATTTTTCCCCCCATTCCTTCTTTACATATTCCGTAATATCTAGAATCAACTTCTTAGGGTATCCCCGAACTTCAAACATTTTACCTATATTATCCATCTCCAATACCATATCCGCATACTGTGATGTCATTCTAGCCGCTCTTATACATTGCCCTTTTACTATACTCCTTTTCTGGTGTAAGGGGTGACAGCTGGTAAACTCTAAATAATCATTACTAAAGGTTTCTTTCCTATATATATTAGATTTGAATATCCCATTCTCTATTGTAACTTGGGTGTCTAAAAATGATATACTTTTCTTATTCATATTGAATGTGAACCTTAGGTATTCTCATCTAGTGTTAAGATAATTTATAAATTATTTAATGCTGCTTACATTACCCCTCCACACTAAAAATGCATCATCCAAAAATCTTAGATAGCATACAATATTTTCCTTCCATTTACTTTCTAAGATATATTCATTCTCCCAATCTAGAAGGAACAAATTTGCAAACATGGGGGCACAAGCTTCCCCCATTGCTACTCATTTACTTTGCCTGTAATATTCTCCTCGGAAGATTATGTAATTGTGGGACAAAACTATTTCCATAAATTCCAAGATTAACATTATTTTCTCCCATTCCAAGTCACTGTATTTTTGTATACTATGTTGAAATCTAATTCATCCTTCTTCTAGAGGAATACTGGAAAAAAGATCAACAACATCTATAGTCACTAATATGCTTTCATTAGTGATGTATCCATTATTTAACCTTCCTAGGAAATCCCAGGAACCTTTCACAATATGACTGACCTTATTGTATACAGGTTTTAACCATCTGTCCACTACTTTGCCGAACAGAAAAGTTTTGGATTTACTACCCAAGATGATGGGTTGGAAAGGGGGATCTGCTAGGTCTTTATGCACTTTTGGGATTCCTACAATAGTGCTAACAATGGGAGAATCCTCCTTTAGGAATTCATACAAGTTTGTACTAATTCTTTTATCTAGTAACATTTCTTCTAATATTAAGTCCACTTTGTGATGTCCAGTGTTGACTTCATTAATGGATGTCACTTCATAGTTATCTGAATTAAATAATATACCATTGATTTTATTATTGTATTCATCAGTATCATACATAACTACCCCCCTCCCTTGTCGGGTTTCATTATTCTTATATTATTGCTGGCCTGTATTTGTCTAAGCGATTCATATTCTTTGAAATGTAGATTATAATGATGTTTTGTTCCTTTGTTTATATAATCATATAACTCCTTAATTACAACCTTTTCAAATATAGCCAACGTACTGTTCATAGGAGGGGTAAAGGTGTTTCTCTTCTTAAATTCATCCATCTCACCCACTTTATTCCCCTTAAAATATATGGCTAAGTTAAGCTTCCTTAAATATTTTTTAAAATCTATGATGTGATCCACTATATTACCATTGTCATTGGGTACATATTTCATTCCTTTAGATAAAAGTTTAAAGAAATCTTTACTTAATTCTGTCTGTGTATAATTATAAATACTAAAATCTCCCAGACTATAGTGCACATCACTGTGTTTTATAATTTTATCTCTTTTTCCTAACTGTTCTTTCCCTTGTAGTTCCTTGTCCTTCCCCAATTGTTTCCTTGCCACCTGTCTTGTCTCCTGTTCCACTCGTTGTGGTAGTTTCCCCACTTTTTCTTTGCCCCTAAAAAATCTTTTGAATAGCCATCCCTTCCATTACTTTCACTATAGTGTCTATCAAACCTTTTTTCATGCACACCATTAGTTATTTCGGTTCTCATAACATTATTAGCATTTCCCGTATTGGTACCTAATTTATAGGCTTCACCCCTTTCATACTGTTGTATATCCCTCCTCAATTTTTTACATTTCCGGTCATACTGTTTATTAATTTGATTTTCTACCCAGGTAAATTGCGCATTAAAACACATTTCAAATTCATCAAATAACAAATCACTAGTAATCATTTGATCCAGCTGTTCGATTTCAGACAAAAGACCACAAATCTTTGTATCATTACATGATATTATAAATTTCATAAATGTAAAACCAAAATCATTGAACATTTTAGTACATTCATTTACATTCTCATCATCCATTTTGATTCGCAACAGTTTCTTCCTTCTATTGTACAGTTTGTTTATGGCAGGGGACCACCAGATTGACTTCCTTTTGGGAGGAGAGCGTCTTGGTTCTATTTGGGATGGCACAGTCCATGTACTGTTGTATGTGTTCATGCAGTGCATTGGTGTACGATTCAGCAGTCGTACGTCTACTTTCTGTCTACATGGGTGTTGTGAAGTTTGCCACTTCGGTCTTGAGAAGCATGAAGTTGGCTTTGGAGAAGTTTTTTACGGTGGTTACCTTAATGGGGGGTGGGGGCGGGATGTGGATGTTTAGAGTGATTAGCTTATGGTCAGATATGACCAACAAGGAGCTGACCTCTGTTGTGGAACATCAGTTGCCCATGTTGGTAATGACCAGGTCTAGGATATTAGTGCCCCTGGTGGGGGTATGGATAAGTTGATCCAAGGGGTTGGAATTTATGAGTTCCAAAAATCATTGAGCAAATGCATTGGTACATGAGTAGTTTTCCCAGTTAATGGTGGGGTAGTTGTAGTCGCCCAGTATTAGGGTATTTGGTTGTACCTTAATATTTTCCAGTATGTTAAGAAAAGTAGAGTGAGAATCATGGGACATGGAGGGGGATCTGTAGCAAGCTACAATTTGAATTGCAGTCTTGCCTAGTGTTAGTTGCATCTGGAGAATCTCAGATGCATTATGTTGGGCAACTAGCCTGGAGTTGTGGACATCCTTGGTGAATATGGACATGCCTCCGCCTATAGTGTTTCAGTCCAGGTTAGGTGGCCAAAAGGTGTGGTATGAATTGTAGCCTGGTAATGCAGGGGTGCTCTCTGGAGCCCTGAACCAGGTCTCTGTCACTGCACAGATGTCGATGTTCTCCATTTTAAGGAGTGCCTCGAGGGAGTGCATTTTGAGGTTTAGACTTCTAAGCATTGAGTAGCATTACCCTCAAATTTTGCATTCTTGTACCTGTTAGGATGGTGAGTTTGTCATTTGAACTTTGCCTAAAAAAGGCACTATAGGGGTGGCAAGAGCCTTTACCAGTATCCAAAATCCCAGGGGCGACAGGTGCAGGCCATCTCTGACAAAGCATCATGGTCTGTCAATCATGTCATCCCAGGCAGACAGATACTGGATCCCCTCAGAATGACACCAGAAGCTTAGCCAATTTGTTGAAGTCAGTCATTTTGTCCTTGTACTGTGGTATCATTCTGGGTGATGGCAGGATGCTACTCAGGGCTAGAATCGTACCTACCTGGGCTACAAGATCCAAGATCTCCTCCATGTCTCTTTTCATGTAGTCCAGGGAGGTACAGCTCAGGTCATTCATGCCAACATGGGCAATTACAGAGTCGTATTTTTACTTGTTGTGGAGTGACCTGAGTGCGTGCGTTATGTGGCATATCCAAGCACCTGAGAGGCAGCTGACTGTAATTTTCTCCTTGTTTTGTCTGGTAAGTGGGACATCAGTATGCCTGACTATAGAGTTGACTATGACTAGTGTGTTGGTACATTGATTTGTCTTAGGGGCTGAGGTTGAGTGGCACACTGGTTTTGTGAGCTATGCATTGCTTGGGTTGTGTTGGGTGATTGTGGTTGTTTGCATTTCAGTTTCGGAGGTCTCTGTGGCTTGAGCAGATTTTTATTAAGAGCCTCCCTGAACGTAGGTGTGTGTTTTGTGTTAATATGTGTGGGTTTTGGTGGTGTAGCTTTTGAAGGACTATGAGTAGTGCTTGATGGTGGTGTGGGTGTTTACCTTCTCCTCTTGACCGACTAGTCCAGTCTTGGCTGGAGAGAACTGGCTTCCAGCTTGGCTATATAAGTGCATCTCTCACAGGTTGTAGTGTTGGCTGGTCAGAGGAGAGGGTTGTCTGTGTACACGAGGCAATTGCTACATTGCCCCATGATGCCCAGATTCACCAGGTGGACAGGAGAAAACACTAGGAGTTGACCCTTAGACATGTCTGGATAGGTGCTTATTTATTTAAGTACTAGAACTGTTTTCCTCTTTACTTATTAAGGAAAGTTGAGTGCTGTAGCAATTTATAGAATATCTAGTGCTTACAATGAGTTCTAAGCAATTGCTGAGCTCTAAGACTCAGGTTTGAGTGCTAAAACTGGAGAACTGGCTAGTTCTATGGGAAAATTTGAAGAGCAGACTTTCTGGCACTGGTAATAGTGTAACCTTAGCTAAGGGGTGCTGCATGATGTGCAAACCCTCGCAAACATGGCTTTTTAAGCCAGAAAGTTGAAAGGGTTTGAAACAGCCCCAAACAGCCAATGAGTTACAATTCCTGAGCTGGAAACCACTCCTCTAGTGACAGATAGGCAGCTCATTGCTTACCACCCCCACTGATAGACAGAAAGATTTCCCTCTATCACAGCAAGGTCTGGACAACTAAGAAACACAATTCAAATTACTTGTTTGGGTATATCCACCCACAATTACCTCTGTACCATCATGCACCCACTTCAAAACTTTACTAAAAGCACACCTAAAAACATGCTGGTTATGCCCTTGCAACTCCCACTCATCATCCACCCCATCCAACCACTACCTTTCTTTCCACTCCACTAACTACCTTGATTATAGCAAGCTCAGATGCTCATAAGCCTAGTACTTATCATACAACAGGAACTTCTCATTGTAACATTTGTTAATGTCTGTTATGTACTTCACAGATAAAGATTCTAGTTGTCTACTGATGTACTATGTTCTTCATCTGTAAATATGTTGTAAGTAATTGCTATGTTAATTTGTTAATCGCTATGTAATCCAATGTAACTACTGTCTGTTTATTTTAACTGTGGAGCTTTTCTCCCCGGGCCTCCACTGAAAATGGACCTACATCCAGTCGGACACTCCCGGTCAACAAATTTAAATAAATAAATAAATAAAATAAATAAATATCGACAATAACAATCTAAAACTCATCGGAAAATAAACGTTCAGCATATCTAACACCTAGAAATATTGAAACCAACATTAATGTATGCCATTTTGATTAAAAATTGTTTTGTGATTCTATTTTTAATAGTAAACTTTAAAAATGAGATTTTAAATTCTCCCTTCAATGGAAATGTAGTATACGGTACCTCTGCTTCAGAGGTGATCAAAAAGTGTGATGAAAGGGACAAGTTGATCTAGGGAATCTCTAAGATTTTTCAGCAATTTATTTCCAAATTACACAAGCGATTTTCATTCTCCTCATCCAATTCTGGCAAAAAAAAAAATGAACAATCTCAACAGAAGTCAGCTAAATAGATATTTAAGATGAAGCAGCAAGGAGGTTCTAAAAAGAAGTCTCAAACCTCCCAAAACCAAAGACACTCCAACAAGTCTGTATGACTGTTCAAGAGACATTGTGACCCCTCCAACTCTGGCTTTCTTCCACTGCCATAAAGTCTGAATTTCTGTTTTCGCTTTGGCAAATGTTTGTTTCAGACAAATGTGTTATGAAAATCATTCACTAGGATTACAGATGGCAATAGGAGCAATCCAGGGGGTCAGACTGTTTCGTTTACACCTCTTCTTCTTCAGATGCTGTCCCAAGGAGTGATAGAGTCAGTTTAGACTTCCCAAGTGGGGAAGTAGTTTTATTCAAGGATTTTACTAGTCCCAAAGAAAGAAAATGCTTGGAGACGAGCTGCAGATCATTCTTTCCTAAACCTGTTTGTGATAGTGCCCAAAGTTCAAAGTTCAAAGGCTGACATTTCACAACTCATTCTTCCTCTTTCAAGTTTCCTGTTAACACTAGGCTTTAAAAAATGCTTAATCACCACATTACTATTCATCGTGATATCAGGTGCTTCTTAAGGTGTTGTGTATCTGGATCACATTATCAATTCCCTGCCTTATCCTTTGGACTATACACTGCACCAAGAGTGCTCACAAAGTGTCTAGCTCCAGTTGTAACTTATTGCATGCTACCGAGTTCAACATTGTTTTCCATATTTAGATTTAGATTTCTTTACTTCCTTTTCACACCACGCGCTGCTGCTGCGATCCCATGCTTAGTTTGTATAGCAACCTGGGTAACCCAACAGCCCTTGGACTAAAGGCCACAGCGACCTGGGTAACCCAACAGCCCTTGACTAAAGGCCACAGCTACACATTTGTTGTGCCCTTCTGGACTCCAGGACCAGCTCAACCCAACTACCTTTCTCACTCCTTTTTTGCTTTCTACATTTGTTGTGCCCTTCCTGACCGTTTCTGAGACCTGTAACCCAACAGCCTTGACTAAAGGCCTCACCTTTCTACATTTGTTGTGCTCCTTCGACTGTGTTTCTGAGACCTGGTAACCCAACACAGCCCTTGGACTAAAGGCACTACTTTTTATTCAGCCCATACCCCCTGGTTTAACTTATTTTGTTTCTTCTTTATAGCTGTTTTAGATTTGCACTAGATGGCACACTCCATCATACACTGTATCCATTTTCTTTTTTGCTACCACCCACCCTCCGGGAGGCTTATAAGCTTGTGGCACTCTCTCTCTTTCTGATGACAGCCCCTCTTAACCCCACCCATACCCATTCTCCTTCTTTCTATACAGTCATTACCCTCCTCTCTCCCCTCCTCTCTCCTCCAGGTCTCCTCTTATGTCCTTTCCATTCTCAGTGCCTGCCCTTACTTTGTTGTTTTCTTTGCTGGTCCACTGTTCCGTATTTATTCCGTTATTAAATACTTTGCCCCGCTTACCACTTCTTCCGTGCCTGAGGGTATTATATGGACTCCCTTCCCTTACTGGCGCCATCTTTACTTCTTTCTGCGGGGTGGCGCTGCGCATCCCGTTAGCTTTTATGTTAGTATGTATGTATTTTTGTTATACCCCTCCCTTTTGCAGTTTTTTTCCCCACGGCTCCTTTGTCGCTTGTATCGTTGTTCTATACTTTACTTTCATTGCCTCCCCTTGTAGCGTGATTAAACCTGATTGAGTGTTTCTGAGACCTGGGTAAACAACAGCCCTTGGACTTTATACATACTTAGGCACCCCCCCATAGCCAACTACCTATAACTATTTTCCAAATCACTCTTTCCTCTTCTTCTCCTTAACATCCTGCCCAACCAAACACATATTAATATACTATCTACCTGTCCCTACCTCTCTACCATAAAGCACACCATTACAAATTCACAAAAGGTCCTTCAACCCCCACAAACACTTTTACTTATACATGGGGACATCCACCCCAACCCTCTCACCTAAATATTCGTAGCATTAACAACAAAGTCACACAACTCCATGCCTTAATTGATTTCTATGCCTTTGATATCCTCTGTCTCAGTTAATAAATCCAAGACTATAATCATAATATGTTCCTACATACCCCCCAGGCAAGAACATCAATAAACCATAATCTTAGGTGATTTTAATATTGACTGGAGCTCCTGCATATCCCCCAAACCCACCATTCACCTTAATCTCTTTAACTTTCACCAAACCATCAACTCTCCTACTAGAATACATAAATCCACCCACAAACAAACCATTCTAGACTGGATACTGACCAACAACAATCCCTCTCCTATAAAACAAGAATACTCCTGACAATATCAGCTATCACTAAACAAAATGCAACAATCCCAAGCTAACCAAATACAATAAAACAGAATTCAATCTAGCATCCTTTCAAAATGAACTCAAAGAATATAACTGGTCAACTCTAAACCAGCATGCCCCATCCTGCTTTTTAGACCGCACCACAGTACTTCTACTGCCCTCTCTTTCACTGACACTATCAATAAAACCGAAATAACAACCTGTTCTCCTCTGCACTATTCTTGGACCTCTCTTTCCATAGCATCCTGTAATGGCACTGTCATCAAACCTGACTATTGCACTAAACTTGCCACTGGCTCTCCATTCCAAACTCACCACTGTCTTAACTTAAAGAAACTAAACTGGCAAATTCTACATTACCCTCCAATATACCCATACTAAATAAACTCATCACACCTTATAAAAATCTCTCTACTTAGATCAAAACAGATGAAAAATCACCTACTAATTCACTGGCTATGTCCCTGCTCCAATGTAATGTTTCCGCCCCCGTTTTAGCTGACCTCCTATAATCCTGCTACCTTTGCATTTCATCACTATCCTGTTTACCACCTTAACTGAACTTTGTTTGTCATCTACTCAGACTAGTCCAGGATAACTGTATATTCATTTGTATTTTGCCTCATTACATTATGTTGTATTGTCTTATTCTGATAGTGGAATGGACATGTATCCAGCCAGACTAGAAATAAATAAATAAATAAATAGATCTCTCTCTCTGTCTTGGGTAAGTTGGGATTCCAAGAGAACATTCACATGTTTTTCTTGAGTCCCTTCCACAGGACTGTGTTCCTGGGATGTCAACTAGACACCTCAGTTCAAAGAGCTTTTCTTCCACAGGAATAAATACGTTTTACTTAGATCTATTTCTAAGTTTTTCCACTCAGACTTCAGTCACTTCATTGGAGTACCTCAGGACTTTGGGTCTCATGGTATCTAGGATTCTCATGATACCTCTGGCAAGACTCCATATGAAAAAGATGTAGTGGTGTCTGAAATCTCTTTGGTTTGAGCATCAGCACCCTTTATTTTTTAGATCCCAGTACTTGGGTTTGTCTGAAGAGAAATGACTGTTTGGAAACAATAGGTATCCTTAAATCAAGTTTTCCCCTTCACTTTCCCTGCTGCAAAGCAGTCAGTTGCCACAGATGTTTCAGACTTTACTTGGGGAGCAGTTTCCAGGCAAATAAAAGTGCAGGGGGTGTGGGACATGAAGGAGAGACACATGCTCATAAATATCAACCAGATGTTTGCCCTGATTCTTTGAATCATCTTTGGTCCTCAGGACCTCTTCACGTGGTTACTGACAATACCACAGTGATGTGGTACATCAACATGCAAGGTGGAACCACTTTGTACCCCTTTTGTAGACTAGCCATGTTAGCTTAAGATATAGGTTCACAGTACAGTCTCACTCTACAAGTATCCTACATTCTGTCAGAGCAAAACTGTGTGTCAAACAAAATGAGAATGCCCAGGGCAGACCCTCAGAAATGTAAGCTAGATCTAGGGCTCTTTCAAGATTTGATCCATTTGTGGGGAGTTCATCAAGTAGACTTATTTGCCTCCTGTCTGAATGATCAACTGGGAAAATTCTGTTCCAAGACTCCATGTAAGAATGCCTGGTAAACACATGCCTTTTCTTTTCTTTGGACTGAAATGTTCCTGTATACCTTTCCACCCTTTCTAGTAATATCCAGGGTACTTCTGAAGATTCAGAATTAATCCTCCAAGATCACTGTGGTGACTTCCTTCTGGCCCAGGCACCTGTGGTTCTCCCTTCTTTTGTAAAAGTCCAGGGGCAATTACCACAAGTTTCCTCACAGACTAGCTCTACTCATACAAGAACAGGGTTGTTTTATACACTCCACCATCAATCATCTTCAACTGACTGCCTGGATGATAGAGTCTTAATTCCTTTAGGCACCTGTGCAGCTGGTACCAATGGAGGCTAGAAAGCCTGCTACCAGAAAATCATGAATTAGCAAATGGAAAAGGTTTTCCAGTTAGTGCTAGCAACATGACCACAGCCATTCAGGGCTAGTTGTTCTCTGGTTTTACAGTATTTGTGTGAGTTACTATCCTATGATCTTTCTTATTCCTCTATCAAGGCTCATTTATCCATCATTTCAGTATGTCTGCCCATGGATTCTCCTCTTTCAAAGCAGTTACTCACATGTTAAAATGTTCTTGAAAGGGGTTTTGCATAAGAGATCTTCAAGTAAACTGGTGGCCCCTCCTTGGGATCTTAATTCTGTTTTAGAGAAACTAATATTTGTTCCCTTTGAACCAGCTAATCTGGTTAAGGTTCTTAACATGGAAAACAACTTTATTAATTACTCTGACCTCTGTAACAAAGGTATCTGAGTTGCAAGCTCTTATGGTGAGTTAATCGGTGTCTATATGACAACGTCAAAATGTCGTAATATCGAATGCCTAAACATCGAACTGTATTCATCGAAACACATGCAAATCGATGAATACTTACAGTGCAAAAAAACACTTTCCCCACAATCCCACATAAGTAACCTGATCAAAGACAACCCCACCCATGTGATGGGCTTTGTCCCCACATTCCCCGATGCCCCCCACACCCCCCTAACTAAATATATCAACTCCGATATCACACTACAGTGGAGAAAAGGGCAACATTGTGCAGCTGGCCAACTACATCTTTGCCCTGGAAGTAGTCATTGATTCGCGTAAATGCATTTCGATGAATACAGTTCGATGTTTAGGCGTTTGATATTATGACATTTCAATGTCGTAATATAGAACCGTTAACCGTACCCTATTTTCCACAAGGACAGGGTTCATTTGAGAACTAATCCTTCTTTTGTGCCTAAAGTGGTATTTGAGTTTACTTTCAAGTCAAACTATACATTTCCTTGTTTTCTTTCCTGAAGCTATAAATGAGAGATAAAGGATATTCCATACCTTGGATGGCCACGGGCAACTTGGGTACTATCTCAACATAACTAAGTCTTTCAGATCATCAAATCAATTGTTCATTTCTTGTTAAGATGAAGAAGGGACAGCCAGTATCAAGGCAGACTATTTCTAAATGGTTGTCTAAGGCGGTTACATTTTGTTATACTCACTATGACAAGTACATTCTGTGCAAGGCCAGGGCCCACTCTACAAGGACCTTGGCTTCTTCTATGGCCTTTTGAAAGGGGTTGAATTCTAGAAGTATTCTAGAAGCTGCTATTTGGTCCTCTGCACATACTTTTACAAAGCACTATAAACTGGATTTCTTCTCTAGGTCTAGATCATTCTCTAGACCTAGACCCATCTCCTTCCACCTCCCAAATAGCTGTGGTAATCTACCCATATCACTAAGGCTACTGCAGCATTGGTCAATGTGAATAACATAGTACAGTTGTATAAGCCGAACTTACAACAAACTAGAATCCTCACAGCAGAAACAAAAACGAAGAAATGAATGCAACTGTTGTGGAAGAAACAGCAACCTCTAATATATCAACCGATTCCTTTATTCCATGAATTTGTAAAAATGCTACAGTTTAGCCCTTTCGTTCCGTCAACTTAAATGGAACTTCTTCAGAAATGTTAAACAAAAGTAGCTAAAAAATCTGAAAAACATTCACAAAAACTCACATGATATACTCCAATGAATAATAAAAAGGAATCAGTTAAACCTTAATCATATCTACTTAGGCATCATAATATTTTAATTTTAAAATTGAATGAATCGAACAACTATCATTTAACTCAGGGTAATTTGAGGCATCCAGTTCTATTTGCCATTTTAATTCACTTTTTAACAGATATTCCTCCACTATATAGCCTCGTGGGTCATTAGTAACCTGTTCAAGAACAACAAATTGAAATTTAGCCCCCGGATTTCCTAATCTTCCATGCAGGACTAATCTAGTGCTGCAAGGAAGTGGCGTTTAGGAGGAGGACGGCAGTGCACCATGCATATTAATGAAGGCATGCTGCCTGACCTCCTAATCCTACACGGAGCGTGGACGAGTGCAGGGGGCGTGTCTGAGACCAGAGCTCTCAGAATAAACATGCCCCTGCAAAGTAGAACAGCAGAAACTGTAAATAATTGAGCGAGACCGCTCATAGGTGTCCGCATATCCCTACCAACAGTCCCCCGTGTGTACAACAGGAACAGTACATGTAAATAAAATGAAGAAACCCTTTTATTTATTTTTTTTTTAATCCCGAATACAGCTAACAGTAGTTGCATGGGTTTGCCCATCACTTAGCTATGGTTAAAGCAGTTTAAAAGGCTGAAGAGGATAACAAGGAAGATATATGCAAATAAAGTCACACAGCAATAGTGTAGTGGTCAGAGCATCCGCCTAACGAACAGGCATTCCTGGTTCAAGTCCCACTACAGCACATGCCATTTTCTATGTGAAATTTGTATATGAACATTTTGTGACATTTTATTGCTGTATAACCTACTAAATAACATTTAAATGTGAACCGGAGTACTGCATTAAATGCACATGTGAAGTGTCAGTGTGATAATGAATAAGGCACTAGTAAGCAGATTTAAGCACAAATAAGCAGTAGTAAGCATATAAGCACTAGTAAGCGTATTTAAGTGCATTTGCGTGGGGGTAAGCATTGCCCGCACAGATTAACCTCATGGGTCATTAGTAACCTGTTCAAGAACAAGAAATTGAAATTTAGCCCCCGGATTTACTAATCTTCCATGCAGGACTAATCTAGTCCTGCATGGAAGTGGCAGTTTAGGAGGGGGATGGCAGTGCGCTTTGCATATTAATGAAGGCACGCTGCCTGACCTTCTAATCCTTCACAGAGTGTGGATGAGTGCAGGGGGCGTGTCTGAGGCCAGAGATCTCAGAATAAACATGCCTCTTCAAAGTAGAACAGCAGAAACTGTAAATAATTGAGCGAGACTGCGCATAGGTGTCTGCATATCCCCACCAACAGTCCCCCATGTGTACAACAGGAACAGTACATATAAATAAAATGAAGAAACCCTTTTATTTTTTTTTTAATCCTGAATACAGCTAACCATAGTTGCATGGGTTTGCCCATCACTTAGCTATGGTTAAAGCAGTTTAAAAGGCTGAAGAAGACAACAAGGAAGGTATATGCAAATGAAGTAGTACAGCAATAGTGTAGTGGTCAGAGCATCCACCTAACAAACAGGCATTTTCGGTTCGAGTCCCACTGCAGCACCTACCATTTTCTATGTGAAATTTGTATATGAACATTTTGTGAAATTTTATTGCGGTATAACCTACTAAATAACATTTAAATGTGAACCGGAGTACTGCATTAAATGCAAATGTGAAGTGTCAATGTCATAATGAATGAGGCACTAGTAAGCAGGTTTAAGCACAAATAAGCAGTAGTAATCATATATAAGCACTAGTAAGCATATTTAAGTGCATTTGCATGTGGGTAAGCATTGCCCACACAGATTAAGCAAAGAAGAAGCTAACTGAGTGTAAAAAAACTGTACCCGGAGGTTAGCATTGCTTAGCTCTGCACAAACCCACGCACACTCGCTTACAACTGCTTTAAAATGCCTTAATCTCTATGCACCCAATGGCCCGTGTCCTACCCAGCAACAAAATAAACAGCTATTGCACGACCTCAGGACCCTGTACACCAAAGTCACAGTACTTAACCACTAAGCCATCATAGCAATGCATATAAATGAGGTATCAGCAAAGTAATTCTCACCACAGGAAAATCAAACCAAACATGTGAACTGAATCTATGTACAGTGTGATGTACAACCTGCCACAGAACATACATATGTGAACTGGGGTATTGCAGTAAGCATAGATTTGAGGTGTTATTGTAATAAAGTGTAGAAGTCCCCAGGTCTCCATACAGTGTATGTACACATGAATCACAGATACCAGACACATATATAACCTGTAATGAAGAATAAATCACTGCCAAACAGCAAATTTAGTGCTAATTAACTATTAAGCAATGCTAATCACAGCACAGCTCAAGTTAGTAAGTGTAAGCAATGTGTAGGGGAGCCAATTCAATCTGCCTAGCGGTATACCTCTTTAAGCAATGCCAACCTTATATAAGCAGGCATGCCCATAGCTTAGCCCTTTCAAAACTGGCCAATCACGGGAAAGTGTGGGAAATTGGCCATATTTAAACCCCACAGAGGGAATGCTTCTCATAACTGGTTGTAGCTTTCTAGTGCAGGCAGAATGGCTGGTGTGGGTGAAGGCACTTGATTCAGAGCTTGGCGCTGCGGCATCAAGGAATCAAAATTCATGGTATGGCTCCTGGTAAAACACCATGAGCAGAGATTACTTGCAGTGCCAGTACCAAGGCTCGCAGTATAAAGCAAGGCCTGGGACAGTCTCGCCCATGACCTCACCAGTACCACAGGTATCCCCCGGACTAGTGAGCAGGTCAGGCACCACCATGCTGACCTGAAATGGTGGAGGGGAGAGGTACTGGAACAGTGGATCCAGAAGTCTCGGCAGATGCCCAGTGCCCCAGTACTTAGTAAGTACTCATTCTACTAAGTAGTAAATAATCACCTAGCTTGTGTATACTATGGATAGGTATGGCTAAATATTACTGTATTTCTATGACAGCTGCAGATGAGTGGGCTGTGAACCAGCATGCTCATGATGCTAGGTTGCAAAGGCTGTGTTGTGAGGCAGGTTAGTAATTAGTCTGCATGTACTGTCATAACAAATAAATATAAGAGCCTTAGAAAGTGTTGTACCAGTAGAAATAAATGTGTAATAGCCTGTGAATAAAGGTATAACCCCTGGAGTGCTTCTGTTTACTCTTCTTTCATATGTTGGCGAACTGTTGCATACTAGAAATAGTACTGTTGTATTTTAAGCAGTGTCACCCACACTGTGGTATGCAGATAAAATGTGTATGAAGTCCTGCATAACAATGTTGGAAGTGCCAAGAGGTCAGTCATATTGTACAAATGAGGGATACTTAGAAAACAGTTGAAAGCTTTATAACAATTCCATGATAGCACAGTGTACTGTGATGTTAGCTATAATTTTTTGTCACACACAGCAAGGGTTTAAATCCTGGGAGTGCTACTAAGTTGTATGCATAATCATACCTCACAACTGTACAGATTTTGTTACAATGTTCAGATAGAAAGCTGTATGCATAATTACACCCAACGACATAATTTGCTAGAATGTTCAATTTGAAAGTTGTATGCATATTCATACCCCACAACTGTTCCAGTCTGTCCAGCATGTCCAGATAAATGGCCCATATCACCAGCCTGGTACCCTGTTCCCATGAATAATCAGTGTGATGATCCAAGAAATGTAGGCAGCTGTTATTGACATATAACTGATAGTCAAAAATGTACATAGTCATAGAATGTATATGAAAACAAACCTGTCATTCTAGCACTTCAGCCATAGTGTATGACAGCTGTTCTCAACATATGTTGCATTAACACCTGCATCCTCTCACGCGTGTATGCAAGACACAGGTCATGTATATAATCATCTATAAAAATACCAGTGTACAATATAAGGCATTTGGGTAGTGTAATAATACATGTAAGGGAAAGATCACTGCAGTGACTAAGAATGTTGTGAAAACTACAAGGATATATTAGTTGTTAATTGAACTCTCTCTCACCCCTACTATATGTGTAAAATAACCCAATGACACTCCTCAACTGGTATGTGTACACTCCCAACTTTTGTTGGGACATATGTCCTAATGGTTTATAAATATTCACATTTGTTTCTATGCATGTGCCATGTTAAAATACACCCATGATGGTAGCCTGTTGCCATCAATGAAACCTGCATGCTCTTGTAATGGCTACTGTTCCATATATGCATGTGTTCTGCTTGCTCTGCAACTATGTTAAATCCAGTGTTTTGGGTTAATGGGAATACCTATGCATGTTGTTATAACTAATCCTGACTGCTGTTGACTGTTACTAACCCATATCTGTCATAAACCTGCTACAACATAGCTCGTATGGGAAGGCCGGTTCCAGCGGACCCACCTGCCCCATCTCAACTGGCCATGGCACCAGGCACCAGCACATCTGGGGCCCAGCCTGGGACCTCCTCCTCTGTGGGCCCTGTGCCACTTTTGGGTGGAACCACTGCAGGGATTGGGCTCACCCCCCCCGGAAGCGGGAGCGGAGAGGACCCTGTCACCCATCAGGATGTCTGGGCCGTGGTATGTAGGGAGCTTGATCTGGAGTTTCGTGACCGGCTACACCAGCTTGAGGGCCAAGTGGCACAATTAGTGGGTGAGCCTGCCCCTCCTACACAGCCCCCAACACAGCCACCTTTGGAGCCATGAAGGTGGATTGGTGACTGCCCTTGGGTGGGGACCTCAGTTCCACTGTTTCCATTTGGGGGATCATGGGCTTACAACTTCCAAAAACCCCTCCTCATCCAAGGTGTTTAGTCCTACATGTGTCATATACCACTCCTGTATGTGTCTTGCTTGTCTTGTCTGTTAACTTACCCAACCTACCTACCCAAATATGCCTACTACCCCTCCCCAACATCCCACTCTTACCTGAAAAAAAGAAAAGGGCAACCTGTTCCCACAAAAAAATCTCGCCCCATACATAGCTGTCCATTTCGCACACATGTCCACTGGACATATGTAAACTGGTCTAATTGGCATCACAACTAATTTCTGTTGTCCTCACCCCTCTCCCAGGGGTTTGAGGGTCCAAATGTAACTCCAAATGCAGTGTATATGCACAGCTATTGCTGTAGAAGAAATGGGCAGCTATGGACCTTTCCTACACCCTTCCTGCACATGCCAAGCTATTTCCCCTACTGTTTTACCCTCTTTGTGCCCCTTTTTCACCACTTTCGTATCACCATTTTTTCTTTTCTTTTAAAGAAATTAGTGTGGGGGTAATGAGAGTAGGCACTTTTAAGCAGCAGTAAGTGGGTTTAAGCTTGTTTGTGTGGAGGTAAGCTATGCCTACACAGGTTAAGCAACTTAAAAGCTAACAGAGTATGAGAAACTGTAACCGGAGGTTAGTAGTTCTTACCTCCATGCATACAACTGATTTAAAGTGTCTTAATCGCTCTGTATTCAACGACCCGTTTTCTGCTCAGCAACAAAATAAACTGCCTCTGCAAGGCTCGAACCCAAAAGCCTGCACTGCATGCACAAAGTGATTTACCAATAAGCCATGACAGATACAAAGGAAGTCAATGTTTTTAGAAACATATCATCCAGTCCTGTCATGCAACAGTATATAGAATGTATACAACACCTAGATGTCTGTGTGTGTAACTACATTAATAGCTAAACAGATACTATATATATATATATATATATATATATATATATATATATATATATACAAATTATATATATATATATACACATATATATATATATATATATATATATATATATATATATATATTTCTAACATTGTATACATATATATCAATATATAAGCACATATATACATGCATATGCCTAAATCAACACATATATGTGTCTACACCTATATGTCGACATATATACATTACATATGTGTACGCAGATATATATCTATGTAGGTATATACGGACATAGTTTTATATATATATATATATATATATATATATATATATATATATATATATATATGTTAGCAGATATATGTATCTATATAGGTATATATGGCCATAAATCTGTAGATAGCAATGGCAGATTAACAAATACACATATGTCCATATGCACCGTTAATGGCGTTGAGAGGCCTCACACACTATATGTCTCTTATGTATTGGCACCCCCCCACAGCTAAACACATGCACCCTGCAATACACTACCAAGTACAGTCTGCCTCCCATAGGACATGTAATATGTGGAAGCCATCAACATCCCCAGGATACAGATACACAGACACAGAGAGACAGACACAGATATACACATCTATATATATATATATATATATATATATATATATATATATATATATACATACACATATACATATATATATATATATATATATATATATGTGACTACACATACATACGCAGATATATGTACAGTATGATACATATGTAGAAGGTGCACACAATATGGAACAGCCACTATGCCTACAGTTCACACCTGAACAACTTGACACTGTATGTGCCACCCATACAAATGTCAATCGCTGCCTGCAACATATACCCATAGAAAGGTCACAGGAAAGACGACACACACAAGTTTGCAGACATGGGAAACCTTTAATTGTGTACTATTACAGTTCTATATGCCATGTCATATAGCTGTTGAGACACTGACAACCATATAAACAGAGTACTGCAACTGTGAAACAGTTATACTAATACAGTAGTCTGGAAAGTTTCACAACTGTTGCTGTCCAGGCCACACCCTTAAAACTGTGCATTAGTGAAGACAGACTGGGCCACAGGATACCAAAGAATCAACAGTATGTACTGCAGGTGTATAGTTCAGCAGCCTCAATCTACACTCTGTACAAACTCAGTAGGTGGTAAAGACATTATGTGTTCAAATGGGTTGTAACTGGCACATCACAAGGCATAACTGACACCATCACAAGAAAACCAACAAACAGAGCAGTCTGTATGGCAGGAGGCAGTAGGCTTGCAGTACCCCAATTCATGTAAGTAATGTAAATATAGCTGACGTATATGGTACTGTACATCCAGATACCTTGCCACTCCTGATACCCCCACATTTTGTAACAGCCTAGGTAATTTATGGTGCTCCCCACCTAGACTCAATAATACAGGCCCATATACCACTGTTACATACACTGGCCTTTGGAGTGCATAAGGGCACACGTATTATGTAGGTGATGCCCACACATATATGGCCCCAGCCCCACTGTATGTGTGGGGGATACAACAGCAGTGGATTAATGGCAGCAATGGCAGTGTGATATACTCACAGCCAACTACAGAACAACCCCCAACAGCATGACATATGTGCAAAGCTTGGTATGTAGATGGAGGACAAAGGCTGGAACACAGGCACATATGTGGAACAGTGTTGCCATACACTAAGCAAGGTGATGGTGTTACAGGATAGTCTGCAACGTACCCTTAGTCAGGGAATTGAGGTTAGAAACAGAAATGGATGTAGCCATGTACTGATAGCATGCTCTGTGCAGCATCCCAATGCTCTGTCTGACATACATGACTTTTAAGGACATGACCCGGCAGTGATACATCTGGCAAGAATCTGCACATGACATCTCACTGGGTAAGTACACTAAGCTGCTAGGCATGTAACAATGCACTGTGCAGGCTACAGGCAGACTGGCTCAACACTGCCCTACATCTCCTATGGGGGAATGCACATATACCTTCATATATAGCAGACTGAACCGCCATGTCACAGCACAGGGTAGGATACACCTGTGTGAAAGTGCATAACCACAACCAATGTGAACACAGCAACATCCACATATGGTAAGCTGGCATAATATTACCATATATGGACTATCTGTTCTACACCATCCTCATATGTGCCACTCACAGAATGACCCTACATATACTGGGCTGCTACACGGTCGGTCTAATGGCTGTCTGTGGTATGGGAAATGTGTGTGGATGGTCCTACAAACTTGTACAGAAAAACGGTACCATACAGTGGGGCAGCATGTAACATCAGATAGAAGGGGAGCTAGAACAATGACATCTACCACAGTCTGTACACAGGCTAAAGTACATATTAACAATACAAACACTACCGACATTCACCATCACTACAGAGACCTCAGTACTGTACAAACATCCACAAAATGTCCAGGTTATGTCAGGTTGTTATGAGATATGATGATACTATTTATGGTGTACAGCACATATGCACCACTTCATGCATGACATATGTACAAAGGTTGACAGAGGTGTGGCTGACAGCACATACACAGGGACAGTATAGACATGTTGCTGTGATGACCTCATAAATTTAGTATTGTAACGGGGTTTGTTGCAGCATATGTCCTATGAGGAATATGACGTCAGTAACTGTCATGGCCTTCACCATCTACAGACTGCAACCCTCACACTACCTTCTGCATTCCACAGATAGATGCACAGTAGCTAACACATGAAACCAAAGGCATAACACTGCCCAGTCTGCAGATGACCCTGCAGATGGGGATTCCTCATATACATGGAACTGACATGGCAGGTATTGCGACATGTACAACAGGCATATCCAGACAAACACTGCTAAACCAACATTACTCCAAATGCAGTATAGCAGCACTTGCAGTCTGTAGTCAGGTCAGGCACATCCCCTCCTGTTTGTTGGCCTCTTTCCACAGTGTATGTTGTTAGAGGTAAATCTCCAATCTATCTGAACAGATCTAGTTCCTACTCACAGTGACTGAAAATGGCAAACACCACCATGATGTTCCCAGGTATTGGAGTGTGTTTCTATGCAATTGGCTATGGGAATGTTACCACAGCTGTTCCACATGCAATCAGCTAGGGGAGGGCTCCAATTCATGCAGAGGCCATCAGCTGATCATGAGCATCACTTAAAATGCACATGCTGCTGCCAAAGCAAAGTGGGTGTGGGTCTCCACATCCACCAGAGAGGGAGTGGGGGAGACAGACAGAGGCAAATACATGTCAGGGAGGGGTGGCAATGTAAAGCTGAAGCATTTTTGTGTCACACACCTACCAGCACAGGGTATCAAACCCCCAATGACTATGTGTTGCTATCACAGTTCAATGTAGTTATTGGATGCGCCACATAGGTTACTTGCTGTGGAGCACTCAGAACTTATATGTGATGGTGAGTGACATCTGCAACAGGGATACGGTAGATATATGGTAGGTGATGTACACATGCCTGTCTGCATTACCGAGTGCCAGCATCAACCAGGCACACTCACACAGGGATGCACACACATTGACACACCTGGCAGGGCCAGGAGTGCATCTCATCACTAGTGGGATTGCCACAACACATCAATGTGCAGGTATCACATGCACCGCACGGGTCATACGGAGGTCGTATTGGCACAGAGTATGAGGAGGTGTCAGACATTAGACAGCATGCTTCAGTATGCCCTGGGGGTTGTAGTGAGTGTGGATGTGGACATACGAGCCATACAACACACACATGAACACACAGGGTGCCAGTTCTGACATGCATGGGTGCATATCTGCGTGGGTGTGTGGTGGTCAACTGTGCCAGCAGGCTGTACAGGGGTAGGCGATGGGTATACCTTGGCATCAGGTCACATGACAATGGTCTAATTGTGGCTCAGACCTGTAGTTTCTGCATTTGCCCACACAGGTGGGTATTGTATCTCCCATCCAGTCAGCTGGGTGACTATTGTGTGTGGCCAGTGCTGTGCATCACTTGCCATGTATGTGTTCCTTAGTCCATGACATGGATGGTGTCTTGGATGTGCACACCTCCCACATGCATGCACAGGGACATGTGGAACTGTACCTGGTGGTGTCTGGCCCATGTTGTGAACACAGATTATCATCTGATGTGTCAGTCTTGCCCACCTGTGGTAGGAACTGGTAATGGGCAGCAGGTTTACCCTACACCTACACTGATAGCATGCTAACAACATTCAATGATGCCAGTGTCATCTGTCCATACAAGGCATGTTATCAGGCATGGTATGTCCATTGTGAGTCACATGTGAAGGCACCACAGGTGGTGCAGGTGTCCATTGGGGAACATGGAGGTGCACTGTCTGCATGTACATGCATATTGCACAGATGGGCAGGGTGACATGCCCTCTGTAGCCTACTGCTATCACTGCATAGTTAATGTCAGTGGCCAATATGCAATGTACTACTCACATATTGGCTGGTGCCTAGGCATGTGTGTGCATATGACACATGGGTTCAGTGTGTGCTCTTGGTAATAGTGGGGTTGTTAACTGTGATTGGCTGGCCTTGATGTCACATGTATGGGTATGGCTTTGCACCCCAGCCTCTCAGCTAATTTACATCTGTTATCCCTGTATGGTTGACATTTTGATATATAGTAGGGCCACCATAAAAGAAATAAGCACAACCCCCTACACATTGCCACAGGTGTCATACACTCCCACCCACCTCTACACAGGATATGAGTTACAAATGCACACACACACCTGTCATGTCTGGGAGTAGAACCCCTACCTAACTAGTTTATTACACTACAGTAGTATGCAGTTGTAATACATGCCACAGACATTACTGGAGTCCTTCTTCCCCAAAGGTGTATTTCACAATGAATGACATCTGCAGGATTACCAAACTAGGGCATTTTAATTGTACTACGAGTGACTAGCCTAAAATGCATTGCTCCCTACACAGACAGTGAGACACACACAAAACATCTGCAACTGACATGTGTGGCTATAGAACCTTTGACCAAGGTCTATATCACACTACCACATGGAGCACTTATAGGTCCCACCACAGGGATTACTGAAGAGCTTTCTCCCCAAAGTTGTATTTCACAATGAATGACATCAGCAGGATTGACAAAGTAGGGCATTTGAAATGAACTGTGAGTGAGTAGCCTATAATGCATTGCTCCATACACAGACATTGAAACATACACAAAACATCCAGAGCTGCTATGGGTGGGGACGGAACCCTACCACAGTTCTAAATCATACTACAGCAGTACACAGTTACAGAATGTGCTACAGAGATTACTGAGCTACAACCTTCCCAGAGGTGTATTTCTAGGTGAGTGATATCAGCAGCCTTGCCAAAGTTGAGTATATGAATTCTAAGGAGTGTGAGTGCCCTAAAAAGCATTGTTCTCTAATCAGTCAGAGACACAGATTCACACACACAGTTACCAAGTCTGGGGGTGGAACATCTACCTAACTACATTATCACACTACAGCAGTATGCAGTTACAGGATGGGCTACGGAGATTACTGGGTTATGATTTTCCCAGAGTTGTATTTCTAGGTGAATGACATCAGCAGCCTTGCCAAAGTTGAGTATATGATTTATACGGAGTGTGAGTAGCCTAAAAAGGCATTACACTCTATTCAGTCAGCCACACACACAAATACAGTTGCCAAGTCCAGGGTTAGAACACCTACCTAACTACTTTATCTGACTACACAGTTACAGGATGTGCTATAGAGATTACTGGGCTGTAATTTTCCCAGAGATGTATTTCTAGGTGAGTGACATCAGCAGCCTTGCCAAAGTAGAGTATATGATTTGTACAGAATGTGAGTAGCCTAAAAAGAACTGTTACAACACCTACCTAATTACTTTATTACATTACAGCAGTACACAGGTACAGGATGCGCTACAGGTATTACTGGGTTGTAATCTTCCCAGAGGTGTATTTCTAGGTGAGTGACATCAGCAGCCTTGCCAAAGTTGAGTATATGATTTATACGGAGTGTGAGTAGCCTAAAAAGCATTGCTCTCTACTTAACATGCACAGTAGTCAAGTGTTAGAACACCTACCTAACTACTTTATCACACTACAGCAGTATGCAGTTACAGGATGTGCTACAGAGATTACTGGGTTATGATATTCCCAGAGGTGTATTTCTAGGTGAGTGACATCAGCAGCCTTGCCAATGTTGAGTATATGATTTGTATGGAGCGTGAGTAGCCTAAAAAGCATTGCTCTCTACTCAGTCAGACACACCCACACACAAACACAGTTGCCAAACTTGGAGTTAGAACACCTACCAAACTACTTTATCACACTACAGCAGTAAGCAGTTACAGGGTGCACTACAGAGATTATTGGGCTATGGTTTTCCCAGAGGTGTGTTTCTAGGGGAGTGACGTCAGCAGCCTTGCCAAAGTTGAGTATATGAATTGTATGGAGTGGGAGTAGCCTAAAAAACATTTTTCTCTACACAGTCAGAGACAGACATGCACACAAACACATACTCACACAGTTGCCAAGTCTGGGGTTAGAACTACTACCTAACTAGTTTATCACTACAGGAGTACGCAGTTATGGGACACACCATGGAGATTACTGCACTACCGCTCTCCCAAAGGTGTATTTCACATTGGATGACCTCAGCAGGCTTGTCAAAATACTGTTATGGGGATGGAGGTGTGTGCATGGGCCATAACCCATTCATGTAGGGGTTGACATGCCACATGTGGTCACACACGGGGTCATATGTCACAGGTACGTGTATACAGTTACTAGATGACTACTTCCTTGTATAGTCATGTTGCACAGCTGGCACGTGCACCACATAGTCTGTCATGCTGACAGATACTGGTGGCTAGTATCTGCAGTGAGTGACATCGGCACCTCATGTGATTGAGGCCCTTTGGCTGTGTGCTGGGTGGGACAGGCCTGGATGGCTCCTTGTCACGGTCACCCTCTTCTACACATCTATGTCCATCTACCTTTGGCTTATTATAGGGTGTTGTCTTTACATATATGTCTGTATTCCTATCCACTGTGTGTGCAAGGCAGGAGTGGTGCATACTGACATGTGTTTGCACTAAGAACTGCGACTGCCAGATATGTCTGGTCCACTGGTGTTTGCAGACATGGCCTTCATGTGTTTAAGTGTGTGAGCATGCCCAGTATGACCTTTCAGTATGTTGTTGACTGACATTGCTTTCATTCCTCTAAGTGTGTGAGCATGCCCAGTATGGCCATCTATATTGCATGGGTGGATCAAGTCCAGGTAATTTGTACTGCGGTGCTGACCTTTGTGTTGTACACCAACAGGTAGCATGCTGTGTCTGCAGGGTATCCATTGGTCATTTTGCATTGACTGTTGTTACATTTCTGCATAACTAGGGGGGGACACCTGACTATTTTTACATTTCTAACACAGGAGTGGGGGGGCACACCTGACTGTTACTATAAGTGTACGTAGGATGGGGGGGTCACACCTGACTCTTGTACACATTTGCTAGGACTGTACTAGTATGTCGGGTATTCCATTTCAGTCTGTAGTCTTACCTATCATGCTGGCTAGAGGCATACCAGTGTACTACAGATCTTAACTTTAATTACCTACATATTAGTTTCTGACTTTCTAGCCTTCACAACTTACATCCAACTGCCTGGCCTGCTGTAGTCTGTCTGTGTAGGCCTGGGGGTGGGGTTACCCATAGGGTCATTTAGAGGCCATAGTACAACATTTGTTTTTGTCTACACCTATCCTGCTGGCTGTAACTGTTGTTGGGTATGTGACCCCCCCCCAAACTGGCATGTGTGAGTCACTTACCTTGTGGGAGTCCCAGTACTGAGGGTGGTGCTGCAAGACTGCCTATGTCGGATGCACACAGTACACTCCCTATACATGGCTGAGCACAGGTAGTGTCATGTTTGGCATCCCTTTTACTGTATGTGCGAGTCAGAGAGAGGTGTCATTCCCTGGGTCCCTATTGTGTCAGTGCATGTGCGATGTGTTGCTTCTTTGCCAAGGCCAGGGCATACTGGGCATGCCTCCTTCTGCCTACTGGGGCAGGCTCAGGTTGTTCCTCCTCTGAGTCACTCTGTGCTTGTGCAGGCCTTGGCAATGGTGGGGGACTGTGTGGCCCTGCCCCATGCTGTTCCTGCTGCAGCTGTTTCCGCAGGATCATATTGTGTAGCATGGCACATACAAGGACAATTTGGGTACATGTAGTTGGTGAGTACTGCAAGGATCCACCAGATGTGTCCAGGCACCGGAACTATGACTTGAGCATCCCAAACACATGCTCTGTTATGATTCGTGTTTGTGCATGTGCCTCATTATGGAGTTCTTGTTCAGGTGTGTGTGCATTTCTGATGGGTACCATCAGCCATGGCTCCAGTGCATATCCAGCATCCCCTACTAGGTGACTCTATGGGATGTCCCTATTGGCAAATGTCTGGTACAGCTGTGTCAGATGCCAGCTGTGGAAAGCATGGTAGCTTCCAGGGCAGCCAGCACACACATTTATTATTATGTCCTAGGCATCACACATGACCTGGCAGTTGATGGAGGGGAAGCCCTTGCAGTTGATGTAGACCTTACCCCGCTCACCAGGTGGTGCTTTGATGCATATGTGCATGCAGTCTATTGCACCCACTACCTCACGGTGTTCAGCTGTTTGGTGGAAGAGATGCATATTGCTGGCCAACGCCTCAAGGATAATGGGGAAATATACGTGCTCACTGACATGTACTGACATGGCATCCAGGAACTGGTGGAGTACCCTGGATGCTGATGCCTGTGAAATCCCCATCATATCCCCAGTTGGCCTTTGGAAGGTACCTGTGGCTAGTATTCTTAGGCCTACACATATATTGGTATCCACTGGGATGGATTCCCCTCTGTTAGTTCTGTGTGTGAGGCATGGCCGGCACAGCTCAACAATTTGCTGTAGGAGGTCCCTGTCCACCCAGTAGCGCTCCACTATTTCCAGCTCATGTAACCCTTGGTAGGTTACCCTGGGTCTGTACACTCTTCTCTGTCTCCTCTCTGTGGGTTGCTCAGCAGCATTGACATTCTCACCACCCTCAGCCTCTTGCACATGCTGGTTTATGATAGCAAAAGCAGCCCCTAACATTTTTTTCTCTTGCTTTTGTTTTGTAAAATTTCCCTGTTCATGTACACTGGTGGTACATAGTTTTTGGGAAAAATAAGGGGGATGATGTTTGCATAGTTTATAGTGGTGTGCTGGGCTGGGCTGGTCTTCTGCCTGTGTAATTGGCTGATTCTGATACATTTTACCTGTCAGCTAAGCTAGTTCTCCTTGATTACCTTCCTACTGCTGTTTTCCCTTCCCATTGCCTCCCTGATTAAGACCGTGTGTGCGCTGCACAAACAGAGTGCTCAAATGTGCACAGAGCTGCTATTTCCTGGTTTAACTTTTTTTTCTTCCTGTAAGACCTGGTGTGCGCACACATGCTTACACTTTGTAACGAGTGCTAGGCAGGTTTAGACACACGCCTAGCTTAGCTGTGTTAAGCTAGGAGCAATCCCGAGCCACAGGGCTCCAATCCACTTACAGTATGCCTGACACACACCCCCATGATGTCACCTATATCCTAGTCTTGCACCCAGATATTTATTCTCCTACACTCTTGGGACCTGCCTCACACCCTGGGGAAAACTGTGATTCACTATCCTTCCCCTCATTTACATTGTATTGCCTGCTAATGCATAGTTACATGTCCCACACTGAGCCTCCACCCTTAGCAACCATTACTCACTGGCCAGGTTGTCTTCTGCCTCCCATTGACTTGCATGGCAGAATACTGCTTTTTGTTGGGATGCTTATTTTAAGGTTATTTTATTATTCCCCCCCCCCCGATCCCGTTTGTGTGCTGCTGCCCTATGCTTAAACAGCCGAGATTGGTAAAAAAAAAGTTGTTTTTTTAAATTTGTTGAACAGTTTGCAATGCAGATGGCCTTCTACTTAGCCATTGGCATGCTTCCTCAATGATATGCAGCCTTTATTTGGAGCTGTCATAGCTCCGTTTTGTAGTTTGCAGAAATGTACTTGGTTACTAACCAAGTACATTTCTGCAGACTGCACTTGTCCTGCTGCCAGCTTCCTGGATCACATATTACCCTCACCTGCAAATAAGGGTGATTTGCATACAGGAGCTCAGTCCGTGCATGATTAGTCTAAGAGCTCATGTGCATGTCCCGGATGCTCGTTCCTGGATCGCTCGTCGGCCATATTGCCAAATTTAACTCTTAGACTAATCCTGCATGCTATTAAGAGCTTTGTAAATCCAGGGGTATGTGTGGCCAGTTCACTAATATGTTTAAATAAGGCATCCGTCTGTTTGCCTTTCTTGATATCCAGTAAATGTTCATACACTTGTTCTTTTAGTTTTCTTAAGGTCTTCCCCATATAGAAGGCAGGACAAAAATTACAAACAGTTGCATAAACAACCTGCTTGGAATAACGTGAGAAATTATTTTGTATAGTAACCAAAATGTAAGAGCATTGTGAACAACTACCACACCGTGTCATACCCTGAATAGGTCTCCTATTGTCACCCTATCCTTTCAACTGTTCTCCAAGTAGTTTTTGAAGACTTTATCCTACCTATATGCAATAAATGGTTTGCCATCCACCAATTTCAAAACAGTTTGGTCTGAACTGAACAACTTCCAATTTTGGTATAAAACACTTAGCTATAATCAATTTCAATCAATCAATCAGCAAAGAGTATGGTTATAGAAAGTATATATCATAAAAGTACATATAGTATATCTAATGAAGGGTCATTCTTCTGTTTATAAACCAATTATACATACCAGTGAGTTAGATCTAGAGAGACAGAAAGGACATTTGAACAAAAAAAATGTAATGTGGATAAAGATTACTTGGAAAATTATATCTGGAATGACTGGCTTAGTTAAATAGTTGAGAATGAATCCTGATTTGTGAATAAGAAAGCAAGAAATACTAAAGTTAATCATTAAAATACAAGATATATACATAATAAAAGATCTTTGTAATAGCCACAAAGGTCGGGTATGTAGGGTCAATATTAGTTTATTTCAGAAAGTTCTTATATTAATGTGGAAAATTGCAAAACTGGCACCTGTGAAAAAGCAATGTAATTGTGCAATTAAGTATGTTCATTTAATTTATCGGTGTGAGGGGAGGATTTGTCAATCTGCCAGAAGAAAAAGAACGTGTTTTCTAGCTGGAATTAAATGACTGAATGATTGTATCTTCATTAAAAGTGTTGTTTTAACTCATATGATATTTTTTGAATGATATGATATTTAGTCACATGATTTATAATATTTAAAAGTACAACAGTCAATGGCCACTTTTCCTTGCTTGTGTGATAAAACTAAGAAGCATATCCCTAAACACAGGAAAAAGAGGTTTACTTCCACAATACCATTTAATGAATTAAAATATATGTTCGAATCCAAACATCTGGTTAAGTGCTTCAGACCCTAACCTGCATAGGTTCATAGGTTCATAGGTAGGTACTAGGCTATCGGCCCTGGGGCCTATACAAGCCCAGCCAAAAAGGTATCCTGGCTTTTGCCACCCAAGAAAATATGAAGTAATTTCCTTAAAATGACAGAAATTTTTAAGAAACTGACTTCACATGCAGGTTAACCTTTTCTGCAACATCAACAGAATTATTTAGAGATACAGGTATATCTTGCATTGGATAGATTTCCCCATTCATGTAAAACAAAGCTCTTCCCAATCCACATTCAAGTTCAACTTGGATTTGTGGATGGCAAATAATAAACTTAGTACAGTACTGCCCACTGCACTATTAATAGACAAAGGCAGCTCCCAAATCCTTAATCGCATGGTTGCGTTCCCTCAAACTGTCTATAGTGTTATCCCAGTTATTCTCATTAGGAGCAATATAAAATTATCAACCACGGGATGGGTAAGATTAATCTAACAAAAAAAGAGGTGAGGTTAATTCAAGCACCAAAAGGGAAATTTGCTAGGCTTAAAATGTCCTGCAAAGGCAGCTTGCTTATTACTTACCTATGAACCTATGATGGAGTCTGTACCTTGAATGCTATACGAATGAAGGCACTTAACCATATTTTTGGAATACATCTTAAGTTTTGGTTCATTAAATCATATTACAGAAGTAAACCTGATTTTTCCTGCATTTTTTCTGTTGTGCTTCAATGATGTGTTTTAATTGATAATATTTATAAAAATACAGCTTTTGTGGGGTTACTGAGTGGGATGACGTTGAGTCAATCATTTTGTGGAAAAAAGCGCCAAATAAATATAAACATTTTCTAGCTATAGGACTAATTCATCCTGTTTTGATGATTTCTGTATTACTTTTTAAACATACAGTTTGATAATATCTGCCCAACATTTATAAGCCTAGCCCAAATTATTGTGGCTTTTACCGCCACCCTATATATAAAAAAAGTTTGTTGTGCCTCTGTGTTTTGTTGTCTGTCAGATTCGCAGAGATGATACGGATTCCATCCACAATCTCCCATCCACCATCAACAAGTTCTTTGATTTGAACAGCAGCATGAGGTGCTCTGCCTCCATTCACGATTTTTATTCATTTCCACACTATAGGCCAGCACTGAGATGTAATCTATCCCTCCAGGTTTAATCATTTATATCCGTAGTAAGTTAGCGGTTGGATTTGCTTGGTTGGTTTGGATTTTTTTTTTTGGAGGAGGCCTTCCATTGTCCGCACATGGACATGGCCTTGTGGCCTTGGCACATGTCACCATTGAGCAGACACTTCAGTATGCACATTTGAATAGAGCTGTCCCCCTATCCTTTTGGTGACAGACTTTTGGGGGAGTCCTTCCTTTTCAATGTCGGGTGAAATGCATCTTCTATGCTGCGACAGATACTGAGGGTGATCCCGAATGTGAAGAGTACTTATCCATTGGTCTGATAAGTGATGAATGATAAGTAACAATGACACAGGTGGGATGTGATCTAAATGATTTCCATGATGTTTAGCCTTGTAGTGGTCTTGGGGTCTTTTCTAACCACTTTTCTAACCAGGTCAAAGTAACCTCTTCTGTGTAGTCTTCCTGGTCCTTGATGTCCTCTTCTCCCTATTCCCTTTTCGAAGCTTATATGGTAGTTTTGGGCGTTTGGGGTTTGCCATGGCTTTATTTGTACATTTTTGTTTCCATGCGGCTTCTGGCTCTGGGCACCATGGGATGCTTCAGGATCCCTTCCCCAGTTCTGGTGCTCGATGCTAACTTTCCATAATGTGCATTCCATGTTGGCCTCATTCAGTGAAAGTAGATGCACCAAACATTAGGGCATGAAGCTGTGTACTGGGACACCATGCCAAACAACGGATAGAGACCTGGCGCCCTTAACTCTAACACTGAGGCGGCATCCTTCGCCAGTACAGCACCCACTGTGGGAGCATATGGGGTTCTTTTTAAGCTAGTAGTTTTCTAACTCCATCTTGTAGCACATGGGGGTTTTTCTTTAAGTTGGTAAGTTTACATTTTGTATGGAGTGGTTTTCGTAAATCAATAGCTGGTGAGGTAGGTTGTATGGCAAGGATTCAAAAGGCATGATCCTCCTTGACCTTTCTAAACTGGGTCCAAGTCCAATCAAAAGAAGTTCTCTTATCCTCCAAAAAGTGCAACGTTATGATCCCAATGTCTCCTTTGAGTCCATATCTTGTTTTCTTCATGAATTACCAATCCTTCCGTAGCCAGCCCTTTGTGGAGTGGGACCACAGTTTGCTTCACACCTTCAGGGTCCTTTGCGGATCCTGGTAGGAGTTGTGGATTGTTGCTTCAGATGCGGGTTTAATGGGGTACGGCTGAGAGTGTAGCACTGCCTTAGCTGCACCATCCGGTCCCCGTGATGTGTTTTTAGCCTCATTGAGACACACTTTCACCACCGCGAGAGGACAACTTTTGCTGGCTTTTAGGTTTGAGCTTTCACTAGCCACCCGGAGGGGAGAGGGTGCTCTTGTCGGGAAGGAGTCACTTGTTATGTCACCAAGGGGAGTGGGTTTAGTTAGGGGAGAGGGGGTGGATAGCACTGAACCTGTCTGCCAGGGTTCAGGCAATGTCTGTGGGTTCAGTGATTTTGGATCATTTTGTCCTTTTCATCCATAGTCTTTTTTCTCTCAAATTAAGGTTCCTGATTTATTTTTCTCGTATTTTTGACTAATTTTTTTCTCATGGCAATTTTATTTTTGGATTTTATGATGCTATAGCTTTTTTTGATTATTGTAAATTTTTTTAAATAATGTTTTCCACCAGACTGGACGTATTATGTTGTGGAAAAGTCCTGCGTTGCATTTTCGATTGCCTGTGACGCTTGTCTTATGGGGAAAGAGTCTTGATTTAGATTGCATGCACTTAGACAACACATTTAGAAAAGCAATGAATACAGATGTAAAGGGGAAATGATTGATATTCATTTTGATACAGATAATTTTGAGATATTGTGAGCATGTTTTAGAAAGGATAATGTTGTCAGACAATAATGAGAAACACAAAACAAATACAAGTAATTATGTAGAAGAATGTGATGTGTACTTTTGACAGCCCTTTTTCCTACTTGAGTAAAAACTTTTTGGTAGGACTTTCAAGGAATGTTCTTCGTGTTTCACTGTTGCAGTCATTACATTTGGGTAATCCTGCTGGCAGGTTGCCCTCAGTCAGCCTGAATTCCACAGTCTTGGGTCCGGCGTCGGCTGTCGTCACCCCTTCCCTGATGTCAGGTTGTCAGGGGTATAAAAGAAGCAGCCGACGCCATTTTCTTTAGTCTTTCTTGCCGCACGGTGCCCAAAGTAGAAGCAGTTCGGAAGTGCCGGTCGGCCGACTCCTGAGATTTTTGAGTTCGAATTTCAGATCCGAAGTCTTCTATAAAGCTAAGTACCCCATTGGGGAAACTTTTTTCTTGCTCCAGAACCAATGTCAGAAAAAGTTAATAATTGTATTTCTTGTGGGAAGCAAATACCTCATAAGTGCTTTCATTCTTACTGTATTCCTTGCCTAGGCCCTGATCATAACTTTCTGGGTTGTCAGTTTTGTGCTAGATTTAACCAGCGCACTATTAAGCGTCGGTATGATTTTGCTTTAAACTACTTTGGACGCAGGTTTAATTATCCAGAAATGTTGTCGGAAAGCCATCCGACTACCAGAGTTCACAAAAAACGCAAAGAAAAAGAAAAAGAAAGACAGTCGAGGCCCAAAACCGATGACGAAGCTTCTCCTAAGCCAGTCGCTGGTTCACCAGTTCTCAGTGAGGTGCTTTCACAGCCCCTGATGACCGCTACTTTAGAGTCGCAGGCTGCAACCAACTCCCACGTGGAGTCAGTCATGCCGATGGAAACTCAGGGTATTGGAGCCTCGGACGCTAAACCTTCAGATGAGGGTGTATTCAGACCCAAACATCTATACATTAAACCGACTTCAAAGGCAAAGACTAAAGCACCTTCAAAGGCAAAGAAGCAAACTCAAGAGCCACATGGTCAGGCCTCCATGCCCAAAAAACAGATGCTCAAAATGGCCGAAGACTTGATTACCTTGATCAGGGGTTCCCATCCCCCTCCTTATAAGTGGCCTAGGCAAGAGACTGACTATGAATCTTCAGATCAGGTTTCCATTTCTTCTGATTCCTCTTCTGATCAGGAATATTCTTTCCCCCCCCATGAGGATTCTGATGCCGAAGACTCCATTCCTTCAGCTTCTCCTCCTGAGGACTATTCTTTTGGGGAAACCTTACAAACCATGAGGGAGCATTTCCACTGGGAGAGCCAAGATTTTTCAGAATCTAAAAAGAGGCTCAGGGATTTCTTGTTACTACCTCAGCATAAAGCCACTAGCCATCCCTCCTGTGTTAGACATTGTAGATGATGTGTTTTCGGAGTCTAGCCTTACCCATGACTCCTTGCCTCCAGCTCCTGTTAAGCCTGACTAAAAACTCTGCTGCAGACCCAGAAACTATTTCTCAGGGTCCCAAGGGAGTTAAGGCTTCTGCTGCAAAAAACCCTACCCCTTCTGACATGGATTCTAGGGCACTGGATAGATGGGGAAAAAAGGTTTACACATCTGCTACCTTGGCTATAAGGGCCTTAAACTGTCAGTTTCATATGCTCAAATATCAGCAACATCTCATGGCATTGCTTAAACAGAAAATTTTGTTAAACTCTGAATGTGCAGAAAACAAGGAAATGCAGGATATATTGCATGCAGCTGAACAAGTTGGAAAGCATACTTTGCAATGTGGTTTTGATTCTTTAGAGGCCTCCTGCAGGGTCGCAGTTACATGTTCTGTAATTAGAAGGCATGCTTGGTTAAAGGAACAAAATCTGCCTGATCATGTTAAAGTTAAATTATTAGATGCACCTTTACAGCATGATGCTTTGTTTGGTGTTAAGGCAGAAGAGGTGTTAAAGAAAATGGAGGACAAGGCTAAATCTATGCAAACGGTCAAAGATTTCTTACAAGTACAGCCGCCTAGGTTTAGTAGGCACTGGCCAAGAAATAATTGGTCCTTTCCTATGTCAGACAGATCTCAAAGGGGCAGACCCAGATGCCCTAGAGGCAGATCCCAGGCGCAAGGTTCATACAGGTCAAAGCAATGGGGTGCTTCTACCTCCAAAAGTGGAGAAGACAAATCACAACCTACAGGAAACAGTCCCAATGACTTCCCCCTGCCTGCACCAAGCACTTATTTCCTGGCTGCACCCTTAGGGTAAAAATTAGTACTTTTTTCTCAAAATTGGCGCATTATAACCCAGGACAAGTGGGTTCTAAATATCGTGTCACAAGGCTACAAGTTCCATTTCCATACCCTGCCAAAGGCAAATGGCTGGCCAGATCTGCCAAAAAATCAATGGGCAGAGGCACAAAAACAAGTCTCATCCCTCATGGACATGAGGGCCATTCAACAAGTGCCAAGCCAGAGCAAGAGCGGGGACAAGGATTTTACTCAAGACTGTTCTTGGTACCCAGAAAGAACAAGGCCTGGAGGCCAATACTGGACCTATCAATTCTGAACACATTCCTAGACATACCAAAATTCAAAATGTCTTTGCAGCAGCTTCTGTCCATGCTGGGCAAGAACACTTGGCTTGTACCTTTAGACCTAAAAGATGCATACCTGCATGTCCCAATCAGACAAATATGCAGAAGATACCTCAGATTCAAGGCTGGCTCAATGCATTTCCAATTCTCTGCACTGCCCTTTGGCTTATCTACTACACCCATTGTCTTTACACAGTGCCTGGCACCAGTAATTGCTTACTGCAGACTAAGAGGAATACAAATATATCCTTACTTGGATGACTGTTTCATTCAAGCAGAGAACAAGGACATCCTTCTACAGCATCTGGCGTATGTGAAAACACTTCTAACATGCCTAGGGTACACATTCAATGAAAAGAAATCAAAACTAGTACCCTCTCAAGAGATAATATTCCTGGGTGCAAGCTTAAATACAACTGCCCAGATGGCTTATCTCACGCCAGACAAACAAAGGCAACTGACTACCTATTTCAAAATGTTAGCTACAAAGGCCCAGTTATCTGCAAGAAAAATTCTGCAGGCTTTGGGCTTCATGGCATCCTGCATCCTACTCATTCCATATGCAAGACTGCATATGAGGAAACTTCAATGGTACCTAAAAAGTGTTTGGACTCAACATTGCCACAGTCTGGAAACTATAATTACTCTCATTCCCTGCCTGCAACAGGAGTTTCGATGGTGGGCGAAGGCTTGTCACCAAAACAAGGGACAGCCATTCACATTACTCCCAGCCAGGCAGACACTAACAACGGATGCATCAGATTATGCCTGGAGGCCCACATGGCAGGAAGATGCATTCAGGGAACATGGCCCTCAAACCAAATGCATCTACATATCAATCAAAAAGAGATGCTAGCTGTTCAAAATGCCCTGACAGCCTTCAAGGACCTACTTCATCCAGGATAACTACTGATAAAGACAGACAACACCACGGTCATGTGGTATATAAACAAGCAGGGGGGCACACACTTTGCAGACTAGCCATGACTTTGTGGGACACAGCATTGACTTACCAAGTACATCTGCAGGCACAATTCCTGCCAGGAAGGAAAAATACTCTGGCAGACGAACTAAGCAGAAACCTCATGGATCCCCACAAGTGACATCTGGATCCACAAGTCTTCAGCATGATAACAAGGAAATGGGGATGCCCGGACATAGATCTATTTGCCTCCCCTCACAACTACCAAATAAAGAGATTCTGCACAAGGATTTATCACAGACAAGCATGGAAAGTGGACACTCTGTCCTTCAGCTGGAAAAACCTATCAGTATATGCCTTTCCCCCTCTGCCTCTCCTCCCCAAGGTACTCCTAATGGTCAGACAGGAGAAGCCAAAGATGACACTGATTGCACCAGACTGGCCCCGCCAGCACTGGTACCCAATATTAAGGAGCTTGTCTCAATGTCCAGCTTGGACCTTACCTCAAGTACTGCATCTACTGTCCCAGCAAAATAATCAGATCCTGCACAGCCAACTCAGGACTTTAAACCTGGCAGCATGGTCGATAATGTAGTCATACAAAACACACCTCTCGGCAAAGCTGTGATGGATGTCATTTTGGAAGCCAAAAGGCCTAGTACTAGAAAATCTTATGCTGGAAAATGGAAGAGATTCTGTGCTTGGAACCAGGCACAAGGAACAGATACAGCTGTGCCAAATATTCCTCAGATTTTACAATACTTAACTGAGATGCTGGACAAAGGCCTATCTTTCTCATCTATTAAAATTCATGCCTCTGCCATTTCAGCTCATTACAATACAGAGCCACCAATCTTTTCTCATCCCTTATTAAAACTGTACCTCAGAGGAGCCAAAAATGTAAGGCCTCCAAGGAGATCACCAGTGCTTGCATGGGACCTCAGCTATGCCTTGGAAAAACTCACCCTGCCTCCTTTTGAGCCAGCTGCTACTGCTGATATAAAGTTTTTATCTTGGAAAACAGCTCTGCTCCTAGCAATAACTTCTGCAAGACAAGTTTCAGAGCTACAGGCACTCATGGCTGTGGAACCTTTCATCATTTTTTATCCGGACAGGATCTCCCTGAGGACAAACCCAACATTTATGCCTAAAGTGGTGTCCAGTGTAGCTCTTAACCAAACCATTCATCTGCCAACTTTTTATCCAAATTCACAGAACAAGGGGGAAAGAATCCTGCATTCTTTGGACGTACACAGACAGCTTAGATTCTACTTGGACAGAACCAAAGTTTTCAGAAAGACAGAGCAATTACTAGTGGCATATGCTGCAGGATCAGAAGGAAAGGCTATCTCAAAGCAGACTATTTCAAAGTGGATAGGCCACTGCATTCGTTTCTGCTACTTATACCATGGCAGGCCAGTGCCTAAGGGCATTAGGCCACATTCCACTAGAGCTGCAGCCACTTCAGCAGCCTTTCTCAGGGGAGTACCAACTAAAGACCTTTTAGAGGCAGCTACTTGGAGTTCAGTGCACACCTTTACAAAGCACTATCTTCTGCCACTCTACTCTAAATCCAGGGCAGGCTTTGCCACAGCAGTTCTGCAGGGTCTCATAGCCACTCCTAATGCGGTTTAGCTCCAGCCTCCCAACCATAGCTTTGGGAATCTACCCAAATGTAATAACTGCAACAGTGAAACACGAAGAACATAGTACAGTTGTGTACACTTACCATAAATGTAGATGTTCGAGTGTATTCACTGTTGCAGTCCAGGTTACCCACCCGCCATTCCCCCATTTTCACCTGATGGAGCTTATCTTTCCTTCTCTGATTTATACAACCTATGTGGTGTATTTGCTTGTGGATGAAGGTAAAGTTTATATTGCTGCATGTAATTTTATATATACATATAAATTTTGGCTACATTTTTAGGGGGCACCTGACATCTGGGGCAAGAAAAACTAAAGAAAATGGTGTCGGCTGCTTCTTTTTTACCCCTGACAACCTGACGTCAGGGAAGGGGCAAAGACAGCCGATGCAGGACCCAAGACTTTGGAATTCAGGCCGACTGAGGGCAACCTGCCAGCAGGATTACCCAAATGTAATGACTGCAACAGTGAATACACTCGAACATCTACATTTATGGTAAGTGTACACAACTGTACTTTCATTTGCTGTCAGAAAAGTTTGACTGTAAGATGATGGGAGTCCTACTGGTACAGTACAAGTGCTCATGTGCTATTGATAGGTTCATAGGTTCATAGGTTCATAGGTTCATACTAGGCTATCTGCCCTGGGGCATTTATAAGCCTAGCCAGAGTGTGTTTGGCTTTCGCCACCCATTTTACATTACGTTTGCTATGCCCTTTTTCGAGGTTAGTATACTGTGCCTCTGTCTAACAGTGACACAGAAGTGATACCTGGGGTAAACCTACGATCTCCCATCCACTCATCAAGATTCTTCTTGAAGGGAGTCAATGAGGGACTCTGCCTAACCTGGACTGGGATTTTATTCCAGAGTGAAGGGAGCCTCTGGGTTATGAATCTGTCCCTTCAGCATGTCCTATTTATTTCAGTGCTGAGGTTCAAGTCTCTCGAGCGCGTAGCTCGATGGGATTTGGATTTTCTGTGATGCAGCATGTCCATTAATTCCGGGTTGGACATGGCTTTATACGTCAGGCACAGATCGCCTCTGAGCAGGCGGTATGCCACTGAGTAGAGCTGGAGTTTCTTTAACCGGGCAGCATATGGCATCTGTTTGAGCCCTTTGATCCTCTTGGTGAGGTACTTTTGGGGTCTTTCCAGTTGCTGCAGGTGTCTGGTAAGGTACATCCCAAAAGGGCATTGTACTCAATTATGGGCCTGATGAGGGATGAGTAAAGAGGCATGATGACCTCCCCTGATCTAGATGTGAATCCCTTCATGATTAGGTGGGCTATATAAAATGTTTTTCTAACCACTTTGGCCACGTGGTTGTCAAATGAGAGATTGCTATCAACTTGGGTCCCCAGGTCCCTAATTACTTCTTCTGTACTTAATGGATTACCACCTATGTGGTAATTTGTGGGCACTTTGTTTTCGCCAAAGGGGATGACTATACACTTTTTGGCGTTTAGCTTGAGGCCATGGCTCTGGCACCAGTTGTCTGTTTCTATGAGGCCCTTTTGGAGGATGCTTGTGTCGGCTAGAGAGTTGATTATGGCGCCCAGTTTGCAGTCATCTGCGAACTTGGTCAGCCGCAGTCCTTCCGTGTTGGCCTGTACCTTGGAGAAATATATACCGAACAAGAGAGGTCCCAGGACTGAGCCTTGTGGGACGCCACTTGTAACTGGTTTGGAGTCTGACATGGCTCTAGCAATTCTAACCATGTGGGTTCTGTCCTTGAGCCAGTTTACAACCCATCTAGTGACATAGGGGTTTAAATTTAAGCTGGTGAGCTTATCTATAATGCCCTAGTGGGGTATTGTATCGGAGGCTTTTGCGAGGTCCAGGTAGGCTGTGTGGACCACCTTCCCCTTGTCAATGGCCTTGGTGATTGTTTCAAAGAAATCGACCAGGTTTAAGAGGCAGGATCTGCCCTTAACAAAGCCGAACTGGGTAGGATCCAGTGACTGTAGGTCCCCGATATCTTTATTTATGAGGTCCATGATGATCCCTTCCATAGCTTTTCAGATTAAGCTAGTCAGGCTTATGGGGCGATAGTTTCCAGGATCCGTTGAGGCACCACCTTTGTGGAGAGGGACCACTGTTGCTGTACACCACTCTTTGGGTACATATCCTGTAGTAAGGCTGAGATTGAACAGTAGTTTTATGTTTGGGTTTAGCTCTTCTTGGAGTTCATGTAGGACCAGCCCGGGACACCATCTTGTCCCATTGATGCTGTGTTTTTTGCTTTGGAGAGGGCGGCTCTTACCTGAGCATCTGAGATGTCAGGGGGGGAAGCACTCTGCTGGGATAGATATTTGCCCTTTGGGGGGGGGGGGTTTGCGCTGAACCTGTCAGCTAGGATGTTGGCAATGTCTGTGGGTTCGATGTATTTTTTGTCATATTGGATTAATTCTGAGCATATCTGGGAATTCCCACCCAGGTTCCTAACATAACCAAAGAAAGCCTTGTGATTATCCTTAGTGTCCTGTGCAATTTTTCTCTCGAAGCTGGCCTTAGACGATTTTATGAGTGCCCGTAGTTTTTTGCTAATACTGATCAGAGATGCCTTCCCTTTTTGGGATTTTGCTCTATCATGTAGTAGCTTCCTCCTTCTATTGTATAGTTTGTTTATGGTTGGGGTCCACCAGACAGGACGCCTGCCTTTGGAGGATTGGGTCTTGGTTTTGTTTGGGATTGCATGATCCATGCATTCCTGAAGGTGTTCATAGAATGCGTTTATAAAGGATTCTGTGGTCTGGGCCATATTTTCCACCTCATATTTGAAGAGTGTGAAATTTGCTTTAGAGAAGTTTTTCACTGTGGTTTTCTGGGCAGGGGGGTGGGGTCGGGATGTGAATATCCAGTGAGATTAGTTTATGGTCTGATCTTACCAGTGAGGGATACACTTCTAGTCTGGAGCATAGAGTCCCCATGTTGGTGATGATCAGGTCCAGTATGTTTTCCCCTTTTGTGGGAGTGGTAACAAGTTGTTCCATAGCATTTGAGTTTATAAATTCTAGGAACCTTTGGGCTAGGGTGTTGGAGCTAGAGTAATGCTCCCAGTCTATGTTTGGGTAGTTGAAGTCACCCAATATAATGGTGTTTGGGGAGACCTTCATATTTTCCAGTGTTCTCAGGAAGGCCGAGTGGGGTTCCTGGGTTTGGGAGGGTGGTCTGTAGCAGGCTATAAACTGGAAGGCAGTTTTATCCACTGTTAGTTGCACATGGATAGTCTCTGATGCTTCATGCTGTGCCACCAACCTGGAGTTGTGGGTATCTTCGACGAATATCCTTTTGTGGTTCAGTCCAAGTTTTGGGGCCGAAAAGCATGGTATGAGGTATAACCTGGTAGTGCTGGGGTGCTCTCGGGAGCCTTGAACCAGGTTTCTGTTACTGCACAGATATCGATGTTCTCCATGCTAAGGAGAGTTTTGAGTGCGTGCATCTTGAGGTTTAGACTTCTGGCATTGAGTAGCATTACTCTTAGTTTCTTATCCCTTGTGATACCTATGGAGGTGGGTTTGTCTTTTGAGCCTTGCCTAAAAAAGGCACTATGGGGGAAGCAAGATCCTTTGCCAATATCCGAAAGCTCAGCGGTGACAGGTGCAAGCTGTCCCTAGCGAAGCATCGTGGCTTCTCGAGCATGTCATCCCAGGCTGACAGGCATTGATCCCCTTTGAATGACACCAATACTTAAGCCAATTGTTGAAATTGATCATCTTGTCTTCATATTGTGGCATCATTCTTGGTGAGGGTAAGATGCTACTCAAGGTCAGGGTCATACCAGCCTGGGCTACATGCTCAGAGAGCTCCTCTATGTCTCTTTTCATGTAGTCCAGGGAGGTACATCTCAGGTCATTCACACCAGCATGGACAATGACTGAGTCATATTTGTACTTGCCTTGGAGTGACCTGAGTGCTTGTGTTATGTGGCGGATCCTAGCGCCCGACAGGGAGCTCACTGTGACCTTCTCCTTGTTCAGCCTGGTGAGCAGGATGTCAGTGTGCCTGACAATAGAGTCACCTATTACAAGTGTATCAGGTGTGTTGTTTAGCCTTAAGGGCTGTGACTGTTCAGCACACTGGCTTTGTGAGCTATGTGATGCACGTGTTTTGTTTTGGGGTAGCGGTTGCTTGGGTGTCTGCTTTGGAGGTCTCTGCTGCTTAGGCAGATTTTTATTTAGAGCCTCCGAGTATGTTTTTGTGTGTTTATGTGTTTGGTTTGCTACCGTGGTAGGTCTATGTGAGACTGGAATTGTAGTGAGTGTGGTTTCCTTCTCCTCCTGACTTGTTACACCAGTACTGAGTTGAGAGAGCTTAGCCTCCAGTTTGGCTATATGGTTGCATCTCTCACATGTGTTGGAATTTGTTGGGAGGAGGGGAGGGTTGTCTGTGTACATGAGGCAGTTGTGACGTTGCCTCAAGATTCCCAGATTCACCAGCTGGACTGGAGAGAAGATTGACAACTGACCTTTGGACATGCTAGAATAGTATTGGGAATTCCTTTTTAATTGAAAAAAAGGGCCAATGGGGAACAAGGTACTCAAGGGAAGTTTGTGAGGGTGTAGTGCTTTTAATTTTTTAGTGCTGACTTATATAATTGCTTTAGTGAGCAAGTGCCAGGTAACTTAAATGCAATGTGTTACAGGTAACTTAAATGTAAAAACGACAAAGAGTAACTTTCTTTCAAGTGAAACAAGGAAATAAGTACAGTAAGCAAGCAGATATCACTAGGGATCCACAGAAGCACTGAAAAGCCGCGTTTTAGGTGGAATTAGCGTTTCAGGGAAATAACAAGCAAACAAACAAGCATAAAAACAAAGCTAGATTCAGCAGGCCTGGATCTAGTCTATGCTACAGCAAACAAGGTGTACCAATTTCATTAAGAAGCAGTTCAAATATGCAGGCACTATAAGCCTTTAACCAGAAATTCCCAACTCAGAAGGGCAGAGTCCAGCCTCTCCTCCCACAAGAGTGCAGACCACGAACCCTCTTAATGTAAAATAACTGGCCTGAAGCCCAAGTGCTTAAACCAGAATTAATACACTTTTAGAATAACAGACACTGAGCCCTCAATCAGCAGTTCCCAACTTAGAAAGATGTAAGCTACCTGTTCTGCCACTACAGTGCAGACCACAAACCTTCTTAATGTAAAACAACTGGTTTGAAGCCCAAGTGCTTAAACTAAAAGGCTTAGAATGAGTTACACCAAGCAATAATAAATACAATTCAGTACTATTAATATGACGCAAAAGCAAAATAAAGTAGGAAGAAACACAAATATATTGTCTTCTGGAAAGAGTTAGTCATTGGTGTTATTAGTATGCACGTCTATGGTTTAAAATTTATTTTCTGAAGCTTTCAGTAAAATATAATATAAAACCAAACTAGGTGGGGGGCTACACCCACCACACCCCCCAATGTGGGGGCCTGTACCGCCACACCCCCCTAATTATATATAATATCTCCAGGATCACACTATAGTGGGGAAAAGGGCATATACCTTTTACCTGCCTTACAGTAGTCTACACAGTCCCAGTACTTCACTTCAGTGAGATGAGATTCAGTGAAATGAGTTTTCAGTAATTTGAGCTTTCACCGATTTGGTCAGGGTGAACTGAAATTCAGTGAATTGAGCTTTCAGTGAAACAAAGTAGATCCATATAGATATATATATATATATATATATATATATATATATATATATATATATATATATATGGGTCCGCTTCTAAATCTTAAAAGCTCATAATCTTGAAATTCAAAATACTGAAAGCTCAGAATTCTTCTTATTATTATTATTATTATTATTTCATAATACTGAAGAAACTACAGGATAGTAACACTTATTATATGCCACCAGAAATACATAAACAAATAAAAGACAAAGCATATTAGTTTACTCAAACTATTAGAAGAGGGGGCAAGCCCCCTGCACCCACCATGTGGGAGACGCTTGCTACTTAAATATATCAACTCTGAGATTGCACTTCACTACACTAAGATGAGTTATGTTGTAGTATAGTACATTAAAAGGGAACATGACTACGGTTACAACAGGCGCTCATGAAGCATGTAATGGTATGTTTGCCATTTTCTTCTGTGGACTGTAGTCTTGGAGTTGATATGTTTAAGTAACAGGGGGCATGGGGGTACAGGGGGGCTTGCCCTCTTGGTAATAGCTGGAGAAGAGTAATATGTTTTCTTATTTGTAAGTGTTTGTGTACTCTGTTTTTTCAATATTATGAAATTCAGTATTTTGAGTTTTCAGTATTTTGAACTTTCAAGATTTTGGCTTCAGTATTTTGAATTTCAAGATTATGAGGTTTTAAGATTTAGAAGCAGACACACATGTGGATATATATATATATATATATATATATATATATATATATATATATATATATATATATATATATATATATATATATATATATATACGGGTCTACTTCATATGATCGAAAGCTCATATGATCGACACATTTCACCGACACCAAAACACCTAAAGCTCAAAACACCAAAAACTCATTTGATTGAAACTCATAACATCGATACATGAAATTCAAAGCATTATGCCCTTTCCCCGCTGTAGCGTGACCCTGGAGTTAGAATAAATAGGGGGGTGTGGGGGGCACAGCCCCCCACATTAGGGGGTGCGGGGGTTGAAGCCTCCCCACATTATTTAGATACATATTGTCATTTGTGTTATAAGTAACCACTATCTTTAAAATTTATTTATTTATGATTCGCCCTCCACACCCCCCAATGTGGTGGGCTGTGCCCCCCACACCCCACTATCTATTTATTCTAACTCCAGGGTCGCGCTACAGTGGGGAAAGGGCATAATGCTTTGAATTTCATGTGTTGATGTTATGAGTTTCGATCAAATGAGTTTTCGGTGTTTTGAGCTTTAGGTGTTTTGGTCTCTCTGAAAAGGTTGTTGATCATATGAGCTTTTTAATCGTATGAAGTGGACCCATATATACATATATATAAACATATATTTCATTTTCTTTAATTATCATCATTCTTGTTTACTGGCTAGGTACTGAGGTTAGACGATATCTTCTACTTAAAAATGATATGACTTTAATTAATGAAACGTCTAAAATAACCATTTTTGTACAAGCACCAATATCATCTGTCATAAACAGATTCTTACATATTAGTGTAATCTAGGCAGCGAATTGCAAACCAGTGTGATAATTTCTCAGGCATGTTAGATAATTAGGCACTATTACACAGTATTTATTGAAAATGATGTGTAAAATGAATTCAAAAACCCTTCTTTCTGAAGTCAAGTATAATTGTAGGAACAAGACGTAAATCGTGTATTTCTTTAAATGCCACTGCTAAGAAAAAAGCATGGACTGTATGTGTCATGCAAGAAAGCTCTGAAGAGGTCTCAGTCGTCTGACAGGTTTCCTGTACAAATAATGTCAGAATAGGTTTTAGGTTTAGTGAAGGGAACTGTCACTGGATAATAATGTTAAAATGTATGGCAAAAAGTAGGAGGATAAACAGAGAATGACTTTTTCATTTCTTTTATTATTATTTTTTTTTTGGGTAAATTAAGCAACAAAGCAAATGTCAAGGTACATGTGCAGTATATGGTCATAAAGCAATAGTTTGTGTAAATGCCAGCTTTGACTATTTATTTTCTAATGATCTGACCTCTTCATCTTTTCTGTTTGCCTGTAAGCATAATTACGGACTATCCTATGGGAAGGTAGCCTTTTATAATTGGGCATAAACATCTAAAACAGCAAATGCTACAGCACAAACAAAAATACAATACATTTAAAATATGATGGCATTTGTTTCAGCTTATGTCATGTTTCTCTGTTCTGAAAACTTTGCAAAGTTATGATGTCACTTTGCAGACTGTGTGGTGTTTAGTTAAGTGTTGTTTTATCTTCCTATGAATCTTTTTGGTTGGAATGAAATAAAATTCAGAAGTTTGCAAGGAAAATTATTACAAAATGATTTCACCTAGGGTAGCTCTTTAAAATTGATTTAAGGCAGTTCCAGACAGCACAATAAAGCTGCCTATGAAGTGTATTAAAATTTATATTGAGATGGCTTGTATAAGTAGCAGTCATCTGCTTAATGTGCATTAACACGCCTCTTCTGCAGCCTATGGCATGTAGCCTCCTAATTTTTAAATGGTCTTTTCCTGCATTTTTCTGTGAATTACTTCCCTGAAACGTCACCTACAGTGATTAGAAGGCTCATGTAGAAAAAAGAAAACAAAAATATTTCACTGCTACCAAAGTGGAATAGTTAACAGAGTGCTAAAAGTGAACAGCATGTGCAGTCATTGGGCAGTTTTTGGGAACTGTTGGGGTGTATGCTGTGATAAAACAAACTAACCCTTGGTAGAGAGTTGGATAAATACAGAATCTGAAAACATTTATCAGTGAAATCCAAAGATATGTAATATTTTCAGTTTTTGCATTGTAAAAAAAAAAAAAAAAACAGCCTAAAACAAAAATCCCATTACTTGACAAGGATTTTTAAATGTGCTTGGAAGCAAGAAATATGACAAGGATTTTTAAATGTGCTTGGAAGCAAGAAATATGACAAGGATTTTTAAATGTGCTTGGAAGCAAGAAATATGAAGTTGTTATTATTCCTATCATGGCTAGGAGTATGTTCTATCTACCCAAACAATTGTTACCATTTATAAATGACCATAAGGACCTATGATTTCTTAATGCACACCAGTGACTGATGAATATTACACAATTTGGTTGGCCTTAAAAACACATGGCAAATGCATACAACTGCTTTGGATTAAAATTAACATCCGTCACCCTTCTTATAAGCTTTTAAAATGAACTTTTGCTCACTTCCCTGGGACTTTGGCTATCTTGCTCTCATTCTAATGCTTTTCATTGCTATCTTGACATAATAACTAAAACTCAACTAAGATAATTTTCAATATACACATAAGCGTGTTTAAGAAAAAATGTAAGGGATATAATGTGACTGGCATTTTCAGTATTTTTCGAATCCTGTCATGCACATAAACACACACACACACACACACACACACACACACACACACACACACACACACACACACACACACACACACACACACACAGTTTTAGGAGGGGCTAATGATACTTTTCTAATGGTAAATCACTGTCATCAACTAAACTCATCCAGCACAACAACAAAGTTACTGTTCAATCTTAAAATAATTTAACCATAATGTAACAGTTTGGTATCTATAGGTAAAGCAGATATTTTTCAAAAAATGATTAGTAAGCCATCATTTCTATGTATGAATTTGTAAAATAAAAAAAGTAAATGACTAGCCACAATAAAATTAACAATGCGGTTTGACAGTTACTCATAGAAGCAAATATACACTCGCACAACAAAATGTGGAATAAAATGATTTCAACTGATAATATGGAAATTTAAAACACAGCTGTTAGCTGTTTGGTTCTGCAACTAACATTTGCAGAAAATTTGCTGAAATGTGTCTACTTCTTGCTGTAAAAATCTTATCGGAAATAAATTCCCTAGGAAAGTACAATATTTAAGAGGTCCACTGCATACTGCAGTAGGCAAAGACTAACTTCAGCTCATAAGTTGAATTATTAATTTTACAGAGTCTCAGGATTTTTATTTAATTCTTGTCTGAGATTTTCAAAGAAAGCTTCTTGTTTGCAGGGATAGTCATTTCTATCAGAACTGCAGTCTAATTATGGAATTAACTTTTGGAAATATCTGGCAGGCTTGGAACAAATACCACAAATATCAGTTAAATTATAGCCCTAACATTTTTTGTTCTTAAAATATTAAGTTCCTTACTGCTAAGTACAACATTTTACTTTGGAGATTTCTACTGAAAAATATGCAACTTTCTCATAGCCTGTCTCTACTCCAGAAAATGTAAAATGGATGAAAAAGTAAGAAGGTGAATCAGCAACAGAGTCTGGATGATAGATGATGAAGCTGTTCAAGCCTCATGTAGTATAACTTGCTCAGCTCAATGCTGTTCAGTTGTGAGTTGCTCCTTAGACAACATGCACTACAGAGAATGAGAAGCTGCACACCACAGAAGCCTTTCCCATCCTAGACCTCAGTTCATAGTGTTCCAATTTCTTATGAGAACAAAGGCTTCAATATGATAGCTCGGGTTCCAATAAAGGATTACAGATACAGTTTTGTATTAACCAACTTCTGCAGGGAGTGTTGGCAGGATTTTATTGGCCATCTTCTGATGAGGAAGTGCCTTACAGACTTAAAGCACTGGAGGTTTGTTCAGTTCAGTACTCTTTAGTACTGATCTGTTTTGGGGATGATGGTGGTCTACAGGGAAGGAGGACAATTTTCCACATGATGGCTACCTTGGGTTCCAGTGAATGACTAGACTGCCAGTTTCTAACTGATGAGCTTCAATCGGGTAATTCTAATTGATCAACTTTCTGGGGGGAGGGGAGGTTAGCACCTTAAAAATGTTAAATACCCAGAGGCTTGCTCAAGTCAATTTACTGCTGTATAGAGCTTAGCAGTACAAAGATACTTTTAATCTTCTTAGGTAATTAACAAAGCCTTGACAACTTACTGATTGCACTTCGTCTGGCTGAACCTTTGAAATTAGCACTGTTTTTATGCTGGCTGTAATGTTATTAAATTTGTATTATATTGAAATTTGCATTTTCTGTTGTATTGGTGCTCGGTACTGCTATTAATAATTCGGGTACTTTTGCACTGCTGCTATTTACTGACAACTAGTAATTAGAAACCAAATTAACTTATAATTTTATTATTAAGTTATTATTATTATTTTTAAGTTATTATTATTATTAAGTTATTAATCACCGATGTTTGCGATTCCATGTTGTACTGTTGTGGTATTTACACTTACTGTTCTACAGTACTACACTAAAGTGTATTGCAGCACACAGTCTGATATACGTTTGTTGCTCATACTGTCTGCTCTACTGAGACTGTATTGTAGCTACTTGCTTTAAAATTACTGCACTTGGAACTACTCATGTAGACCCAACTGCTCAAAAACTATGATTTAGCCAAAGAGCTATGATATTAACCCTCAGTCTAGACTTGCTCCCAAGCAAGGAGATTGAGGTAGCCTGGAACGGTTTCATACTGCTGTTGCTGTGGGGTATTCTATTTTTAGCGTATGTGCCTGCGCATGCCCAGCAATGACCCTGACTTCTACAAAGGAATGATATAATCAGACAGCCATGATCATCCTAGGCAGCACTATGTGGTAGTTTCCCAAAGTCACCCCAAGAAAATCTTACCATTTTGTATGCCACCACCATTCACTCCTCCCTCCCCCGATAGGCATTCTTATTTTCCACTGCCAGTGTATCAGTAGCCTGAGCTGTTAACCAAACCTGAGTCTCCTGGGATGTAGTCAGGGCTTTATCTCAATATACCATTCCACTGGCTCTGTTGTGATACTTAAAGGCCATTGCTTTGACTTTTAATGCTTGGAGGTTAACATGAATGGTACAGATCTGTTGCTATTGCTCTATAGTTACTGCTCCTAATCCACTGGGTGTGACTATTACTCATTGCTACCGCTAAGTATAGATTGTAGGTGTTCTATCCACAGGGACATGTAGAGGGATACGACTGAGCTTGCTATGCATGTGTTCGAGACAGAAATTACATTGATCATGAGTGGGTATTTTGTTATAATACACAATGATGCTGAGAGTAAAAGACAGGAAAATAGGATTTAATAATTTGCTATGTAGCTGGTGTCATTCTATGGGAATCCAGTGTGTGCCAGCTTGGGGTGAGATAGCTGGGAAGCCTTCCTGATGATGTGTCCCTTTCTTAACATGGCTTTTGCATTCTGGCTAAAGCCCTTGCTGTCCATTTTTTGGCAGATTTGACCTGCTTGACATTCCACCTTAGTAAATTCTGATTTAGAATACATTGAAGTAGCTCTGCTTGATGTTAGAAGTCTTAAAAAGAAATCTCCAGACCCGTGGCCTTCCTACAACCTGAGAAAATTCATATATATGTATTTGCAGAAATTTAGTTTCAAAGCAATAAAAGCACTTCTTCAATTCCTGGGCTTAGTGTCTACCATGTTTTCAAACTTACGAGCAATTGCAGGGGAGTATTAGTATTTGCAAAGGATTCCATCACACCTTGGCAGATTCCTCTGGACACCAAATCTGAACTCATATATTTCCATATAGCTAGTTGCATAATATCCTCTGTGTCCACTTATGACAAAGATACCTAGACACTTGTCATAACACCTTGCCTGAAATCCCCATAAAACCTTACCCCTTTGTATTGGAGGATATCAATCATCCATCAATAATCTCCCTGATCTGTTCTGTATGTGGTCGGAATGCTCAGTGTTTCCATGGTAATATAAATGTTAACTCCTTCATCCAAGTAGCTAACCATCCTACAATGGGCCTAGATACCCTTGGCCATGTCCTCATGAATATGTCCACTTCCTACATCCCTCTACATGTATAATTTTCTCTCATTAAATAAGACAAGTATTTTCCCTGCAAATAGCTTTGTGTTTAGGGATGTCTTCAAAAGCAAGTCTTTTTTTTTTCAGTTACATGACAACCTAAATAAATTCTGTTGCAATCTTTCACGGACTGACCCCATTGATAAAGCCGATGCCTGTGTCTCTGACTTTACTCATTCTTTAGCAATCATATTGATAACGCCTTCCTTATCTACACAAAATATAATAATACATTTAAAACACATATCCCTATGGTGGAGTACCTCTATAAATAAACAATATAATAAGACAAAGAATGGCTTTATGCTTATAAGAGTTCTCATTCACTCACCTTCAGAGAACAACTAGTAAAACATTTAAGGGAGTCATTATGAAGTCCAGATCAAATATGGATTTAAGATTGCCACTGAAGCAACAATAACTACAAGCCTTTCTTCAACTATTTCAGGAGCTAACAGTCATTACTCTTTGGAGGTAGATTACAACAACACTGACCATTATGACCCAAAAGAAATAGCTAATATTCTAGCTGAAAAACTAAGTGCAAATTTCTCTGCACCCACAGCTATAGCTTTTTCCACAGATTACAGTGGCCTTGACATTCTTTATAAGCACTATGGATCAAGTCCTCTCAGCCCTCTGAAAAGCAAAGAACACCTTATGTGGGCCCTGATAACATACAAGGTGAACACCTTATCCATGGGCCCTGATAGCATGCAAGGTGAACACCTTATCTGTGGGCCCTGATAATATACAAGGTTACCTGATTGTCAGTATGAAACTCCTGCTTAACTTCTTGAATCTAAATGCCTTCACCTGAAGCCTGGAGAAAAAAAAATACTATTGCAATTTTTTTCACAAAGGTGTCCTAGGCATGACCTTGTTCATTTTAGACCCGTTAGTCTCACTATCATCATATACAAAAATATGGAACGTATTATCTCAGATCTCGTCCATCTGGATATTGAAAGTCTCTTAACCCTGGACTGTTTGCAATTTAGGTTTCTAAAAAGTTAGGTCCTGCTTATTTTACCTTGTTAATTTATTTGAAAAACATCACCAAAGAAGATGTTAGTAGTTATGCAATACACAATAGACCTGACAAAGGACTTTGAAACTAATCATTGTGCAGAAATTATGGAGAGACTTGTAAATTTGAATACGTCTCTCATTATTAAAAACATTAACAGTACTCCAGTAGAAACAAAATCTTCAACTATCTGGGTGTGTTCCTAAACCAGTTCCTCAACTTTAAAACACATACAGAAAAAACTGAAAACAAAATCAACCTCTTCTGTTCTGACCCACGTAAGTCACTGTTTTTCATACTGCAAGAACCAAAGCAAAAGTAGACAATGGGTCATTGTACCTCGTCTTGACCATGGACTATGCATTATAGTCTATGATCCCAATAACTCGCAGATATGCTCTGAGCTGGACTATGCATTATAGTCTATGATCCCAATAACTCGCAGATATGCTCTGAGCTGGACTATGCATTATAGTCTATGATCCCAGTAACTCGCAGATATGCTCTGAGCTGGACTATGCATTATAGTCTATGATCCCAATAACTCGCAGATATGCTCTGAGCTGGACTATGCATTATAGTCTATGATCCCAATAACTGATATGCTCTGAGCTGGACTATGCATTATAGTCTATGATCCCAATAACTTCCATGATAATGCTCTGCTGGACTATGCATTATAGTCTATGATCCCAATAACTCGCAGAATATGCTCTGAGCTGGACTATGCATTATAGTCTATGATCCCAATAACTATATGCTCTGAGCTGGACTATGCATTATAGTCTATGATCCCAGTAACTCGCAGATATGCTCTGAGCTGGACTATGCATTATAGTCTATGATCCCAATAACTCACAGATATGCTCTGAGCTGGACTATGCATTATAGTCTATGATCCCAATAACTCGCAGATTTCCTCTGGGCTGGACTATGCATTATAGTCTATGATCCCCTGAGCTGGACTATGCATTATAGTCTATGATCCCATATGCTCTGAGCTGGACTATGCATTATAGTCTATGATCCCAATAACTCGCAGATATGCTCTGAGCTGGACTATGCATTATAGTCTATGATCCCAATAACTCGCAGATATGCTCTGAGCTGGACTATGCATTATAGTCTATGATCCCAATAACTCGCAGATATGCTCTGAGCTGGACTATGCATTATAGTCTATGATCCCAGTAACTCACAGATATGCTCTGAGCTGGACTATGCATTATAGTCTATGATCCCAATAACTCGCAGATATGCTCTGAGCTGGACTATGCATTATAGTCTATGATCCCAATAACTCGCAGATATGCTCTGACCTAGTGCACATTAGCACAAAATATACTGAACCCACTGATATTGCCAACATCCTGGCAGATAGATTCAGTGCAAACGTCACCCCCCTCTCACCCCCAAAAGGGCCCACAACAATACAGGAAAAGTGTAGCGTCCCAGAAATCACAGACGCACAGGTGAAAACAGCCCTTTCAAAAGCCAAAAGCACAGTGTCAATGGGGCCAGATGGTGTCCCAGGCTTCGTCTTGCACGAACTACAGAACAAACTAACCCCCCACCTAAACACACTGTTCATCCTCAGCCTCTGCACAGGCTATGTGCCCATAGAATGGTTTATAGCAATGGTTATTCCGCTCCACAAAGGAGGGGCCACAACTGACCCTGGTAAGTATCGCCCCATAAGCCTGACTAGCCTGGTCTGCAAGGCTATGGAGTGCAAATGGAACTCATTAACAAAGACATTGGGAACCTCCAAACACTTGACCTGACCCAGCTCGGCTTTGTTAAGGGCAGATCATGCCTATTAAACCTGGTTGACTTCTTCGAGACAGTCACCAAGGCCATAGATGAGGGGGAAGGTAGTTCACACAGCCTACCTTGACCTCGCCATGGCTTTTGACACCATTCCCCACTCGGGAATTATAGAAAAACTCAACAGCCTGAACATAAACCCCTATGTCATGAGATGGGTTGCCAACTGGCTTACAGACAGAACTCACACGGTAAGAATAGTGGGCTCCAGGTCCGACTCTAAACCAGTTACAAGTGGTGTCCCACAAGGCTCGGTCCTGGGATGCCTACTGTTTGGCATATACTTCTCAGAAGTACAGGCAAATACAGGAGGGACTATGGCTAACCAAGTTTGCAGATGACTGCAAACTGGGAGCCATAATTGACTCTCCGGCTGACACTGACTTTCTCCAAAAGGGCCTTACTGAGACGGACACCTGGTGTCAAAATTCATAGTCTCAAGCTAAATGCTAAAAAATGCATAGTCATCCCGTTTGGGAAAAACAAAATACCCATGAATTACCACATTGGTAGCAGCCCCCTTAATACAGAAGAGGTAATAAGAGATCTGGGGACCCAGGTAGATAGTAATCTCTCCTTTGACAATCATATTGCCAAAGTAGTTAGGAAATCCTTCTATGTAGCCCATCTAATTACTAAAGGGTTCACATCTAGAAATAAAAAGGTTAGAGTGCCCCTCTACTCATCACTCATCAGATCCATCATAGAGAACAATGCCCCATTTGGGATGTACCTCACAAGATGCGTCCAACATCTGGAAAGACTACAAAAGTACCTCACCAAGAGGATTACTGGTTTCAAATGTATGTCCTATGCAGCCCGACTGGAAAAACTCCAGCTGTACTCAGTGGCATATCACTTACTCAGAGATGATCTCTGCCTGACTTACAAAGCCATGTCCAACTCAAAATTGATGGACATGCTCTACCTAAAGAAATCCAAGTCACTGCGAGCCATTCGCTTTATTGAGTTAAATCTCACCACAACAATACATAGAACATGCTGGAGGGATAGATTCCTGTCACAGAGACTCCCCATGCTTTGGAACAAAATTCCTAACTACATTAGGCAGAGCCCCTCACTAACACTCTTCAAGAGAAACCTTGACGAGTAGATGGGTAACAGAAAATACACCCCTGGGATCACTTCATTGGCTCTTTTTGACAGAGAATCAGTTAATTAATCAATGGGGCAGCGAAAGCTGACACACTCTGGCTAGGCTTATAAATGCCCTTGGGCAGATAGCCTAGTACCAACCTATGAACCTATAAAAACTCATCCACTCTGTAAACTATCTCAAATGAGATATGACGCTGTATCACAAATTCCTTTGCACAAGAACACCAGTGCATTACTCTCCCAAAAGCAAACCAGCTCCCAATAATACATACAGTGATGCTCTACTAGGGTCACTGCTTTTCAAATGTCTGTAGCATCTGACTCATTCATGCATCCAATGGTAGAATTCTATCCCAAAATAAACCCCTGCAACCTCAGATGTTTCTCCTAAACAGTACCCACAATGCAGACACCTCAAACCAGAATGTATTGTATCAATCATTATTTCTCATTTTCTGCAGAAAAAAGGCCTATCCCCCTATTCTAAATTCTGAGCACAATTCAAATCTTGTCTCCAGAACAAATTTCACTCTTTTTGTAGGCCAAATGACCTAACTTCTCACATCTTGCTTTACCACCTGGTTAGTCCCCTCTGAACCACTTCTTGTCTTCAGACTAAAGGCTATTGTTCTACGTATTGTATATATAATATGTTGTTTACCTTATGACTCATATTTGCTTTGCTTTATTCAAAAAATAATTATATTTATATATATATATATATATATATAGATATATATATATATATATATATATATATATATATACACAGACACACACACACACACACACACACACACACACACACACACACACTCACACACACACACACACACACACACACACACACACACACACACCCACACAGATATATATATATATACATATATATATATATATATATATATATATATATATATACATAGAGAGAGAGAGAGATAGATATGTGTGTGTGTATGTATATGTAGCTACACTGTTCTCTGATGTATCTTGTAATAAACGTGTAGTTCCCATTGGTCATTTCTAACTACTGCACTACGCCAGAAAAGAAACAAGTAAATAAAATAAAGTTTATATGTTGTACAGTAGATAGCTAGCTAACATGCTCTCTGAAAAAAGCATGTGGTTGGACTTGTACAACCTCTGAAAATAAAACATCACCAGTTGTGTACCAGCTTGTCCTCTTTGATGTTTATTTTTCAGACCTTCAGGCTAACCTTCCATTCCTATCGATATCTAAGTTTACAAATGGCTGTAAACTGGGTTTTGTCATATGATCTTCCACTGAACCACAATTGTTACAACATGGATTAATTCAGAGGTATAGCTAGGGTAGGTAAAAGGAAGCAGCCACCAAGGAGGGAAGATGTTAAGGGTTCCGAACCTTAAAGCCAAAGTCAAAGTAAACTTTGTCATTTAGAAAGTACACACGTATAGCCTAAATGAAATTTTGTGCATCAGCTCAATTCTTGAGATTACAAAGGAAAGTAAAACAACATACACAAGTAGAGGAATAAACATAACTAACAAATACGATATTACTCCCAATATACATAAGAATGAGCAAAGATTTACTAACACTCAAAAATGAAAAGAATACCCTTCCCTAAATTAAATTAACTACCCCATTTAAAGTAATACAAAACACACTACAGATCGAACAATGCCTAAGTTATTTGTCTAATATTGTACTTGAGTGAGTTAAATAATGACTATGGATATAATGAATAAATACTACACTTATTTAGAATATATATATATATATATATATATATATATATATATATATATATATATATATATATATATATATATATATATATATATATATATATATATATATATATATATATGTATGTATATATATATATATATATATATATATATATATATATATATATATATCTTCTTCTTTTTCTTTCTGCTGCTCCCGTTAGGGGTCGCCACAGCAGATCAACTGTTTCCATTTCTTCCTGTCCTCTGCATCTTGCTCTGTCACACCAACTACCTGCATGTCCTCTCTCACCACATTCATAAACCTTATCTTAGGACTTCCTCTTTTCCTGTTACCTGGCAGCTTCATCCTTAGCATCTTTTTCCCAATATACTCTGCATCCCTCCTCAGCACATGTCCAAACCAATGTAATCTTGCCTCTCTGGCTTTGTCTCCAAACCTTCCAACCTGGGCTGACCCTCTAATATACTTATTCCTAGTCCTGTCCATCCTCGTTGCACCCAGTGCAAATCTTAACATCTTCAACTCTGCAACGTCAAGCTCTGACTCCTGCCTTTTTGTCAGTGCCACTGTCTCCAACCCGTATAACATAGCTGGTCTCACTACCCTCTTGTAGACCTTCCCTTTCACTCTTACTGGTACTCGTCTGTCACAAATCACTCCTGACACTCTTCTCCACCCACTCCATCATATACATACATACATATATATATATATATCTATATATATATATATATATATATATATATATATATATATAAAAGTATATATTGCACAAATAAAAACTGACTTATTATGTGTCCAGACCCCTGGGACTAGTGCCCGAGTTGAGAAGTCGAATCACTGTAGGGTAGAAACTGTTTTTGAATATTTTAGTCCAGCAGTGGATGCTGCAATATCTTCTGCCTAATGTTGGATGTTTAAACAGTCCATGCACAGGATGTGTGGTATCCTGTATTATTTTGGTGACCCTTCAGATGCTTCTTGCAGAATAAAGATGTTGTATTGTTGGAAGACTGGAACCTGTTAACGTCTCTGCAACCCTTTGTAGTGCCTTCCTTTCTGTAACTGTGCAGCTTCAAAACCACACTGTGAAGTTGCAGGTGAGGTTGCTCTCTACTGCACCTCTATAGAAGGTGGAGAGGGTATAAGGATATCACCTCCTCTCTGTACACCCTTTCTTCCTCCTTTGTGATGAGCCCCACGACTGTGGTGTCATCAGCAAACTTGATGATATGTTTAGACTTGTGCTTAGTCTAGCAGTCATTGGTCAGGATGGTGAATAACAGTGGGCTGAGAATGCATCCCTGTGGAAACATGTTATTAAACGTGATGAACTTTGATGTTCTCTTACCCAAACACACCCTCTGTGGTCTCTCAATCAGGAAGTCCAGGATCCAGTTACAGAGGTGTTTACTGATTCCTATATATACCAGTTTTTCTATCAGCTGCATTGGTACCTATGTATTAAATGCAGAGCTGAAGTCTATGAACAGCATCCTTACACAGTTGTTTTTTGCCCTCTAAATGCTCAAGGGAGATGTGTAGCGCTACTGATATGGTATCAGCCATGGATCTGTTAGTACTGTGTGCAAACTGCAGAGCATCAAAATCAGGAGGTAGGCATGATCAAAAAACAAGTATATAGTGTTTATAACCACGACCAATGGAAATTAAATAATTAAACACTATAAAGAGGTTGCCTGAAGGAAGACTCTCACTTGCACCGGCAATAATACAACCTGTTTTATTACTTAAAAAACTTAAAATTATGGATCTAGCACTTTCATCCACTACAATGTGGACTTCATCAGAATCAATTATTCAATCAGCAAACTGTTAATTTATACAGTTTTTGGCGCCAAGCTAATACATCAAAATTAAAGAAACATCCTATATAATTATTACTATCCAAAGAATATGACAAATGAATCATATAGTCACTATTATGTGTGCTAGACATCCTTAGATAAAACATGTGTGTAATGATGTCCATTTGAACAAATTTAACAATAATTCATATAACTTTCATGACTGTTGGTATTATAATATATAAAATCTGGATCCACTTACAGAAATACATATGTCAATTCCTAACCTTCTCACAATTTTTAAAAACAGCCACTTAACTATTTAAAATCAAGAATTGTAACTAAAATACATATATAGATCAAATAAATATAATAAAAAATCTTTTAACTTAATTTCTTCCTACCTATTATCTATGTCATAAAAAAATCTAAGAACGTATATATGAAATATATTACATACTAAATATTCTGTATCCTAGTTATACCCTATAGAATACATAAGTTTGCATAAACTGTGTATACTTTTAATGGACTACATATTATTGCATGATAACTAAAACCACATATAACCTCTGGTGCTTATATCATATTAATTCAAATCCTAATTCATTAACATTAATACATGCATCCAACTGGATCATATCAATTTTTTTTAAATATGTATATAAACCTTTTACTATGCTCACAATATGTATTTACAACTCATTGCAATATATACATACTTTCAAAATAATATTAATCTATTGCAATGATATAACAATTCATATTGTAACAATATTTTGTCTTACATTTTATGTTAACCTCTCCAAAATGGCTTTGATAGAAATATAATCATTCAAACCCGGCATAGATGATGCATCTGTTAAAATTTGTCATCTCCCTTCTTTCTCAGCCAGGAGCGCCTTGTTATTTCCTCCTCTACTATTTATTTTCACTTGTTCTAAGATGGCAAATCTAAATGTATGATTATTTCCACAAGTGGCTATATGTCTGTAAAGTGCGTTAGTGCTATCTTTTTTTCTAATTGCATATAAATGGTCATAAATTCTTTTTTTAAACATTCTTTCAGTTTTTCCTATGTAAAAACCTGGACAGATTACACATTTTGCCAAATATATAATATTTCTAGTATTGCAGTTACCATTTCTGAAAGTTACTCTCGTCCTATTAATGTTCTCTAATGTAATACCATCATTTTCAAATATGTCATGACATTGACCACAACTTCCACATTTCCTGGTTCCCCTTTGCTGCAAATACATTTGTCCAGCCATGTTGTTCCTCTCAAAAATTAGCTTCATATTAGTTCCCATTTTATATACAAATATAAGAATTTCACCTACTATTTCATTTAATTCACTATCCACAGTGAGAATTTTCCAATGTTTTATTAAAATTTGTTTGATTTGTGTAACCTGAGGGGTATATTCTAAAATGCATGCTCGGTTATATTTAACTTCACCTTTGTTCCCTGTAGTCTTGTTCAATAAAGGTTTCCCAAACACAGGGGTACATTTTTTCCCCCACTCATCAATCACATAAGTTTTAATTTCATTCATTAATTTTGCAGGGTACCCCTATTACTGAACAAATGACCAATAAATTCTATTTCCTCTATCATATCACTGAATGTAGAGGTCATCCTAGCAGCGCGTATGCATTGTCCTTTAAAAATACTCTTCTTGGTTTTATAGGGAAGATTACTAGAATATTCTAAATAATTATTAGAAAATGTATTCTTCCTATATATACGTGATTTGAATCCATTTTCTTTAACTGATACATATGTGTCAAGGTATGCTATACCCTCAGAACTGTAACTATAAGTAAATTTTAAAAATTGACTAGTACTGTTTAAATAATTCATAAAACTTTCTATAATACTTTCTGCTCCATCCCAAACTATAAATATATCATCCAAAAATCTCGTGTAATGTCTAATGTACCTGAAGTAATCGCTCTTAAATAATTTTTCTGTTTCCCAGTCCAGCATTACTAAATTAGCATATATGGGGGCACACGCGGCCCCCATTGCCACTCCCTGGGTTTGTTTATAAAATTCTCCTTCAAAATATATATAATTATATTCAAGTACTATAGACATGAGACATCATTACACACATGTTTTATCTAAGGATGTCTAGCACACATAATAGTGACTATATGATTCATTTGTCATATTCTTTGGATAGTAATAATTATATAGGATGTTTCTTCAATTTTGATGTATTAGCTTGGCGCTAAAAACTATATAAATTAACAGTTTGCTGATTGAATAATTGATTCTGATGAAGTCCACATTGTAGTGGATGAAAGCGCTAGATTCGTAATTTTAAGTTTTTTTAAGTAATAAAACAGGTTGTATTATTGCCGGTGTGAGTGAGAGTCTTCCTTCAGGCAACCTCTTTATAGTGTTTAATTATTTAATTTCTGTTGGAGGTAGGCATGATGAAAGATGCTTTTTGATCAGCCACTCAAAACATTTCATAACAGTGGATATCAGAGCGACTGGTCTGTAGCCATTAGGACTGGAGGGAGTGGTTTTCTTAGGTAGTGGGATTTTGTTAGTTTCCTTGTAGCATTAAGGTGCTTTCTCTATGGCAAGAAATGTGTAAAATATTTCCTTGAGCACTGTGCACAGTTGATCAGCACAGCCTTTTAACACCTTTCCCAGTATGTTGTCTGGGCCAGCAGACTTCCTGGGGTTCACTCTCCTTAGCTCTCTTCTTACCTCCTCTGTACTGAGGCTGAGTATTACATCCTTCTCATCAGTGGGTAACTTTAGTGCCAACCTGTTTCTTTACTCAAATCTATGAAAGAAGATGTTCAAAGTTTCCAGGAATTCAATGCTGTCCTCACACTGTGCTGACCTGATTTTGTAGTCAGTGATCTTGCTATAGTCTCCTTGCATCCTTCATGTCTTCAAAGTGGCTTTGCATCTTTCTGCCATACTCCCTATTAGCCTCCTTTATACCCCTCCTCAGATGACCTCTTGCTACACTTAGGGCTGCATTGTCCTTAGCTCTGTAAGCTAAGTTTCTCTCTTTCAGAAGCTCATATACCTTAGGGTGAGCCATGGCTTCTGGTTAACTCTGATAGTGATGTTCTTGGTATTTGTTACCCCATCAATGCAGTTTGAAATTAATGCCATCACTACCTCAGTGTATTCTTCAATGTTCAGATGCTGATTCACTGTGGCTGCCTCCCTGAACATAGCCCAGTTGGTTCTTTCAAAGCAGTCTTGGAGGGCCTCCATAACCGCCATGGGCCATACCCTGATTTGTTTCTTTGTGGTTTTCTCTCTGACCACTGCAGGTTTGTAAGCTGGTGATAGCAAGATTGTATAATGGTAAGAGTTTCCCATTTGTGGAAGTTGCACTGCCTTAGAAGCTTTTTTTTAAAGTTTATATGCACCTTGACCGGGTATTATCACACATTGTAGGAATGTCCACATACTGATGGCGGTGTGGGAGTACTTCTTTCAGATCTGCTTTATTAACGTCACCCGCTACCACTTGTACAAAGTCAGGATATTTTGTCTGCAGCTCACCAATGTGATTGTATAGTTTATTTAGAGCCACAGTGGTATTAGTACTGGTGTCTGATTTCTGAATGCTGATACTACATTTGGTAAATTACCTGAGTCCCCCCCACCCCCAAGTGTAGTGTAATACACTTTCTATTTCTACACTTTTGCAGTTACCTGTATTTTTTTAGTCCTTAAGCAGGAGCGCAAATATGAGAGGACCATTTTATTTTTTTTCCTTTTTGTTCCTTCTGTTTATTAGGAAAGTCCGACTGAACCATGCTTGGCCCCATTTCAGTGGAGGCCTGGTGAGAAACGCACCAAAATAATTTACAATCAGAAAAGCATTCCATAAAATATGTTATCACACACACTGATATGCACTGTAAGAGAACTGACAGCACGCAGCAATGTAAACCCTGTCAGTTTCTACAGGCTATGGCACCTTCGTGTGTAAGGCTGTACATAGTGAAAACCGATTCAGCTACACAGAGGTGACAAAAATCCATTCGCATTAAGTCAAGAAAGGTTTCATTAGTATTAGTGATATACAGATGTCAGAGAATATTCAGAAAAGCTGCAAAAGGACTTCTATGCTATGCTTTAAAAGAGCCTTGTAGTGGTAGATATGAGTTTTGTGGAAATGCTGAAGAAGGAGGAGGTTGTTAAAAAAATAGTCAGGTGTGGTAGAACAGAGAAATGGCCATCGCCTGAATAAGAGAGTGCACAAGAGCTTTTAAAATGTAGAAGAGCTCTTAATTTACCAGAGAAAAGAGGCTGTAGGAGTCTTTTTTAATGATATTACTGATATGTAGATCAAAGCAAACTTAATGTCACTAATCACACCTATGTTTGTTTTTCTTTTGGCTTTTCCTGGTTTGGGGTCACCACAGCAGAACTCCAGTCCACTAATGATTGGCAGTCAATTTTTTTATGGTGCTGAGGTGCCAGCCCGATGCCCAACCTTCAACGAAGGCATGCCCATTCACACATGTCTTTCGAATGTGGGGAGGACATGCAGACTCCACACAGGAGGCACTCCAGCTAAGAATCGAACGGGAGAAACTCTTGCTGTGACGTGACAATTCTACCGCTGCACCACCGTGGCTTATGAGTCACTGATCACACCTATACAGCTGGTAATTAAGACTATGTCTAGTGTTATATTCTCTCAGGAAAGTGCAGTAAAACTAGATGGGTCAAGAGGTGAGGTGTCGGACAAGAAGAACATAACTTTAGGTCTTTTTTAGCAATGAGTATTACATTATATGGTTGCAGTTAGTATCCAGTAGGAGAGTATAAAGCTTGAGTGACTGGCTGAAATTCATTTAAGGAAGGGACTGAGCAAATGAATGTGTAAGCATCAGATTCTGAATGATGGCAGAGGGACTTTATCTGATGTACAAGTTATTAATGAATATATTGAATAACGAAGGTCTAAGTATAGAACCCTGAGGAACACCTTTATTCACAAGAAGAAAGGCTGAGTATGTGGTTTGCCATTTGATGCATTGGCTTCTGAATGCTTTCATCACCAAGTGGAGGTCTTTGAGGGCTTGGAGTAGTAGCAGGTGAGAAGCTGTGTCAAAATCCTTTGGAAAGATCCAGGAAGGTTGCTGGTACTAGTTGGTTACTGTCATAATGTAAGTTATTAGTGTTAGCATATGAGAATAAAGTGGTTGTTGTACCATGGTTTAGTTGGAAACCATGCTGCATAGGGGTTACTTGGTTATTTTTAAGGAGATAATTGATTAAATGAGAGCGGACACATCACTTTGATATTTTGACAGTGGAGTAAAAAGAGGTATAGACCTGCGATTAATTCATGTAAGGTAATTTGCTCTATAGGGGTATGATAAAAGTATATTTCCATAATTTAAGGCCATAGGATTCCTGATGGAATCTGCTAACAGGCATGGGAACCAGATAGGCAAGTGCCTCTGATGATAGTTTGATGTACTCTTCAGGAATATCGTCTCCTGCTAATGTAGTTGGCTTTAGTGGAGTTGCGGGGCACAGATGGGGAGAAAGGACATAACTTACTCCTTAGGTGAGGAGTACCAGACAGGAAAATGGACATTTTTCAACCTTAACTTAGGCCTAAAGGGCACCAGAAAAAGAACAGCACCAGATGAGCAAGCTATAGCTCTAGATAGACTATTTTAACATAGGCTGTAAGGGCTATGGTAGATTAAATATAAAAAATGTAGTATACTTCATTTTATTAAACAGAACATTTCCACATCATACCATGCTGACAGCATACCCTTCCATTCAGACATTTTCTATAAGGGATCAAGACACTCATAAATAATTATTTATCCTTTGACCATCATGTGTCTGCAGTATTCTTGAAATTCTTCTGTCTGGCTCGTATAATTTCCAAAACATCTCCTTTAGCTCCAAAAAAATTTACTTCCCCTGTATGCAGCTCTCATCAGATGCAGTATTAAATATAATTTATCTTTTGACATGTATTTGTCAATGTATGTCACTCAGCGTGAGATGTTCACAGTAGTTCCTAACAAAAACAGATCAGTGGCCTCAGAAAAACATAGTTATGAGAACAGACTGGCAGCCCTCTTTCTGAACTTGTGGTCTTATAGACTTTTTCATGGAGATCTGTGTCTAGCCTTTTGAGATATTTAAGATTAGATCATACTTGACCTCATATTTATTTGCAGAAATAATGGTTCCTTCACTGCTTTTATGTACTGGTTAAAGTTATTGTCACCTGTATAGTGTCTTTTTTAAGTAGTGTCCAGTTAATAGATCAAAAAAAAAAAAAAAAGACTGTGAAGTTGGCACCAGTCAGTGCAAGGAGTCTAAATAACAGATTACTTGACTTTAAGATCATCCTGCATTTGAAGCACATTCATATGTGTATCATTATAAAAACTTGGTTTAAAGTGTGGAAATCACTTTCAATATTACACATATGTCTGTATCTATTAAAGACCACATTGCCTTGAGGCAGATTCCTAGAGACCCACAAACCAAACTAACTGAGATGCAAATCATACTAAACAAAGCTGACAAGCAATTCATAGCATAAGATACCCTCAATTCTCCATAAAATCCAACTCTAATTCTTAAATATAGTGGTTGAACATCAAATGCATAGAACTCCATCATCCTGAGAGACTTTAACTACCTTTCAATAAACTGGGATACCTATACCCTCAAATGTCAGTGATGACAAACTCTTCCTTGATTTCATAAAACAAGATCTCCCTGGGCTAAATAGTCAAAGACCCTACTAAAGGACAAAATATTCTTGAATTGATCCTTACAAATATAGCATCTGTATGCACTATCCCACTCCTATATTTTACCACAAAATGACAAGCTTATCCTTCAAAATCCCCAAACCATCAGGTGTAAATATCACAATATTTAAAGACTTCAAGCATAATAACCTCCTGCAATTTGATGATGAAGTCTCAACATTCAAGAATAACTATAACCATAAAATTCTGGTATAACTAGTCATTATGAAAATAAATTCTATTTCCTAGATAAATGTATTAAGCTGACAGGTCCTTCCAGGACCAAACAAAAATGGAAAATTCAAGAGTAAGCCAGCCTGGTGGTTCACATACATTAATAAACCATACAATGAATCGAAAAAAGAACTGCGGTGGTGGTGCTGCAGTAGCGTTGTCACCTCACAGTATGACGTCCTGTTCGATTCTCAGCTAGAGCATCTTCTGTGTGGAGTCATGCTTGAATGGGCATACCTTCGTTGAAGGTTGTGCGGCAGAGCTGGCAACTCAGAACGTAAAAATCTACTGCCAATCATTAGCGGACTGGAGTTCCGCTGTGGCGACCTCTAACCGGGAAAAGCCGAAAGACACAACAACAACAATGAATCTAAAAAAGCTTATTAGAATATGCAGCAAAAAACTAAAGACCCACAAATCAAAGTCAACATAAAAAATATTGAACATAGTGGAAAATGCCATCAGGAAAACAAAGGCATCCTATAAATTTTGACTGACATCAAACGCTGAGGACAATTATAACTCCTTCTTTACATAAATCAGGAAATTAAGAAACAACGCCCTGCATTTTTCTGAACATATTCAAAATGGTACTATCTACTCAGATCCAGTAGATATCGCAAAATATAATACCGAACACATTCAGTACAAATTCACCTACAGACAAAATATACAAACCCCACATATTACAAATCATCTCAACCCGCTGTTATCACAAAGGAACATTTGCTAAAAGTACTTTCTAAAACAAAAACTACATCTTCCATAATAACATACCCTTCTGTCTGCTGAACAGCACTAAACATATTCTGGTGGACCTGTTCTTACAGCAATTAGTTGGAGCAACTTTTAAATATAGTTTACTGGTTGGGTTTATAATGGTGTATAAACTGATTGCATCTCCTATGAACCTATAAACTCTGCAAACAGTTAGAGTAAATCTACCTTATTGATCTGAAGTAAATGGATTAGAAAATAATTTCTGTCTGAAAGCAACATTCAATATAAACTTCCTCCGATACTCATACCATAAAACAAATGGTTTAAAAACCCTTTCAAGTTCATTCATTGGCTAATAATGACATACCCCCAAAAATCACTGCAGAACAAATTTGTATTTTAATACTTTGGGTATCATGTGCTTTAATATGGAATGCATGTATGATTTGAGGTTGATGCTGCTTATTGGTTTTAATAAGAATAATTTTTTAAAATTATTTTTATATGAACCTTATTTGTTATGGGTATTATGGTTTGTAAAGAGATGTTGCTGGGGCTTTAATATTTTCAGGATTTTTGGGGGTGTGTCATTATTAGCCAAAGAATGAACTTGAAAGGGTTTTTAAACCATTTGTTTTCTGGTATAAAACTATCTGAGGAAGTCTATATTGTATAGATGAAAGCACTTATCTGGTTTATTATTTTTTGTAATAAAGTGTATTTTTTGGATCAGTCCCGTTTTTCTGAGCCGTACCTTTTGAGTTTGAACTGAGTTTGTCAGAGTCGCACTATTGTTTCTTGGAGTTTGAAGGCAACATTGCTGATGTGAGTTCAGATTGTTATCTAAAGAGACTCATTCAGTGAAAGGTTTAATCCATGGTGAACTGCTGCTAATGATGACCTCTGAGATTTTACCAATATGACAATTATTTTTGGTTCCCCAAATAAAGAGGCAATTATGCAGTTAAAAGTCGGAAGAGAACAGAGATGTTCTATGGCTATTTTGATTGACTCTTAGGATCTTCAAAAAGCATATAGTTCTACCAACACCCTATAATATAGGAGTGAAAATAAAACATGGTATGTGGTATCATCAGGAATGTAAACAGTGCCACATTTACATACATGTGCATGCCAGCATATGTGTGTGTGTGTGTGTGTGTGTGTGTGTGTGTGTGTGTGTGTGTGTGTGTGTGTGTGTGTGTGCGCGTGTGTGTGCATGTGTACCTGTGTACATGTGTTTGAGCATATAAAAAAGAATAAAAAAGGCAGCAAATTTCAGAGCCATGAGTTTATTTCTACACTGGACAGTGTAAAGTAGAAAATTCTGAATGAGGCATCTAACTTTTCTAATAGAAAGTGTCTGTTTTCCTGTATGTCGTTATGTCGTTATGGATTAATGTACCAAATATCTTGACAGTTGAGTCTGTTGCAGTATTATGCCTAGGCTGCTGCTGAAACAGATGAGTAATTTAGTAAATAATTTTTATGTATTCTTATAAGCCTCATAAGAAACTGATGTAAAAGTGGAAAAGGGGAAGAGATGGTTCCCACATGGAAATGAGAGACAAACGATTTTCCTCATGCGTAGCAGGCAGCTTTTGTCAGGAACTATTTAGGTGATCTGTAGCATTCCAATAGTTAGTTTCTAGAACTCAGCTGGTCTTCTTCTAATATCTTACTGGAAATCTGTGAAAAAGAAGAAAGTTTCTTAGTGAATAGTATACTTAACACATTTCTTTATCAAATGCAGTTATAAAGGGACATCTGTGAGATACCATAGGTGATATGCGACCATTGCAGCCAGTATTCCTGCGAGATGCTTTGCTCTGTTTGTAGATTTCTGAAAGCAACTTATAGTGCCTTGTGAAATTGAACAGGAGAAGTGTCAGGTATTTTTGTAAATCTCCCACAGTAACACTTTCAGCTTCTTCTGGTTAGTTTGTGCAATGTAACACATAATGTTTATTGTACATTTGTAGAGTAAGCAAATGAACAAGTACCATGAACTGTAAAACAGATAAATATATTTCTAATTTAATGTAATAATTAATGAGAAACAAGAAACTATAATGAAGACAACAACTACAAGAAGTTTAAAACATGATTACCCTAAATCATATTCTTTAGTTCCAGCTTGATGTTTATCTACTACTTTGTTTCATTCATTGTGTACCTTGACTTTTTGTATATAGCTCCCCGTGCTGCTCAAACTCTTCCCTTAATATTTCAACTTTGGTATCCTGGTAGGGCACCATTATATATCACTCTTCTAACCCTTACTTATAAATCATTTGAGCTAATTCTGTTTATTTACAACAGCAGAGTTCTTTCATGCCATGCATGACCTTTCTGCAAGAAGGTTGATTTGACTTCAACAAAATAATTTTTTATTTTCCTTACATGTTTTTATTTGTACTGATCATTCAGTTCTGAGTGCACTAGTCATCTACAATCATAAAAGTCATACTACGTGTACTTTATTCTTTTTACTTAACATTATCATTTGGTTTACATTCTGTCATTCAAAATGGTGATACTTCTTTGAGTTTGCCAAAGGTTGGCATAATGCTTTAGGTGTTTAACTTACAGTCACAAGGTGCAGGGTTTGATCCTCACACGGGGTAATTCTTTAGACTTAAAATGCCCCACAAAGGCAGTTAACCTAATATGAATCTATTGAGTCTAGCTGACCACTTGCCAGGCAGGGAAATAATCATAAACTGGGTACTATATTCATACAGTTTGAAATTTACTAGTTAATTTAATGTCACCTCTTGAAGATTCTGAGTTATCTAACTCCACACCTAAATCATCATTTCTTTGCCTACTTTAACTTAATTCAGAGATCTTGCTCAGAACACCTTTTCATAAATCTTTTGCATGCATGCCTCTGGCCTACCTTACTCATATTCTCAAACGTTCATTGTTTGTTTTTCTTATCCATTGTACCCATAATATTGTTTTCCTCTGTAATATTGTTAATTTGTCTCTATTCGTATGTATTTGTATGTCTGTTTGGGGCTTTTCCCCTCGGGTCTCCACTGAAAAAGGGTAATTCTTACCCAGCTGGACCAACCCGGTTAACAAATGCAAATAAATAAATAAATAAATCAACAGTATCATTAGGTTTCCATTTATCTTTAAGTGATGCATTTTACGTAAACAAGAAGCAATTCAAATGTAGCCATCAGAGCTTGAATTATACTAAATATTCCCTGAAATTGCTATCACATCATAATTTAAAATTTGTTTAGAATTAAATTGTGAATGCCTACCTGATACAATTAGATTGGCTACAGTTCCCTGATGAGATATTTTAGACCAAAAAGTCAGGAGTAATAGAAAGGATTTCCCATGTTCCAAATTGTAATTGGGAAAGAGGAATGCTGTATTATTACATCATTTTTATATCATATGGTTGTCAAGTTTGACTGCCAGGCGGCATTGATTGCATTTATCCAACTTAAAAAAAAAATATATATATATATATATATATATATATATATATATATATATATATATATATATATATATATATATATATATACACACACACATACACACACACATATATATATATATATATGTGTGTGTGTGTGTGTGTGTGTGTGTGTGTATATATATATATATATATATATATGTGTGTGTGTGTGTGTGTGTGTGTGTGTGTATGTGTATAGTACAATACGAGAGTATCATTGTTTTACTCTGTGCCAATAACTTCCCAAAGTATGGAGCTAATATGAGCATGTATAAGCATGACTGATTTATCATCACAAACTGTGAACTGTTCAGTTCAGGATTAAATCAAAGTCTTTGTACATGAAAGCTTAACCAGACCCTAATAGTGCCTGTCATTCTGTTTCTAAGATTACTACCATCATTATACTTCTAACATTTAGCAATTATATTGTATAAGCCATAAGAGGTGTTCAGAATCATTCAGAACATTGTTTCACAATGCTAAATATTAAATATGTCATAGAGCTATGTGGCCTGTTAGTATCTAGGTATGTAATGGAGTTGACATGGGGCTGGCATTCTGAGAAATGGACTGCAGATTATATAGTAAAGGAGTCTTGTTACTGGTGGCAGTTACACTACTGAACTGGGTCATAATTTAAACAGTCACATGACGAATAAGATGGCACCCCAGGGACTGTGTTTTTTATATGGATGATTCACTGGCAGTTTATGCTGAAGGTATGGAAGTTAGTGTGGAGGATTAAATAAGTTTTAGTGAGGTGTTTGTTCTGGTCCAGTGGTCCTGTGTTTGATTCCCCCAGCCTCCATTTTCTAACTGCAGGACTCTGAGCATTATACTTAACCAGATAGTACTCCCAGGCTGAGTCTAAAACAGATCCATGGAGATCTGTTAAATAAATAAAATACACATTATTAAATATATTTTCAGCTGTACTATGTGCATTCTAATACTCGGAACAAATGTTAAATAAGAAGAATTACAGTTTCTGACTTCACTCTTTGTTATAGTCTGAAATACCAATGCTGTGAGTCATTAACCTGATTACTAAATTTAGTTATAGATTGTAGAGTCAATAAACCCTAATATAGTTTGTGTGCCAAAATTGCTCTTAGGTTCATAACTCATTATACAAATATACTGTCTATGATAAGAAAGAACATCTTGCTCAGAGTCCTATAAATTCACTTACCTTGTTGTAACCATGGTAATCATGCATGCAAAATACGTTTTATTTCAGGAACACCTGCAGAGTGCTCCTATAAGTAGAGCATATACATGCCATATAAATTAAGACTAAATGTCATTAATATACAAAGTTGGTCACCTTTTTTAAAGGATCCATGAGTATGGAAAGGAAGTGAACATATGCATTAAATAATTAAATGATTTGTGAACTGGGAAGGTGGATTCCTTCTTCTTTTAGTTTGCAGAGTGGGTTATCTTGAGTTTCTTTAGTCTTTAAGCAAAAATAAAAATATAAATAAAAATAGACATCTCTGTGTACTGCTTTTCATGATGGCATCGCTGGAACAGTACAAAAATGAGGCATTAGTAAATTTAAACAGCACACACAAGTAACAGTAGTGTAGGATCTAAAGAAACTATAAAGATTTATATACTGAGCAATCATTTCAGGTGATCCTCACTGAATTGTTGTAACAAAGGCTCTTAGGATCATAAATAACAAGAATATAATTTTGAGTCACAAAATGCTTATAGCTATTAAATATTGTTAAAATGTTAATGCTGGCTGAAGTCTTGTGTACATATCAATTTCCAGTGTTCTAGTGGGATGTCTGCACTCTCATATCCAATAAGCCATCTAGTTTAGAGATCAATGCAAGGGTTATATAAGCCCTAGTACTGTGATCTTTGTTGTGTGCCCCCAGAGTGAGCGTATTAAAGTGATATGGATATAGCTGCTAAGAACTAATGTCTATGACTGTTACACTTCACTCTGTGATGTCTGTCTTCCCCATGTTTCACTACTGTGTATCTAATATGTAGATCTAGCATGATAAAGGAACACAGTCCCGAGGATTCAGCAAGCTCTCCACGATGTGCAGGAATAGTGCAAGAGCTGCTGCACGCAATATGGCCGATGAATGATCCAGGAATGAGCTCCAGGGATGTGCACGAGCACTCCAAAACTATTCTTGCACGGACACAGCTCCTGTATGCTAATTACTCCATTTGCAGGTGAAAACCATACAATGAGGTGAATTAGTGATCCAGGAAGCATGCAGGCATCTGTGCAGAAATAGTGTAATCTGCAGCAATGTATTCAGTTACTAACCAAATACATTTCTGCAAATTACAAAACGGAGGCATGACAGCTCCAAAGAAAGCATATATTCAATGTATTAGGCATGCCAATGGCCAAATATATGGCCATTGGCATGGTAAAAATTTGCAAAATTATAAAAAATAACTTTTATTTTTTTTTGGCCGATTTCAGCCGTTTAAGCGTAGGGCAGCGGTGCGCAAATGGGATCGGCCCAAAAATAAAAAAAAACTGGAAATAAGATTTTAACCAAAACTCAGCATTCTGCCATAATAGTCAATGGCATGCAGAAGACAACAATACCATTGAATAGTGGTTGCTAAGGGGGAAAGCTGAGTGTCAGTCTTGTAACCATGCATTAGCAGTCAGTTTTATGCATATAAGGGGACTGATACTGAATCACAGATTTCCCCTCAATGTTAGCTATCACCCAACCATGTAAGTGCAGCAACACCATGGTGCAAGCCTAAGAGGTAGATGACCTCATAAGAGGGAGTGTCATAAGTGGTGTAAGCTTACTGGAGCTCTGTTGCCCATGTTTGCCCTTAGGTATGCACACCTCTAAAGAAAGGAGTATGTCTGAGGCTGCCTAGCAGTGTTTACATTGCCTAAACGGGTGTACGCAGTTCAAACAAAGCAAAAAAATAACAGGAAATAGCAGCTCTGTTCACATCTGAGCACTGGGTATGTGTGGCGTGCCTTGGGGCTTAAATGGGAAGGCAATGGGAAGAGAAAACAGCAGTAGGAAGGCAATCAAGGAGAACTAGCACAGCTGGCAGGTGAAATGTATCAGAATCAGCCAATTACACAGGCATCAGCCCAGCCCAGCACACTACTATAAACTATGCAAACACCTTTCACTCTGGTTTTTCCCACAAACTCTACACCACCGGTGTACACAGATGGGGAAATTTTACCAGAAAAAACTAACAAAATGTTAGGGGCTGCTGTGGTGGTGAGGATAAGAATGCTGACGATCAACCCACAGTGAGAAGAAGGAGAAGAGTGTACAGACCCAGGGTAACCTACCATGGGCTACATGAGCTGGAGATAGTGGAGCACTATAAGGTGGACAGGGACATTCTACAGCAAATTGTTGAGCTGTGCCGAGCATGCATCACACACAGAACCAACAGAGGGGGAACCCATCCCAGTGGATACCAAGGTATGTGTAGGCTTAAGAATATTAGCCACAGGTACCTTCCAAAGGCCAACTGGGGATCTCATGGGGATCTCACAGGCATGAGCATCCAGGGTACTTCACCAGTTCCTGGATGCCATGTCAGCACATGTCAGTGAGAACATATATTTCTCCAACACCTGTGAAATGTTGAGCAGCAATATGCGTCTCTTCCACCAAATACACTGAGGTAGTGGGTGCAATAGACTGCACACACATACACATCAAAGCACCACCTGGCAAGTGGGGTAGGGTCTACATAAACCGCAAGGGCTTCCCCCTCCATCAACTGCCAGGTCGTGTGCGATGCCCAGGGTATTATAATGAATGTGTGTGCTGGCAGCCCTGGAAGCTATCTCAATTCCCACATCTGGCATATGACACAGCTGTACCAGAGATTTGCCAATGGGGACATCTCATAGGGCCACCTAGTGGGGGATGCAGGTTACGCACTGGAGCCATGGCTGATGACACCCATCAGAAATGCACACACACCAGAACAAGAACTCCATAATGAGGCACACGCACAAATGAGAATCATAACAGAGCTTGTGTTTGGGATGCTCAAGTCATGGTTCCAGTGCCTGGACATATCCAGTGGAGTATTGCAGTACTCTCCAGCTACATGTACACACATTTTCATTGTATGTGCCATGCTACACAATATGATCCCGCAGAAACAGCTGCAGCAGGAACAGCACGGGGCAGGGCCACACAGCCCCCCATCATTGCCAAGGCCAGCACAGGCACAGAGTGACTCAGAGGAGGAACAACCTGAGCCTGCCCATGTAGGCAGAAGAAGGCATGCCCAATATGCCCAGGCTTTGGCAAAGAGGCAATGCATAGCACATACACTAACACGGTAGGAACCCAGGGAATGACACCTCTCTCTGACTTGCGCATACAGTAAAAGGGAAGCCAAATATGATACTACCTGAGTTTTACTATGTATAGGGAGTGTACTATGTGCATCTGACATAGTCATCCCTCCAGCATCATCCCCAATACTGGCCTTGCCACAAGTTACTCACTCTTCCTATCAATTGCTGAATGGAGTAGTATGTTCTGCTGGTTGTAGCTATGGTATGGATGTGAGCATGCAAGGGAATCGGGTTGCTGAATGGGATGGCAGCAGATAGTGGACACCTATACGGGCAGCATGGAATCCATAACAAATACTGGTGTCAACAAAGAAGGCAGTACTAGACAAGGTGACAAATCTCACTGCAGTACATGTGGTGGCCCAAATGTTTGTCCATAGGACTCACACATGCATATCTGTGAGGTTCACATACCCAACAATAGCCTCAGCAAGCAGAAAAGGTGTAGATGACCATAAAGAAAGGCTGCACAAAGGCCTTCAGTTAATGGCAATGGATAACAGCCCCCCTCCAGACCTACACAGGCAAACTACAACAGGTCAGGCAGTTGTATGTTAGTTCTGCAGGGTATAAAGTCTGAAACTGAAATGTAGGTCAATAAAACCTTAGATCTGTACTCTACTGATATGCCTCTAGTCTGCATGATAGGTCAGAATACAAAATGAAATGGAAGCCGACAGAGTACCTGAAATACCAGTACAGTCATAGCAAATGTTTACAGTTGTCAGTTGTGCCCCCCCCCACAATCCTATGTAGAAATGCAGTAACATGTACAAGTGGGGTTAATAGCAGTGGAGCACAGATTACCTGAGCTGGCCCAATTTACAGGATAGATTGTTGCATGTGTACAATATCCAGGGCTCTGTGTGTTAGGTTATTGTGTGTTGTACATTATGTGGAAGTGGTCAGCATATAGGCATGGAGGGTTGTGTCCCAGTAGCCTATGTCTACTACTGTTGATAACAGGGCCATGTTCTATCAACTGCAGTGCCAACCACAGTGCATCCCAGCAAGACCCAATCCAGCAGTCATCCATACTCATTGTTCAGATGTCAATATCTGTCACTATCTGAAAGATGGACATGCCATGAATTTGGGCCCAAACATACACACAGTACACAGGTGGAAGTACCCTAGACAGAGTACATAAAATGTAACTGTCAACTGCACACACCTTTGGAATTGTGCATACAAGTTAGCAGCACATTAGTTGTCTGTGTAGTATGGAATACTAATGTAGTCTGGACAATCACTGGCGGACCAAAAAGGTACAGTTTTGAAGTAATGAGAAACTGACAATATCCCTGCACAAGCCAGCATAAAGGGGAATGTCCCAAGTATATCTGTGAGTCAGCTGCAAGAAGCCTCCATATTACACATGCACTCAGCTCATCCCACCATCATCCACAGGTTTATCACAGGTCATATTCCTGCTGTTGGGAATGAGTGCAGCATAACCCTCCCACTTCTGTATGGAAATACCCACAGAATGCAGCATGCTGAAGAGGTGTCTTAAGAAGGTGTGTCCCTCCCTAGCTGTAAGCAGCACCCTGCCAGCATCCAGACCAATGGATTAATATGGACAGGAACTATTGCCATTAACACCTTGCACACTTACCCTGTCACCCCAGTGCAATCCAGTGGCTCAAATGCCTGGGACTGTAGGACTGACAGAATGCATGGACATGCTACAGATGGCCTACATCAATACCAAATGCCATACAGTCCTCTGTCAAAGGCCTGTGCCTCACCTGTACTGCCAATGCATGTTATCTCATGGGGTCCCAAATAACATAACACAGTTCACAGAACAGAAATGCAAGGCCATGTCGACAAATCCCAGTAGCATGCCCACCATGTCCTGCTGCATGAACTGTGGACCAACCCCTAAATAATGCTGGGATAACTATAGGGCTACTTCACAGATATCACTTGCATAATATTTGGAAGAGGATAGAATAACAGAGCGGGGTGGTGTAGAAGCATGGATGCCATGGAGTGTGTGAAGTCTGAAACTCTCTGTGCCCATACTTCCCCTGCCTACAAACCCAGTAATGGGTGGCTACAAACCTGCTCATAAACCACAATGTGAAGGGGAACTGACCAGATATATGAGCCCTGCCTCTAGGTAACCTGGGGTGAATCTGTACAGCTGAGAGGTATGGCCAAAGCAGGATATGGCCATTCTGTTATGTCGATGGATGTACAAGGAGGGGATCCTCAGTCACCACAGTACCAAGGTACTGGACCATTTACACAGATCCATCAGAAAGTGGCTGCAGCTACCCCTCCACAATGGCATGAGTGTGCAAGAATATGTAGGCTGCAGACCACAATACTGGATACAGCTTAACTCAACTTATATTTCACTTGAAAGAACTGTGAGCAAATAAGTATATCTGTTGGTAGTTGATGACATAATACATCACAGTGTAAAACAGTACATGTCAGAATATCTCTGCTAACACCAACCATGCAACAAAACAGCACATACAGCAATAGTCACAGTATCCCACTATCTGTTGCCCATTGTGACTCCATATTGTCAACCTATCTACAGATATCCTGCAGAAGCAGGTTGCTAGCTGTATGTGTAGAACACAAAATCCTGCACTGGAGTACAACCTACCTGGAATGGATTCACACACTCAATACAGAAGGTTATACTGGGCATACTCCTACACTTAAAGAAATGAAGCCCATGTCTGACAACAAAATACAGAAGGTCATACTGGACATTCTCCAACACTTGGAGAAATGAAGCCCATGTCTGCCAACAACAGTGGACTATATATATCTGTCAGTCGCAGATGTCTGTGCACACACATCACATTGCACACCATTCATGCTTTGCACACACATTGGATAGGAATACTCACACATATCCAATGCCAACACACTATAATAGGTCAACATACACACACACACACACACACACACACACACACACACACACACACACACACAGATGTTGGGAAGAGAGAGGCAGACACTGACAAAGAGATTGCCATCATGAGGCCTGTCCCACCCACCACACATCCAATTGGCCAATATCACATGATGTGCCGATGTCAATCACTGTAGACATTTGCTTTTGGTAGCCCTCAGCCCTATAGTGTCTGTGGTGCTTGTGATAACTGTGTAACATGACTGAACAAATCAGTATTCATCTCGCATTTATATACCCAGTCCTGTCAAATGTAAAGTTGTGTGTGACTGAGTGTTATTTGTGTGTTCATAGAGGAATGGTTTATGGCCCATTTACACACGCGGCAACTTCCCATAGCCCATGTTAGCACTCATGCTGATGTCAGTCACCTTGAAATAACCCTCTGGCCAATTACCTACCTCAAAATCTCTGTGGTGCATGCAACAACTGTGTAATGCTGTCATGTAACATACTTGTTAGGTAGAAGTTCTAATCCCAGACATGGCAAATATGAAAATCTGTGTGCATAGAGATTAATGGTTTTGAGGCCATTCACAGTCACTGCACCTCCCATTGCCCTACTTTAGCAAGCCTGCTGACGTCAGTCAACTTGAAATATCCCTTTGGGCAAAAGATAGCCCTATAAGCTCCGTGGCATGTGTGATAACTGTATAATGCTATAGTGTAACATATTAGTCGGTAGGAGTTCTAATCCCAGACATGACAATTGTAAAACTCTGTGTGTGTAGAGATTAATGATTATGAGGCCATTCACAGTCACTACACCTCCCATTGCCCTGCTTTAGAAAGCCTGCTGTCAGTCAACTTGAAATATCCCTTTGGCAAAGACTAGTCTTATAAGCTCCGTGGTGCTTGCCATAGATGTGTAACAATGAAATAGCAGTAACTACACAGGTAATGATCTGGAAAGATTGTTAGAAAGAGGTTGGAGCCTTAACCTTGGCAAATGTAAATGCGTGATTAGAGTAAAATTATTTTTATGATCTGTCACCACTACATCACCCAATGCCAGTATTTACAAGGGCTGGTGATGTTCCTCACCTTATAAGTACCTTGGGACAACATACATCCAATAAGCTCCATGGTGCATGCGATACATGAGGTGTACTGTAGTAGCAATACTATTGCTAGGTAGGGGTTTGAATCTCAGTACAGGAAAGTGTGTGTGGGTGTGTCTGTCATCAGTATCCTATGTGGAGGTTGCTGTGATTGTGTAATAATAGGTTGGATTGTGGGGTTGATTTTGTTAAATTATTATATTGAGGACCTACTATATGTCACAATGTCCACCTTACAAGGACAACAGATGTCAAACACCAGAGAGGCTGGTGTAGACAATCCATAGCCCTACATGTGACATTATGGATCAGTGAACAATATAGGAAACCCTTGTATTACTCAGAGAACATTCTCCACCCATGTCTCATACACAAACACACTTGGCTAGGCAACAACCACTATACTGGTAGTTCCCTGCATATTGCTCACAGATTGTAACCACAGTGTGATTGCAGTGGTCTACATGCCTGGTGACCACAACAGTGCCACTGACATCAGAAAGTACTGTGATGTGTAACATCTCCTGACTGAGTGTGTGTTATCCAGCAAGTAAAAGGACATGACACCCTGTTCCATCCTTACAAAAGGCAAATAAATGCTTACAGTGGTCCTTTTGCTATTTTCTCTACTGGACACCTGCAGCAACTTTAGAGTCTGCAAATGTTACCCACAAAGGGAATACCATGCCTTATACACATGCCCTGTATGTACAGACGCCACTAACTCCATTGAATACCTGTATCATGCTGTCAATGCAGGTGCAAGCACGACCTTAGTTCCATACCAAGGTCTCCCCAAATGAGGTCAAGAATGCTACATCAGAAGATAATCTGTAGACACAACATACCCCAGAGACCTCAAGTACACTTCCACATGTCAAAGAACATGCGTGTTGGACATGTGCACAACCCATACACTGTCCATGTTATGGAATATAGCTCACATACATGGGAAGCAGTGCACATCACTGGCCACCCACAATAGTAACCCAGATGAGTGGATGATGAATACAATACCCACTTGTGGGGACCACTCCAGGGACTATACCTCTGAGCCACAATGGAGACCATTGTCATGTGGCCTGATGCCAAGGTATTCCCTTTGCCTAGCCTTATACAGCCATCAGGTTCATTCACCTACTACACACCTGCAAAGCAATGAACCTATGCATAGCAGTAGTGGCAAATGTGTGTGTGTGTGTGTGTGTGTGTGTGTGTGTGTGTGTGTGTGTGTGTGTGTGTGTGTGTGTGTGTGTGTGTGTGTGTGTGTGTGTGTGTGTGTGTGTGTGTGTAAAGATTAATGATTTTCAAGCCATTCACAATCACGACACCTCCCATTGGCCTACTTTAGCATGCCTGCTGATGTCATTCACCTTGACATAACCCTTTGGCCATATATCAGCCATATAAGCTCTGTGGCACTTGTGATAACTGTGTAATACTATATTGTTGCAAACTGGTTAGGCAGAGGTTATAATTTTGTTCCTGCCAACTGTGATGATGTGTGTGTTTCCCTGACAAAGTGTGTGTGTGTGTCTCCACTGACACCTGCTTTTGTGGACATTTACATGTACTACACTTCCCTTATCCCATCTTTAGCACTGTTGCTGATGTCACTCTTTGAACAACTCTCCAACATGTAAACTCTGTGGCACATGCAATTACTGCATAACACTGTAATAGCAGTGCATAGTCAGGTAGGGGTTTGAAACTCAGCACTGATAAGTGTGTGTTTGTGTGATGTGTCATCAGTATCCTGTGCGAGTGTTGGGGTGAGGGTGTACTGACATAGTCCATTGCAGTGTGTGTTTTGCTGCATCATTATATTGAGGACCTATATGTCTCATTGTCCACATTACAAGGCCAAAAGTTTTCAAAAACTGTAGAGGTTGTTGTAGACAATCCTCAGCCATAAATGTGCACAGCCATGTGCAATTACTATGTAACAGTATGGATTGGTAAGCAATATAGGCAATTGTTATAATACCCAGATACGACTCTTCACCCACGGATCATACACATACACAAACACACTTGGCTCTTACTCTCTTACACCCTTTCTTTCTTACTTTGTCTCTGTCTCTGTCTCTGTCTCTCTCTCTCTCTCTCTCTCTGTCTGTCTGTCTATCTGTCTCTCTCTCTCTCTCTCTCCCTCTTTGGTGGATGTGGAAAAGTATATCTGTTTTGCATAGGCAGCAGCTTGAGTTTTGTAAGGAATGCTTATGATCAGCTGATAGCCTGTGCATGAATTGCAGTCCCCTACTTGCTAATTGCATGTGGAACAGCTGTGGTATCATTCCTATAGCCAAATTGCAGGGAAACACACTCCAATTACTAAGCACTTCATGTGGGTGTTGGCCCTTTTCCTTCACCATGAGCAGGACTTCATGTGGGTGTTTGACAAACAGCATCACAGAGGATAGTTGGAAAGACATCTTAAAACACACACTGTGAAGACAGGCCAACAAACAGGATGGGGAAGTTCCAGACATGGGGACAGAATGTAAGTATTGCTGCTCTACATTTGAAGTAATGTTGGTTTAACAGGGTTTGTGTGGATATGGCTGTTGTACATGATATCAAGTCTGGCATGACAGTGTTATGTAGTTGAGGAAACTCACCTGTAGGGCTATCTGCAGGCTGTCCAGAGTTTGGAGTCATACATGTGCTGTGTTACTCACACATTTCCTATCTTTAGATATGCAGTAGCATACTCTGATGATTGCAGTCAGTACATGGTGACATTCATGTGAGTTACTTACTTCATATCCATCAGAAGAAATATGTCACAACAAACCCTGTTACACCAGGAAATGTCTCAGTTTATCACAGCAATATGTCAATATTGGCCCTGTGTTTGTGCCTCCATCCCCCAAGTCTCTCACCCTTTGTCCATATGTCGTGCAGTAATAGGTGCATATGTACAGAACATCATTATTTACTGATATCATACCTGATAACAAGCCAGTGAGATATCAGACTGCTAGACATGTTATGTTTATTAGGCCTCATATTTGAGGACAAAACCTGGACATTCTGTTGTAGTGTGCACAGTAGTGAGGTCTGTGTACTTATGGTGATTTTTGACAGAGTGTGTATTGTGAATATGTTACTTGGTCTGTGTACAGACTGTGGTAGATGTCATTGTTCTTGGTCCTGTTCTATCTAATGTTGCATGCTGCTCCAGTTTATGGTACCCTATCAGTGTACATGTTTGTAGGGCCAGACTGACACATGGCCCATGCC